>NC_050574.1:354972905-355298905 GCF_011100635.1 Trichosurus vulpecula
GATATTATCCTTTATGTCTAAATCATTTATCCATTTTGACCTTATCTTAGTATACAGTGCAAGATATGATCTTTGCTTGGTTTCTTCCAAACTGCTTTCCAGTTTTCCCAACAGTTTTTGTCAAATGGTGACAAAGCCTGGATCTTTGGGTTTGTCAAATACTAGATTATTATAGTCATTTATTGCTGTGTATTGTGTGCCTAATATATTCCACTGATCCACCACTCTATAGCTTAGCTGCTACCAGATTGTTTTTATAATTACCTCTTGGTAATATAATTTAAAGTGTGGTGCTGATAGGCTGTCTTCTTTCATATCATAGATTAGGTTCCAGTCCCTTTATTTACCCTTTTGTATGTTTCCCTGTTTCAAGCATGCTTCTTGTAAACAAAATATTGTTAGATTCTGGTTTCTTCTTCATTCTTCTATACAATTTTGTTTTATATATGAGTTCATCCCATTCACATTCATAGTTGATTACTAACTGTGTATTCTCCTCCATCCTCTTCTCTCTCTCTCTCTCTCTCTCTCTCTCTCTCTCTCTCTCTCTCTCTCTCTCTCTCTCTCCCCTCCCCACATCCTGTCCCTTGTCTAAAGTTTGTTTTGCTTCTTAATACTGCCTTCTTTTATCTGCCATCCCATTTATTACTCCTCTTTTATTCTTATTTCCCTCCCCTTCTGTTTCCCTGGTGGGTAAGATCAATTTCTATACCCAATTGAGTGTGTGTATTTCCCCCTCTATGAATCAATTTAGATGACAGTGAGGTTAAATTGTTGCCTATCCACCTCAACAACTCTCCCCCCGCCAATTGTAAAAGTTCTTCCTTGCATGCCTTTTATGTGAGATACTTTCTCCCACTCTTCCTCTGCCTTCCCCCTTCTTCCAGTAGATCCATTTTTCTTGCCTGTCCATTTTTTTCATCATCCCGATGTAGTAGACTCATTCTCACATCCTCTGTCTATGCATACTCCTTCTAACTGCCCTAATAATGATAAAGTTTTTAGGAGTTAAAAGTATCATCTTCCCATATAGAAAAGTAAACAGTTTAACCTTGTTGAATCCCTTATGATTTCTCTTTCATGTTTACCTTTTGATGCTTCTCTTCAATCTTGTGTTTGAATATCAGACTTTCCATTCAGCTCTGGTCTTTTCATCAGGAATGCTTGAAAGTCTTCTATTTCATTAAACATCCATTTTTTCCCCTTGAAGGATTATACTGAGTTTTGCTGGGTAGATTATTTGTAGTTAAAATTCTAGCTCTTTTGCCTTCCAGAATATCATATTTTAAGACCCCCACTCTTTGGCAGCCACTAAATCTTGTGTGATCCTAACTCTGGCTCCATAATACTTGAAGTTTTTCTTTCTGATTCCTTGAAATATTTTCTCTTTCACCTAAGAGTTCTGGAATTTGGCTGTGATATTCCTGGATGTTTTAATTTTGGGATCTCTTTCAGGTGGCCATTGGTGCATTCTTTCCATTTCTATTTTACTCTCTAGTTCTAGAATGTTGGTATGGTTTTCCTTGATAATTTCTTGCAATATAATGTCTAATCCTTTGAACAAGGATTTTAAGCAGTCTAGTAATTCTTAAATTATCTCTTCTTGATCTATTTTCCAGGTCAGTTGTTTTCCTGATGAGATATTTCAATTTTCTAATATTTTAATTGTTTTGACTTCATTTTATTGTTTCTTAATGTTTAATCATTAGTCTTTGCTTTCCCCTTGCCCAATTCTAATTTTTAAGGAATGAATTTCTCCAGCGAGTTTTAGTACCTCTTTTCCCATTTGGCCAATTATGCTTTCAAAAGAGTTATTCTCCTCAGTAAAAGTTTTGTATTTCTTTTTCCATTTGGCCAATTCTATTTTTTAGGTATTATTTTCTTCTGGTTTTTTTTTGCCTTTACCAGTTGTTCACTGTCTTTTCATAGTTTTCTCGCATCACTCTCATTTCTTTACCTAATCTTCCCCTATTACTCTTATTTGATTTTGAAATTTATTTTTTGTACTCCAGTGATTCTTATTGAACTTAGGTCCAATTCACATTTTTTTCCCCTTTTGAGACTTTGTTTGCAGCTATTTTGACTTTTTTGCCTTCTTCTGAGTTTGTGTCTTGATCTTCCCTGTCACCATAGTGAATTTTAAGATCATTTTTTTGTTGTTTGCTCATTTTCTCATCCTATTTCTTGATTTTAAACTTTATGTTGAAGTTGGGCTTTGTTCCTGGCATGGGAAGACTGTCTCCTGGAGGAGTGCTGTCCAAAGCTTGAGGCTTTTTCACTGTTTTCAGAGCAAGTTCTGGGGGTTTGGTAGTTTTTGCTGCTTTCAAAGTGGTATAATTTGGGGATAGGTGTGGTCACTATTCTACTGGTCTGTGCTCTGGTCCTTACCCAGAAAAGGCCCCTGATTACTTGGGATTATAATTTATATTGCTCCTTTGGGTTTCTGATGCCTTGTGCCCAGAAGTAATATTGTTCCTCAGGGTCCCTGATCCCTTGTGACTGAAAGTGCTTCTTTCTACCTTTGGACTGTCACTCAGAAGTGGTTATAGGCAATAAAGCTGTCAAACATTATCTAGTCCTGGATCCACTGCTTACATAGAGTTCCCTTGTAATATCTTTCCGATCTCTTGCCAAATCCTTTTAATATCTCGGTGTTAAGAGCTTCTGAAAAGCTGCTGCTTCAGTTACTACCACCATCACCACCAACTGATGTTTCATCCATGTGGTCTCTGGGCCAGCCCTGTGTCACATATTTCTCCTTCTGACCTTCTAAGTTTTCTTGGGCTGGCAGAATGTCTCACCCTAGCCCTTTTTTTAGCTGTGCCAGTCTAGAATTTGATTTGAGGTGTTATTTTAAAGTTGGTTGGAGATAATGTTGGGAGAGCTTGGCTGAGTGCTTCCTCTACTCTGTGTATTATGAAGGCAGAATTTATAATTTCAAAGAGAATCATATATATGTCTGAAAGGTTCGGAACCACAGGATATAAGGAATGCTCAAGGTAGGAGGCAGAAGAATTAAAGCATGTATTTAAGCTCCAGAGTAACAGACCCACAAACCAGCATCTCCATTTTGATATTTGGATCAAAAGCCTCCAGGCCCAATAAGTCCGCCTCACAAGAGTAACCAGGAGGCCACAGAGAAGCATGATGGTATAAAGCAAAATCACATACATCCTTTCCCTCTATGGTAAAAAGATTACCCACTGACCTCAAGTCCTTGCTCAGCACTCCTCGATCCACACATAGGTCAGCTCTGCTATTGGCAGCTCCTGCTTCAGCTTCAGCTGTAGCTTTCTCTGGCTCCAGTGGAAGCTGTTTTTAACAGTCTGCCTAGCAGCTTCTGTGGGGGTGTAAGACCCACCCACAACTTCTGCCGGCACGCCAGGGAAGCACAGGTTCTTTCAATCTGCTTAACCAAGGGAAGCAAGGTGAAGGGGTTGACAAGCTTACTTTAATCCAACATAGGCCCTCCCTGGAGTTAGCCCTACCCCACCAAGCACCCAGCAAGGCTCAATGAAATAAACTGAGTCACTCAAAGAAAACAAAGGCCATTCTGCTTACACTCTGCCATCCAGAAATGAATATTTCAATATCCCAGATGGATCTGTCATGTCATTAATGTTGCTGTTCTCTCCATCAATACTAATCCCAACCCATCCATTCTTGTTAATCAGAAAAAAATTAAAAGTAGAAGAAAGTTTTACAAAGTTGAAAAGAAGATTAGCAGAAGTATTTGAGTAAGCCAGACTTGCAAGCAAATGAATACAAAAGCCAGATTTTCAAACCCAAGGACATAAATTGCTAGAGCAAAGATTCCTATTTGACAATGATTGCTGAAGAAACTGGAAAGTATTTTGTTGGAAAATAAGCATACATTATCATCTCAAACCACATATTATCCTCAGCTCTAAATAAATATGCAACCTAAATATAAAGGTCATGTCATATACAAAATTAGAGGAGAATGGAAGGAGATAAGTTTCACAACTATAATTAGGGGAGAATTAATACCAAAAAGAGATGGAGGGAAGAATAGTTGATTTTTATTATATACAAATAAAGATATTTTGTATGAAAAAAAAATCATTCCCATATAGAATGAGAAAAGAAGCAGGAAAAACATTTTGCAATAAGTATTTTTGAAAAAAATTAAATATCAAGATATAAAGTAAATTTATACAAATATATAATAATAGCAATTTCTGAATATATAAATACTGTAAGGATATGAACCTTTCTGTTTTAAAAATATTTATTAGTATCTTTAGTTTTTATATAACCTTAAATTTCTAAATAATTATCATTATAAATAATAATTTATATTATTGGTTATTAATAATAATTTATATAGAATGTACAATGATATATAATAAGTAATAATTTTCTAACCTTCCTCCCCACTCAGTGAGCCATTTATTGTAACAAAAGAAAAAAAGGAAAAAGTCAGGTCAATCATACTATCAAATCAACCAAAGGCAAAAGTTTATAAAATATTATATACCCCAAATCTTCCATTTCTATAAAGATGAGAATGAGATTAATTTTTCCTTCTCTTCCAAGGCCAAGTGTAGTGATGATACTTCCAGAGCTTTCAGTTTTTTGAACTTTTTTTTTAAAAAAGAAATAAAAGCAATCAACATTTATATTAAAACATGCTCCATAATCACTAGTAATCAGAAATGGAAATTAAAACAACCTTGAGTTTTTACACTATGCCTGTTACATTGACAGGGACATCAGTGTTGGTGAGGCCATGGGAAAACATCTACCCTAATATACTTTTGGCTGTGCTGTACATTGCAGTGACTGTACTGGACAACACTTTTGAATTATGGAAGAAGTTATTAAATTGTTCATATCTTTCGATGCTGGGCATACCTCAAGGAGGTCAAAGACGGAAAGAAAGGTCCCATATAGACCAAAATATTCATAACAGACTCATGGTAGAAAAAGATGAACAAACACAAAACATTTAAAAAAGCCTGAAAAAAACAAATGGGTTTTTGATGGGGGAATAGCTGAACAAACTGTGCCATATGAATGTAATGGGATTTTATTGTGCCATACGAAATGAAGAAAATGGAGAAATAAGGGAAAACACGAATTGATGGGGAAGGAGGAGGGAAGTGAATAAGCATTTAAATAGTGCCTATTATGTTCCAGGCTCTGTTCTAAGCACTTTATGAATATCTCATTTGATCCTCACAACAACTTTGCAAGATTGGTGCTGTTATAATTCCCAATTACTGGAGCAAGCAGAGATCGTGCCTTTCTCAGGTTTTCTTGACTCCAGACCCAGGGCTTTGTCCACTCTTCTACCCAGCTGCCTTTGGTGGCTATCAAAGAAAGCAAAACAAGAAAAAATATGCACTATGACTCTAATAATGTTAATAGGAATAAATTGTTACTGACTTCATATTAAATGGTAGAAAGCAAATCCAGCAAAACAAAGCACATTCTGTAACAATTATGTAAATGAAAACAATTCCATTGACACTGACCACAGATCAAGGGATGCACTGAGGTTTCATGAAAAGCATTCTGTACATGGAGAGCTGAACTTCAGATCATGGGAGCCAAGGTCATATCTCGGATCTGCCAGTTACTAAACATGGCACCTGGGACAGATCACTTCCCTCCTCTGGGCCTCAATTTCCTCATCCATTTTCAAAATAAGAGGGTTGAGCTAATGACTTCTAAGGCCTCTTGCAATTTTATAATAATTATTATTTATGGAATATTAGAACTAAGTTTGGCTCTAGAGGATAGATGACAAAGCACACTTTCCAGCTCTTAGTGGAAAGGTGTATGCCTGCGTACAGAATGTCACATATGCTGATATGAGAGTTGTCATGGAAGAGGCACAATTTTGTCATGTGTAGGTGGGGCTATGAAGTAAATGTTAACAACTAGTTCTCAAAAAAGTACAAGTATTCTTTACTTAAACTTTAACTTTGACTTAGTGTCCCTTTAGAAACTGGGTATGTCTTTGATAATCATAGTACAAAAGGATTTCAGACTAAGCTAAGGGTTAAACTTTTTAAAAGAAGAATTTAAGATAAAGGCATCAATATCCAGTTATCTCTTCCACATTGAGACTTTCTCCATTGTGGTTTTGATATACTGTGGGTCAGCATAAGAAATTAAATGGAGATTTTTGGGGAGTTTTGTGGAAGTCATAGATGATACACAAATGCCAGTAGATGACACATAAAAAGGTTAGAAACTCAGAAATGCACAAAATGTATGTATAATGTTGTATGCTATCAACATATTTTATCTTTTAATACCATAATAATTCAGACTTCTTCTCTGGTATGAAGGGAGGGCCAAAAAATTTTACATGGATTTTCCAGATCACTGGGGCCCCATGCATCTAACACCTGTGATGTGGTAGAATAACTGTAATATTATTTTAATATTTTGTTTGAAGAGCAAACAAGGTGGACTTTAACATGCTTCCATAATAACCAGCACTTGGCCTCCATGAAAATGTTTTTCCAGACAAAGCAAAAGTTGTGTGTGAGCATTCAATTAGAAACCAGTTGAAGGATAAACAGGAAGCAAATGTTTGACTCCAAGGATAAGTCATGGGGAACATGCAGTAGGGCAGAAAGGGCTGATAGCAGAATCCAAATCAGCTCACTGGGGAGATAATCAGGCAATGGGTAAAGTATCAGAGTCTGAAGTACAGTTTTCTCAGCAGAGAAAACAACTAGAGTAAGGTAGGTGTGGGACCAGGGGAAGGAAGCAAACAGTTATGGAGAACAGTGGTTGGCAAAGGAAACAGCCTTATCTGTTGAAATATTCTTTTCCTGTGCCATTTTTTATGCCAAGACAGTATTTGGTCATGTCCTATCCATTGGACTGATGCCATACATCTGTGAGCTTTATGCTGCTCAGACAAATTCACATATTTTTATGAAATAGATGTTGAGAGCACAGCCTGTTTAATAAACAAAAAATAAATTAATGAGATAGCCAACTAAACAGATTACACTTACAAACATAAAATGACCCTAATCAATTTCCTAGGGGTCTTTCCAGTCTACAAACATTTCAGCGTCCAGTCTTTAGTCCTAATTTCATTTGTGTAAATTCATTCATTTATACACATACTTATTTATTTTTCCTGTTGTTAGTACTATAAATCATTGGATCTCATAGAATCCTTTAAGCTTAAGTGTTATAGGATGACAACTCCAAATTCATGTTCCCCAGTACACAAGTAACCATTCATAGGCTGTCAGTCTAGTATCTTTACCAAGAAAACCCCAAATGGGGTCACAAAGAGTCAGACATAACCAAGGAATGACAGAAAAAGAGCACATATTTAAGTTGCATTACCAAAAAAGCCTTCCAAGGTTTAGGGCCCATTGAGAGTATATGGAGAAAAAGTAATCTTTTTTGTGAGAGATGTTTTTTTGTTGTTAATTTATTTATTTAATTTATTTAATATATTTAGTTTTCAGCATTGATGTTCACAAGAGTTTGAATTACAAATTTTCTCCCCATTTCTACCCTCCCGCCCACTCTAAGATGACATTTATTCTGGTTGCCCCATTCCCCAGCCAGCCCTCCCTTCTGTCACCCCACTTCCCTCCCACCCCTTTTCCCTTACTTACTTTCTTGCAGGGCAAGATAAATTTCTATGCCCCATTGCCTGTGTATCTTATTTCCTATTTGCATGCAAAAACTTTTTTTTGAACATTTTCTTTTAAAACTTTGAGTTCCAAATTCTCTCCCCATTTCCCTCCCCACCCACCCTCCCTAAGAAGGCAAGCAATTCAACATAGGCAACATGTGTATCATTATGTAAAACCCTTCTACTATACTCATGTTGTGAAAGACTTTTTGCTCCTTCCTATCCTATCCCCCTTTATTCAATTTTCTCCCTTGACCCTGTCCCTTTTCGAAAGGGTTTGTTTTTGATTACCTCTGCCCCCCTATCTGCCCTCCCTTCTATTGTCACCCCTTTTTTATCTTCTTCCTCCTTCTTTCCTGTGTATGAGTGTGTATGTTATTCCCTCCTCAGGTCAAATCACTGGGGCAGTGCCTGAACCTTGAACATCTTTCACTCTGTCCCCCGCAGCTTTTCCCACTAACCTTCTCTGTTGTCTTTGGTGTTTGTGGGTTGAGAAATCTGGTAACTACCACAGTTTACTGATTCAGGATGCTAGGGCCTGTTCTGCTGGGCTCCCGGTCTGGTTGGTCCAGGTGCAGCTCATGCTGGGCTGTGCTCCATTCCACTCCCAGCTCTGTGCGATAGACCTTACCCAGTGAGCATCCAGGTTGTCTTGGGCTGGAGCCCTGCTTCCTTCTGCTATTTTGTGGGTTCTGCAGTTCTAGACTTTGTTCAGAGCTATTTTTCATAGGTTTTTGGAAGGACCTGGGGAGGGAGCTCACGCAAGTCTCTGCTTTCCAGCTGCCATCTTTGCTACGCCCTCCAAAATGTAATTTTCTTAAAAAGAAACGATAACCTTACAAACTTGAATAAGTTCTTGTTGAATTGAACCTAACTGAGCAGTATTTCGGGTATGTGTATATGGAGCATGCCATCTGATCATAGAAGGCAGTGTTACATGCAAGACTCAGAGCCAAGCAGATTATCTCTGGCAGATCATAGTATGGTAGCTAGGTTGATCTACCACTTTCCTTACTTTAGCACCAGTTTTGGTGCAGCAATTATATATTTGCTATTTTATGCCTTGAATTCTGACCATACATTTGTCACCAGGGAGCTTGTTTACTTGGTTTGCATTTTGAATCACCTTGTCATTTATATCTACGCAACATCTCCAACTGGATAACTCACATAGTTACACTGAACTCTACATTTTGAACTTTACTGAAAATTGAAAGTTAGGCTATTTGAGACAACAGTTTGTTGACTCAAAGCTACTTTGGATTGTTTAAGGATAAAAAAGAAATGCTAGTATCAGGGTGAAGTATAATGTGAATGAGTCTCATTGAAATTATAGGGGAAAAAACCCAAGGCTGAAATTTGGACTTCCCTCTTCAAAGAGTAATTTTCACACAAGAAGTAAGTTTTCACAGGGATGGCTAGGTAGCTTAATGGTGAAATATCTGGCTTTGAATTCAGAAGAGCTGTCAGTCAATAAATATCTATTAAGCATTTTCTATGTGCCAGGCATGTAGAAATGCATTGCTAAGAATTGGGGATACCAAGAGAAGGAAAAAAAATCCTCTGTCCTCAAGGAAACATAAAACTGTATATTTATAGATATACATGTATATATTATATGTATATATGTATACACATACAAAATATTTCCTTGGGGGCAGGGAATACACACACACACACACATATATATACATATACATGTATACATACATATATATTTACAGAGAGGAGAGAGAGAGACAGCGATGGAGAGAGAGAGAGAGAGAGAGAGAGAGAGAGAGAGAGAGAGAGAGAGAGAGAGAAAGAGAGAGAGAGAGGAAAGTAATATGAAAGGAGAAGACATTAGCAATTGAGAGGACAAAGAAAAGCTTTGTGCAGAAGTGGTGTTTGAGCTGAGTCTGAAAAGAAGTTAGGTAAAAGAAGAGATGAAAGTGTGGGGGCCAGAGCATTTCAAGCATGAGAGAAAGTCAGCACAAAAGTTCTGTTCAAAGAACTTCAAGTAGGCTAGTGTTAGTGGATTACAGAGTTCATAGAGGGGATTAAGGTGCAAGAAGGCTAGAAAGGTAGGCATGGGTCAAGTTCCAAAGAGTTTTAAATGTCAAATAGAAGAGATAATATTTACCTGGAAGGTATAGAGAACCACTGGAGCTCACTGAAGATGAGGGGTGACATGGTCAAATCTATGCTTTAGAAAAAAATCACCTTGCACCTAGGTGGGGAATAGATTGGAATGGGGCAGAGATGATGAAGTTAGAAGCAGTTAGAAGGTGATTGCAACAGTCCAGACAAGATTTAATAAGAGACTGAGCTAGGATTGTGGCTGTATGAGTGGAGAGATTTACATTATAAAATCTTCTGTAGGTAGAAATTACAAGATGCATTGGATATGTGGCTGAATGAGAATGAAATGGAAAACATTGAGTTTATGAACATGGATGACTAGGAAAGTGGTAGTGCCCTCAATAGAAATGAGGAAATTCAGAAGGGAAAGGATTTTTTTGGAAAGATTGAGAGAGAGTGAGGAAAAATGTTTTTAAAATCCAAGAAAAGCAAGAAGATTATGAAAAGAAAGTCAGCCAATTTGAGAAGGAGATCCAGAATCTTAAGAAAGAAAATGACTTCTTGAAAATCAGAATTGGAGATAGAGGATTCTGGAAAGATGGTGGAATAGATCAGAAAATTCCAAGCTCTCAAGATTTTCCCCCACAAAAGAGTTAAAATAGCACCTTAGGGTGAACAAATTATGAGTGGAGACAAAGAAGAGTAAGGACACAACTAGGATCTTCCTGGGACAATTTGAGAAAACCCAAAGAAAAATCCCAGGATGAGATTTTGTCCCTGTGAAGAGTAAACACCTTCAGGCTAGACTCCCTTTTAACAACAAGCAGCAAGCAGCATAAACAACAAGCCTTAAATCCTGGGGTTATATGGTTTGAGAGGCTGTAGCCCCAGCCACAGGAACTTTTTACCCTGGGATAGTGAGGGGAGTTGGGCATTTGAACCCAGGAAGATTGAGGGAACCTCTGCTGATGAGGAACACCAGACCCAGCTGTGCTGTGAAGAGTGGTGGCAGCGAGAAAGAATCAGCACAAGCCCGGTGAGTGCAGTAGAAGTGGGGCAGAAAGCTCCTCGGTGTGGGCACTTACAGGAGGTTGGAGGTTTGGCTTTGGTTCCAGTCTAGAGGGGAGAACTGAAGATCTGAGGCAAGAGGCACCATTTCCCATACCCCAGGGTACAGGTGATTACAAATATCAAGCTATTACCCCAAAAATGCACTGGCAAAGGTGAAAGAATCCAACCATAGAAAGCTATTATGGGAATAGAGATGACTGGGGTTAATCTTCAGAGGAGGATAGTGAAGTAAAGAAACCCCCAAAAAGTAATGTCAAATAGTCACCTGCCCAAAAAGAATTTATAGAAGACCTTAAAAAAGACTTTAAAAATCAAATGACAGAGATGGAGGAAAAACTAAAAGGATAACCCAAGAAAAACAAGAAGCTTATGAAAGGAAAGTTAACCAACGAGAAAAGAAGATACAGAATCTTAAGGAGGATAATAACACCTTGAAAATTAGAATTGAGCAAAGTGAAGCCAGCAAAATTATAAGAGATCAAGAAATAAAGAAAACATGAATAATGAAAAAATAGAAGAGAAAGTGAAACATCTTATAAGAAAAACAACAGACTTGGAGAATAGATCAAGAAGAGAAAATATAAAAATAATCAGACTAACTGAAAGTTATGATCAAAAAAGGAATCTTGGTACAATACAAGGAACAATTAAAGAAAATTGTCCTGAAGCATTAGAACAAAGGGGGAAAGTAAAAATAGAAAATATTCATTGATCACCACTTAAAAGAGCTCCTTTGAGGAAAACTCTTAGGAATATCATTGTTAAATTCCCAAACCTGCCACTCAAGGATAAAATATTAAAAGCATCAAGATTAAAACAATTTAAATATGAGAGTGCCACAATTAGAATTACACAAGACCTAGTGGTAGAAACATTAAAGGACTGCAGGTCTTGGAACACAATATATGGAAGAGCAAAAGACCTGGGGCTCTGGCTGAAAATATGAAACCCTGCAAAGTTAAGTATTATTTTGAATGAAAAAATGGACATTTGATAAACTCTCAGACTTTCAAGACTTTATAAAAAAAATCCTGAACTTAATAGAAGATTTGACATACAAGAACCAAGAGAAACACAAGGTATATACCAAAGACTGACTATAAGAGATTTATAAGGACAGACTGTTTACCTTTTATATAATGTAAAATTTAAAACATTATGTCTAAGACAGTAATAACTGGTGAGCTCATAAGCTGTCAAGAAACATATTTAAACTATATTGAAGTCTTCTGGGGAGTGCTTCTGGGGAGTGGGGGAGGGGAAAAAGAGCAAAGTAAAAAAGTGCACAGCAGAGAATAAAAGAAAACTCACAAAGAAGCCAATGAAAAGATGCATTATTTATCAAACAGGCTTTCTTGAAATGAAATTTATTGTTACATGTTTTGAATTCTATCTTATTTTATTCTGTGCACATGGCATGCTTTGTTTCTTTCTTACTTTGTATTTAAGATTCATTATTTAAATTTATAATATGTTTTTATTTCTTTTCTCTATTCTGTATTTGTGTTCTGGCCCTAACAAAAAACAAAAAGAAAAAAAGAAAAAAAAACAAAAGGAAAATCAGAATTGGGCAAGGGAAAGCCAGAGAAATCATAAGAGACCAAGAAATAAGAAAACAAAATATAAAGAGTGAAAAATAGAAGAGAATGTGAAACATCTCATAAGAAAAACAACTGATCAAGAAGGGAAAACATAAGAATAATTGTACTACCTAAAAGCTATGGTCAAAAAAAGAATCTTGAAACAATAATACAAGAAATAATTAAAGGAAACTATCCTGAAGCATTAAAACAAGAGGAGAAAGTAGAAATAGAAAAAAAAATCTACAATCACCACCTGAAAGAGATCCTGTGAGGAAAACCCACAGGAATATTAAAGTTAAATTCTGAAAGTCCCAGCTGAAGGACAAAATATTCTGAGCAACAAGAAAAAAACATTTTAAATATGGTGGTTCCACAATTAGAATCACACAAGACGTAGCAGTAGTGACACTAAAAGACTTCAGCACTTGGAACTCTATATATTGAAGAGTAAAAGAACTGGGGCTCTGGCCAAAAATATCATACCCAGCAAAGCTAAACATAATGCTGAATGAAAAAAAATGGACATTTAATGAATTGTCAGACTTTCAGGATTTTGTTTAAAAAAAAACCAAAAACTGAACTTAATAGAAGATTTAACATATAAGATCCAAGAGAAATACAAGGTACATATAAAAACTAATTATGAGAAACTCCATAAAGACAGACTATATATGTTTTATGTGAGAAAATGTAAAACATATGTCTAAGAGTGTTATTAGTAATTGGGAAGTTTGTAAGAAAGATTGGAGTAGACCTGAGTATGATAAGATTTTAAAAAGTAAAACCATTTAGGAACAGCTAAAAAGAGTAATTATCTTATATAAATGAGGTGTGAGAGGAAGAACTGATACAGAGAAATTAGATGGGGAATAGATGTGTTAGTTCTGGAAACTTATTTTCATTAGAAATGGGTTCAAGAGGGAAGAATACATATATATATATATCAAGAAGGTTATAAAGGTCTTCAAAATTCAGAAAGAAATAAAATGCTAAGAGTATAGAGAGGGAGAAGAGGATAAGGGAGAGATCTCTAGAGGGGAGGGTAAGGGGGTAGGATAAGGGGGGTTATAGAAAGGTGTTTAGATAAATTGGAATGGGAGGATAAGGGAGGGATCCTTGGAGGAGAGAGTAGGTTAAATAATAGGAGAGCAAAGTAGCAGGTAGAAGCAAAGTAGAAGAGTCAGGAGGGATAGGAAATAAGAGATACACACAAATATAAAATAAAGATCAGGAGTAGAATTTGTTAGGGAAAAAGGAGCAGGGGTGGTAGTCATGATCTTGGACAAAGTTAAGGCTAAAATTGATTTAATCAAAGGAGAAAAATAGAGAAACTATTCTCTGTCAGCCATATTCATCATTATTGTTTAGGACTATTTAAAATAACTGGACAGTATGAGGTTGGAATATTGCTGTGGTCTAGGAAATGATGAGTTGGTAGACTTGGAAAAATATGGAAATACTTGGACTTAGGAAGGAGGAGGTTAGCCATCCTCAGAAACAGAAGACAAGTAAGTATGGTACAGTCTTGCATATATGAGTATCATTGGAGATATCAAAGTATGTGTATGTATATGTAATCAATATGTATGGATATATGTATTATATACATTTTTGTATATATATATTTCTATATGTATGCATGTATATATGTGTATATATGTACGTGTATACATATATACACATACATACATATAGATGTAGACACATATACATACATATATATGTATATCTATATCTGTGCTTAATTGTAGCCTTCTGGGGGCAGGGTAGAAGGGGGAAAAAAAGAACAAAATAAAAAATGCCCAGCAGAGAACAAAAACAAACAACCCCCCCCCCCAAATAAAACAAACAAAAACAAAACAAAACAAAATCTTACAAGGGGTAGACCTTTGGGTAGACACAAGGAAGCAATGAAAAGATGGTCAGCTCTCAACACAATACATAGTATTTATTATATAGGCTTTCTTTAAATGGAAATTTATTTCTGTATATTTTGAATCTTCTCATGTTCTGCTGTGCATATGGCAATACTTTCTTTTCCTTTTCTTATTTTGTATTTAAGTTTCAATATTTAAGTTTCAAACATGTTTTTCTTTTTAATTGTATATTCAAGTCCAAGTATTTAATAGAAAATAAAAAAGAAGATTGTGATTGTCAATGTCAAATGTTGCAGAGAAGTCAAGGAAGATCAGAATTGAGAAAAGGCCATTTGATTTATCAATTAGGAGATTCTTGGTAGCTTTGGAGAAGACAGCTTCAAGTGAATAGTCAGTTTTTTTGAAGGTATAGAAGTGAGAGAGAAGAAAAGTTGAGGACTTAATTGTAGATGGCTTTCTCAAGGAATTTAGCAACAAAGGGAAGCAGCAATTTGGGATAATAGGTGGTAGGGAAGATGGAACAAATCAGGATTTTTAAGAATGGGGATGACACAGTCATGTTTGTAGGCAATGGGGAGGGACCCAGTTGATAGGGAGAATTTGAAGATGAGAGAGAGAGAGAGAGAGAGAGAGAGAGAGAGAGAGAGAGAGAGAGAGAGAGAGAGAGAGAGAGAGGGAGGGAGGGAGGGAGAGGGAGGGAGGGAGGGAGGGAGGGAGGGAGGGAGGGAGGGAGGGAGTGAGAGAGTATGATGTGGTGGGTAATGTGTTTAATGTGCTGGAGAAATTTGGATGGGATGGCATCAAGGGCACATGTCAAATGTAGCCTGGTCAAGGAGAAGGATCATCTTTTCATCTGAGACCAGAGTCACTGAGGACATAGTGGAGGAGGACATCTGAGTGATATGTGATGAGAAAGAAGGGATGAGGGGGAGCCATTGGTGAATGGTCTCAATTTTTTTGCAAAGTATGAAGTCAGGTCCTCAGCTGGGAGGGTGAGGGGAGTGGATGCCATGGGGAGGGAAATGAGTTCCCATTGCTGATACTGTCTGTGTGACCCTGGGCAAGTCACTTGACTTCTATAAGACTCATTTCCTCCTCTGCAAAATGAGGATAACAACAGCACGTACTTCACAAGGTTGTTGTGAGGGTCAAATAGCATAACATTTATAAAGCATTTTGAAAACCTTAAAATGATATATAAATGCTAGTTATTATAAAGCCACAAGAGAGCAAGCAAAGTATCAACACATTTTACAACTTGCAGATGGACCAGGAATAGGGCATCTTCAAAAGAAAAATCATCAAAGGAAATGCACCTGTCTTTACTTCCTGGAACTATTTCACTCTTGTTATCAGCAAGGTCTTGTAGAGTTAGGACAAAGAGTCTCTTAAACTTAAAATATTATGTGTTCCTAAGATTACCTGCTGCCTTTTGAAGGTCAAATTTACTGTTCAACATTTTATATCTTATAAAAATATTATTATGAAGGAAGATAGGTTTCTGAAGGAGAATCTATTTTTATCCTTCAGAAACCATAATGGCACTATGTTTTTTAGGATCTAAAAAATATAAAAAAGATAAATGAAATAGGACAGGTCCAAAAGACATTAGTTAATGAGACTGAAATAAATTTAATAGTGTCTGTAATGTCTCCCTTTTCCATTTTAGGATGTTTATCATGAGCCTATCTGCTGACCCCACTTAACACTTTTGGTGGCAGGGCTAGGGTTTGGGAAGCTAAGCAGGGATTTAAGAAACCCAGAAATAAGTAGTAGGGTGATAGAAGAAAATCAGCGATCAGTAGGAAGTAAGTGATAGCTATGATAAGAGTTCAGGAAGCAAGGAACTGGGAGGCATAATACTCTGGAGATAACTTACTTTGTTCCAATCTAGTGTGCAGGCCATCTTTTATGACAGGTACCATGCTTGTAAAAGAAATTTGCATATTGTAAATAATAGTCATTGAAGGATATTGAACAAAGCGATGACAAGACTGAATCCATGAATTCATCCAATCCAATGAACAGAAAACAGAATTTATTTACTCAACAAATATGTATTAAGTTATTACTATGTGCAGTGCAGGTCCTGGGGATACTGAAGTGAAAAATCATCACAATCTTTCTATCTTAAGAGTTTATAATTCATTAGGGGGATCACCTATCTATCTATCCACATATGTATTATAGATGGTGGAATGTGATAAAGGCATAGTAGGAGTCCAGACGAAGTGCTACAACAAATATGAGAAGTTAATGATCACTTTTATCCTGGGTTGTAGAGAGAGGGGTAGTTGGTTCAGTGAGAACTGGAGAAGGTTTTCTAGAGGAGGTAGTGCCAGAGAAAGGCCATGAAAGAAGAGGATTTCAAAAGGGCAGCATGAGTGGAGAAGTGGAGAGAGATGCAAGAAATGTTGTGAAGAGTTACTAAACCTTTCCAGGTCTTTTACCCCAGTTTCTGAGTGATACCTCTATTAAGCCTATGTCCGATAGAGATTGAAGAAAGAGGAAAAGGACCTATATGTATAAAATTATTTCATAGTTCTTTTTGTTGTGGTGAAGAACTAGAAGCTAAAGGGATGCCTATCAAATGGGCAATGGCCAAACAAAGTATGGTACATGAATGTAGGGGAGGTAAAATTGATAGGATTGGGTATAAAAGTCAAGTCACTTAACCACTCTGGGACTCAGTGTCCTCATATGTAAAATTAGGGGAGTTTTACTAAATTAGGTCCTAGTACTCTTCCAGCTCTAAATCTATGATCCTACAATCCAATAGGAAGTCACTGAATTGAGAAATGATGTGTTCAGACCTGTGCTTTAGAAATATCAGCTTGGTAGCTGTGTGGCAAGGAGACCAATTAGCTGCACACAGAAGGCTATTAGTACCTAAATGAGAGTGGTGGCCACTTGTGAGAGATGTTACAGAGATTGACAAGACTTAGCAATAAATGCTTATTGACTGACAACTGGCTGGACATGGGGAGTGAAGAAGACAGAAGTTCTGTGGATACTCTTGAAGTTTCCAACCTGGGAAAATTAGAAGGATTCTGGTGAGTGTCAGTAATAGGGAAATTAGGAAGAAGGCTTCTGGATTGGATGTGGAGAGCAGTAATGAATCTAATTTTAGACAAGCTGAGTTGGAGGTGCCTATATGTCATCTAGGTAGAGATATCCATCAGGTGATGTCAGACAATAGCTAAGGCGACATGAAGACCAGATTTATTGATCTGAGAGTAATTTACCTAAAGATAATAGTTGAATCCATGGGAGCAGGAAAGAGAGAGAGAGAGAGAGAGAGAGAGAGAGAGAGAGAGACAGAGAGAGACAGAGAGAGAGAGACAGAGAGAGAGAGAGAGACAGAGAGACAGAGAGACAGAGAGACAGAGACAGAGAGAGACAGAGACAGAGAGAGAGACAGAGAGAGACAGAGACAGAGAAACAGAGAGAGAGAGAGAGATGGCTTAGGAGAGAATTGTAAAGTGCACAATTGTATAAGGGAAAGGATTATCTAGGACAGGAGATTCAGAGGTATTATTCATGCAGACGGAAAACAAAGAGAGAGCAATGTCATGACCCAGAAAAGAACATCCTTCTGCTCCTTTTCCTCCTCCTCTTCTTCCTCTTCCTTCTCTACTCTTTTTTCTCTCGTCTTCAATCACTGTTCATCTTCTGTCTCTTTTCTTGATGCCTATAAATATGCCCAGGTTATGTGCCTCCTTAAAAAAATCTTTCACTTGACCCTGCCATCCCTTCAATCAATTGTTCTATATCTTTCTTCTCTTTCATAGCCAAACTCCTAGGAAAAAAAGCCATTTTTACTTATAGCCTCTACTCTCTCACCTCCTACCTTCTTCTTTTTTTCTTTTCTTTAATTAAGATTTCTTATTTTTAGTTTGTAATCCTCAGTTCCGCATGATTTTGAGTTCCAGATTTTCTTTCCCCCCTTCCTCCTCCCTCTCCAAGATGGCATGGAATCTGATATATCTTCTACATATAACTTCACATTAAACTTATTTACACAATAGTCAAGTTGTAAAGAAGAATTATGACCAATGGAATGAATCATGAGAAAGAAGAAACAAAACCAAAAACAAAAGAAAAAAAAAGGAGAGCAAATAGTTTGCCTCAATCTGCATTCAGACTCCATAGTTCTTTCTCTGAATGTAGATAGCTCTCTCCATCATGAGTCCTTTGGAGTTGTCTTTAAACCTTGTATTGCCGAGAAGAGCCAAGTCTATCAAGGTTAGTCATCACAGAATCAATATAGCTGTGGTAGTGTGTAATGTTCTCCTGGTTCTGCACTGCTCACTCGGCATTATATCAAGTAGGTTTTTCCAGGTTATTATGAAGTCCATATCTTCCCCATTTCTTATAGCACAATAGTATTCCATTACATTCATATACCACAACTTGTTCAGCCATTCCCCAATTTATGGGCATTCCCTTGATTTCCAATTCTTTGCTACCACAAAAGGAGCCACAATAAATATTTTTGTACATACTGGTCCCTTTCCCATTTGTGTGATCTCTTTGGGATATAGCCCTAGAAGTATTGCTGGGTCAAAGGGTATGCACATTGTTATAGCCCTTTGGGCAAAGTTTCAAATTGCTCTTCAGAATGGTTGGATCAGTTCACAACTCCACCAGCAATGTAACAGTGTTCCAATTTTTCCAATCCTCTCCAGCATTTATCATTTTCCTGTTTTGTCATGTTAGCCAATCTGACAGGAGAGATGTGGTATCTAAGAATTGTTTTGATTTGCATTTCTCTAATCGGTAGTGATTTAGAGCATTTCTTCATATGCCTTTAGATATCTTTAATTTCTTCCTCTGAAACCTGCCTGTTCATATCCTTTGACCATTTCTCAATTGGGGAATGACTTGTATTCCTATGAATTTGGCTGAGTTCCCTGTATATTCTAGAGATGAGGCCTTTATCAGAGACACTAGTAGTAAAGATTTTATCCCAATTTTCTGCTTTCCTCCTAATCTTTGTTGCATTGGTTTTGTTTATACAAAAACTTTTCGATTTAACATAATCAAAATTATCAGTTTTACATTTTGTAATGTTCTATCTCTTGTTGTGTCATGAATTCTTTCCTTTCCCATAAATCTGATAGGTAAACTATTCCTTGCTCTCCCAAATTGCTTATAGTATCAGCCTTTTATTCCTAAATCATGAACCAATTTTGACTTTATTTTGGTATATGGTGTAAGATATTGGTCTATGACCAGTTTCTGCCCTACCATCTTCCAATTTTCCCAGCAGTTTTTGTGAAATAGTGAATTCTTAGCTCAGAAGGTAGATTCTTTGGGTTTATCAAAGAGTAGATTGCTGTAGTCATGGACTACGGCATCTTGTGTACCTAACCTATTCCACTGATCAACCACTTTGTTTCTTATCCAGTACCAAGTCCTTTTGATGACTGCTGCTTTATAGTACAGTTTAATATCTGGTATGGCTAGACCACCTTCCCTAGCATTTCTTTTCATTAATTCCCTAGATATTCTGGACTTCTTGTTCTTCCAGATGAATTCTGTTATTATTTTATCCAGCTCTGTAAAATATTTTGATATTTTTGTAAATATTCATCCATTTCCCTAAGATTGTCAAATTTATGTGAATACAATTGGGCAAAATAATTCCTAATTATTGGTTTAATTTCCTCCTCATTGGAGGTGAATTCACCCTTTTCATTTTTGATACTGGTAATTTGGTTTTCTTCTTTCTTTTTAAAATCAAATTGACCAAAGGTATAAACCTTTTATTGTATAAATATTTTTATTGATTTTTTCATAAAACTAGCTCTTGGTTTTATTAATTTAATAGTTTCCTTGATTTCAATTTTATTAATCTCTTCTTTGATTTTCAGTATTTCTAATTTGGTATTTAATTGGGGATTTTCATTTTGTTCTTTGTCTAGCTTTTTCAGTTGCATGCCCAATTCGTTGATCTCCTTTTTCTCTATTATATTCATGTAAGCATTTAGAGATATAAAACTTCCCCTAGAAACTGCTTTTTCTGCATCCCATAACTTTTTGTATGTTGTCTTATTATTGTCATTCTCTTGAATGAAGTTATTAATTGTTTCTCTGATTTGTTCTTTGCCCACACATTCTTTAGAATTAGATTATTTAGTTTCCAATTAATTTTTAGTTTATTTTTCCATGGTGTTTTATTACAAATAATTTTTATTGCATCATTATATGAAAAGGATGCTTTGACTACTTCTGCCTTTCTGTCCTGGTTTGTGAGTTTTTTATGCCCTAGTATGTGGTCAATTTTTGAGTACATGCCATGTACCGCTGAGAAAAATCTATATTCCTTTTTATCTCCATTCAGTTTTCTCCAGAAGTCTATCTTTTCTGCCCTTTCTAAAATTCTATTCACCTCCTTAAATTCTTTCTTGTTTATTTTGAGGTTAGATTTATCACGTTCAGAGATGGGGAGGTTGAGGTCCCCCAATATTATAGTTTTGCTGTCTATTTCTTCCTGTAACTCCCTTAACTTCTCATCTAAGAATTTTCATGCTATACCACTTGGTGCATATACGTTAAATAATGATATTGCTTTATGGTTTATGGTGACTTTTAGCAGAATATAGTGTCCTTCCTTATCTCTTTTAATTAGATCTATCTTTGCTTTTGCTTTGTCTGAGATTAGGATTGGTACCCCTGCTTTTTTTTACTTTAGCGGAAGCACAATATATACTGCTCCAGACTTTTACCTTTACCCTGTGCATATCCCTTTGTTTCAAATGTGTTTCTTGTAAACAGCATATTGTAGAATTATGGTTTTTAATCCATTCTGCTATCCGCTTCCATTTTATGGGAGAGTTCATCCCATTCACATTCACAGTTATGATTACTATCTGTGTCTTTTTCTCCATCCTGTCTCCCCCTGTTCATGCTTTTCTTTCTCCCTTCATCCTTCCACTCCTCAACAGAGTTTTGCTTTTGACCACTGCCTTCCTCAATTTACCCTCCCTCTTGATTGCCCTCCCTTATCTTACCTTTTTTCCCCTTGCTACTTCTTCCCTTCCTTCTGACCACCCCCTCCCTTTTCTTTTCCCTTTCCCCTCCTACTGCCTGTAGGAGAAGTTTGATTTCTATACTTATCAGGGTATGTTATTCCCTTCTTGAACCAAATCTGATGAGAGTAAAGCTCAAATACTGCTCTTCTCCCTCCCTTCTTTCCCTCTACTATAATATGTTTTCGAGCCTCTTCATGTGATATAAATTACCCCTTTTCTACTACCTCCTTACCTCTTCTCCCAGAACCATGCCTTTATGTCTCATTTATATTTTTTATCATTATATCAGTTATTTTATACTGACAATCACAATCTATGTATATCCCTTTCAATTGTCATAATAACTGTACTATTCTCAAGATTGACGTATGTATAAAACATATATAAAACAAAATCATGCTATATATGGATGTAACTAATTTGCCTTATTGTTTAATTAAGGTTTTTTTCCCCTGTTTAGCTTTTTGTGTCTCTCTTGAGTTTTGTATTTGAAGATCAAATTTTCCATTGAGCTCTGGCCTTTTCATCAGGAAGGTCTGGAATTCCCTTATTTCATTGAATGTCCATCTCCTTGCCTGGAAAATTATGCTCAGTTTTGCTGCGTAGTTGATCCTTGGTTATAGTCCAAGCTCCTTTGCCTTTTGGAATATCATATTCCAATTTCTCCTGTCAATTAATGTAGAAGCTGAAAGATCCTGCGTGATCCCGACTGTAGTTCCATGATATTTGAATTGTTTCTTTCTAAGTGCTTGTAGTATTTTCTCCTTGACCAGGTAGTTTTGGAATTTGGCTATAATATTTCTTGGAGTTTTCAATTCGGGATCTCTTTCACAGGGTGATCGGTGGATTCTTTTGATGACGATTTTACCCTCTGGTTCCAGAACCTTGGGGAAGTTTTCCTTAGGGATTTCTTGGAAGATACTGACCAGGCTCTTTTTTTCATCATGGCTTTCAGGTAGACCAATAATTTTTAGATTGTCTCTCCCAGATCTGTTTTCCAGGTCAGTTGTTTTTCCAATCAGATATTTCATGTTTCCTTCTGTGTTTTAATTCTTTAGATTTTGTTTGACTGATTCTTGATGTCTCATAGAGTCATTAGTTTCTACTTGACCAATTCTAATTTTTAATGTATTGTTTTCTTCCTTTAGCTTCTCTGTCTCCTTTTCCATTTGGTTGATTTTACTTTTCAATAAGACATTTTCTCCATTTATATTCTGATTCTCCTTAACCATTTCACTGATTTTGCTTTTTAGAAATTTGTTTTCATCAGTGAATTTTTTTCCCTTTTCTCCATTTTTTCTCTTACCTCCCTAATTTGTTTTTTAAAGTCCTCCTTGAGTTCTTCCAAGGATGCTTTTTGTTTGGAGACCAGTTCACTTTCCCTTTAGAAGTTTCAGATGTGGGTATAGTGTCAGGGCTGTCTTCTTCTGAATTGGTATTTTGATCTTCCCTGTCTCCATAACATGAATCAATGGTCATTGAAAGCTTCTTGGTGTTCTTTTTCATGGTGTTTTTTCTCTCTCCTGGTTTCTAAAGTGGATCTCTGCTCCTGGGGCTCAGGGGGCTCTGTCATAAGTTTCTTGTGTTGGGATCTAGCTTTATGTGCTATGGCCTCTGGTTTTGTGAGGTGTGGAGGAGGGGTGGTCTGGCTGCTAGGAGTTTCCTCTTCCCCAGGACTGCTCTATAGCACTGGTGGTCTCAGCTGTTGTCTGTGCTGTTGTCTGCTACTTCCCTTGGCTGTGCAAAGCCACATCTTGGGTCTTGGCATTGATGTTTGTTAGTTCCACTCTGCCCCCCCCCCCCCCGGGGCTCAGTTACTCTTGTTCTGCTGAGGTGAGGGCTGCTGGGACATTTCTCTTCCTGCAGTAGTCTCCTTCTGCCACTACAAGAAGGACCTTCTCCCCAACTTCTCTCCCTACTGAAGCCCCCTTCTGGCTCCTCTGTTTCTCCTGAGGTAGCATTCTCTGGGTTTATTCAAGGGAGGGATGAGAGCCATTTTTAACTGGCCATCGTGACTCCTGGAAGTTCAAGAAGGCAAATTTCAAACCTTTAGACTGTGGGGTGGAGCTCTCCAGACTGGCTGCCCCCACAGCTGCCGGCTCTGCTCTGGTGCCTACTGTAGCTCTGAACAAACTCCAGTCCTGGGCTGAGAAGTCTGGGGATCAATAGCAGCTGTAGCTTGTACTTCTGCCCTGGGCCTGTTCCTGCTCCGGTGTTTCACTCACCCAGTGCTTTCCCAGAGTGGTGTGTTGGCTGGATTCCTCTGCTGCCTGGTTGGTTTGGTCTGGTGCCCTCGAGTGTGCCCGGTGCATCTGTCCCTCTCAGTCTACTAGTGGCTTCGAACTCTCTCAACTCTGCTCAGATTCACTTTTTTAGATGTGTCTGACAGAATTTGTGAGAGAGCTCCAGTAGTTCCTTCCTTTCACAGTGCCATCTTGGCTCCCTCTTACCTTCTTCTTACCCCATTATGATCTGGCTTCCAACTCTACCACTCCTCTCAAACTTCCCTCCTCAAGGTTACAAATGAAGAAGAAGGAGGAGGAGGATAAAAAGGAGGAGGAGGAGGAGGAGGAGGAGGAGGAGGAGAAGGAGGAGGAGGATTTGATTAGATGGGTAAGCTTCCAGAGGAGATGGGAGAGGAGAGAATCGAGGGCACGTGTATAAGAGTTGGTCTTGAAAGGAAAAGGGTCACTCTGAGTAACTGACCACTTTGGTTATCTCCTTGCCAACTGTCCTGCTGATATACCAGATTTCTAGAGACCATAACCTGGAGGACTTAATTTGAGTGCACAGAAGAATTTCTCCTATCCCAACTCAGCCTTATTGTCTATTTTCCACCAAGAACTAGCTGCCCCAATGCTGCTGTATTCTGACTACTTCCTTACCCCCTCCCCCAAAAAGACACTCCTTGGGTATTGGTCCTGCTCCACTCTGAGCCTTGGACTTACTACTCAAATATTCAACTGTCATTTGTCCATGACATGATAATAATTACAATCCTTCCAATAGAATGGTGAACAACAGGACATCACCATCTTCTCCACTATTTTTCCCAAAGGTTCACTGGGCCTTATTCTCTGTCATATTACTACCCTCTCCAGACCTAGGCATTGTCATACTGCTACCAGCTCCAGACCTGCTCTTCCACCCTGAGGACTACTGGGCTTTATTATCCACTAAGGATCTGCCCTACAGTTGAACCCTCTTTAATGTATTGACTCTCCAAGTAGAATGTATTCTTTTTGGAAGAAGGCATTGTCTTCCTTTTCTCTTTGTATCCCCAGTGCTTAGCATGTAGAAGGCATTTAATGCTTATCCATTCTGTAGTGGAGTGCAAACAAACACCCCATAATGAAATCTATCTAGCTCCAGACCTTCTATCACATTTCAACCAGCTATTTCTCATCAGAATTTCATAGTTCGGGGTCTAGGTTCAGATGTAATCTGCTATTGAAATATTCTAGAATCACAGAATTTCAGAGAGAAAATAAGGTTGGAGATCATGTAGTTCAACCCTTTCAGTTGGCAAATGAGAAAACCAGGGCATAAACTAGTGAAGTAAGTAGGTACAGTGATAGAGTGTTGAGCAGGAGTCAGGACATCCCAAGTTCAAATATAACCTCATACACTTACTAGCTATGTGATCTTGTGCAAGTAGCTCAACTTCTGTTTGCCTCAGTCTCCTTACCTGTAAAATGGGGATAATAATAGCACCTATCTCTCAAGGTTGCTGTGATGATCAAATGAGTAATATTTGTAAAGTGCTTGTCACAGTGCCTGTAACTTAGGAGGTGCTTTATAAATGTTCATTATTATCATACAACTCAGTTCTGAAGATTGTATGGCCAGGACCAGGTCTCCTGACTCCAATTTTGGAGCCCTTTCCATTGCACATCAACTCATAGGATTCTAAGGACTCTAGACTGTGATTTGGACAAGACCTCAAAGGTCATTTATTTCCACTGCCTCATTTTGCATCTGAGGAAGTGAGGTGCACAAAGATAAAGGAATTTCATGGAGTAAATGACAAAGGGCATAGAGAATGAAATGAAGGATCCCATTTATAGCTGAGCATTGTTGGAGCCATCTAATATCCTAATGCCTTCCTCATTTACACTAATTCTAGAATTATTGTCCAAATGGTAGCCTGTCTGTAAGCTCTGAGAGACTTTAGACTCTGTGTAATGTCTCATTCAGTGCTCAACTGATAGTAAATATGCAGCAAATACTTGCTGACTTAATGTTCTGGCTTTTTGTCTGAGTTAAAGAATGATTGCTTCAACTGACCCAGAGCCTTTTAAAGTACTTTGTCATGTCTATTTTGTTATTATCATCAGTGAAACCATAGAATTTTGACCTGTTGGTGGAGAAAATGTATATTCAAAAATTTAGCCTACTGGTCTCCCCTAAATCTTTCTCTTTCCCTTTGCCCTTTTTTGAATAACATTACATTTACTTTACCAACACATAGTTAAAATGATATTGCTGGGTGAGGCAGAAAATTAAATTTCTACCCTCCAAAGGATAAACACATACTTTGTTTGAAATGAAAATGTATGGCACTCTGTATAAATTACAACGCAGTAACCAGAACAGGGCAAACAAAAACACCAACGAGCAGGGGCTCCAGGGAAAGTGGTATACATTTATCTTCACTTGGAAAAAAAAGAAGGAAGGGGAAGGGAAGGGAAACTTGCAAAATTGCACATAATTTACTTGGGGCAAGGAAATAAAAATAAGAAAATTTGCTCTGGGAGCAAATATTAAGTTTGGATGAATGGAAATCTGCCAGTGATATGAATTGTAAAAGAATACATGATCAAGGCCATTTCAAGCCAATACAGAGTTGGCAGGTCTAGTTCAGATGTCCAGGGGATGATGGTTCTCTCCTCTTCTTCACAAGTCAGACTCCCCTAAGGTATTCCGATGCCTCAGGGATATGGAGCAAACCAAGACTATTGAAGAATTGGTTCTTTTTACACATGGCAATTTCTGGGAGATCCCACCAGCCTCAAAAATCTTTCATGTGGCTTGATAATAGACTGTACAACTATCATCCCAAGGACCACCTTAGTTAAGTTACAAGTGGTTCTTCACCAAGAAAGCTGCAGGATGTTGAAATTTTTTTAACAGCACTGTCTCAGTGACCATCTAAGGAATTGGTAGAGTGAGAGAAACGTGCATATAGAGTTTTCACATATAAGAATAATGATGAAAAAAAACCTTCATGGGTAAATTTCTTGAATAGTCTCTAAATTATATTATTGCAAAATCTAATAGCCTTTTCTCAGTCCCCCCCTTGATCTTTCTACAGATTTCTACAGTGTCAGTCTCTTCTTCCCCTTGATGCTCTCTTCTCTCTGGGTTTTCATGACACTGTCCTCTCCTGTTGGACCACTCCATCACTCCTTATTCTCCTTTTCTGGATCATCCATGTCCTGCCCTTTATTCATGAATGTACCCTAGGACTCTGCATTGGGGTCCTTTCTCTTTTTTGCTTCTATCTCATCTCATCAGCTCTCCTGGATACAATTATCATCTTCATGGAAATGACTCAGCGCACACACACACACACACACACACACTCACACACACACAGGGGCGCACGTTTCCTTATCCCTCTCCCAAGCTTCAAGACCATCACTATATACTTGCTCTTAGACATCTCCACCGGATGTCAGATAGGCATCTCAAATTTAGCATATCCATTTTTCTTTCACCTGAAATCGAGTCCCCTATTTCTGACAAGGATACCACCATCCTCCCAGTTACCTAGGTTTACAATGTCAGTCATCTTCAGTGTTTTACTCCTTGTTGTTGAGTCATGTCCAATTCTTTGTGACCCCATTTTGGGGTTTTCTTAGCAAAGATATGGGGCTGGTTTGCCATTTCCTTCTCCAGCTCATTTTACAGATGAGAAAACTGAGGCAAAGAGGATTAAGTGACTTGTCCAGGGTGACACAGCAAGGTAAATGTCTGGGGCTGGATTTAAAGTAAGTCTTCCCAATTCCAACCTCAGTGCTCTATCCATTGTCACTCAGCTCCCTGTATTTTTTCAGTGGAGGGATTCAGCCACTTCACACCAGTTCAGTGGAACCGGTACTTAATTTTAGGTTGAGTTCTGTGAACTGGTGGTTAGCAGGGCAGCAGCGCCTCGGCTTGGTTCCATGGAGAACTGGTTGTTAATTTTATTTGAATTCTACCACTGGTTTTATTCTTTTACCCTCCCCCCCTCCATTTCCAATTGGCTGCTAAGTCTCCACAACACCTTTGCATTTGTCCCCTTCTCTCTACCCACATGACCACAACCTACTTAAGGCCCTCATCACCTTTCACCTAGACATTGCTATATTCTTCTGATTAATTTATCTGCTATGTATCTTCGATTTCCAGTTAGTCTCCCACATAGTTAGCAGATTTATACTCCTAAAGCACAGGTCTGACTCCATCACTTCTCTGATCAGGAAGCTGCAATGGTTCCTTGTGGCTTCTAAGGACTGACACAAAATCCTCTGACACTTACAGCCCAGTCACAGTGTAGCTCTAACCTTTCTTTCCAGACTGATTTCACATTGCTTCCCATCACACATTTTGCTTTCCAATGAAACTCACTGTTTCCTGTACTTCTATCCTGTGTAGGACACTTCTTTTCTTGGCTTCATCCCTTTGCTTGCCTCATCTTTCCCTCTTACAATCACTAGCTCCCTTGAACTCTCAATTCAAATGCCACCACTTCCATGAAGTCTTTCCTGATGTTCTCAGTTGTCAGTGTGCTCCTGCTCCCCCACCCCCAACAGTAATGCCACATTTCACCCTTACTCAGGGTTCTTTGGTGTCCTTAAAGGCGTTTGCAGTTACTAGTTTCTCTACCAATGGCCCCATTGATTGTGTTTCCCCAATTATAGGGGGAGTCCCCTGCACCCCAGTTCCGCTTGGCCACTAACAGTCAGATTAGCTTTTCCAAAGGAATGTTTACTTCAAAATGTCTAACAAATATACAAAAACATGAGACTTAATTTCCCTTGCCCCCCATACCACTGCATACTCTGGGCAGTGGAAGGGCACTAGGTTCATGGCCCAGTCCCAGTTCTAAGTCCTAAAACCACTTTGACCTTGATTCCTAGGCACCCTGGCTTCTCAGGGCTTCCTTGCTATAGTCCGGCTGGCTGCAATGCCCCATCTGGAATCCCACCGTCAAGGTCACCATGGCTTTAACTTCTAGTCATACGGGCACTGTTGCCCACACCTGAGAAAATGAGGCCAAACAGAACACAAACAGAAACACCCCAAACAACGAAGCCTCAAAGGAGAGGTGGGAGGGGGGAGGTATCCCTCTTTCCTGATGCAGTTCACAGTGCCTGCAATATGGTTGAGCTGTGTATGATTTTCAGTCTCTGGATGCAGTCTGATAGTTTTAAAGAATAGTCTGTTCCAGCTAGGCAGCCAATGAAAGGAGGCTACTTCCATTCATACGACAGGGTATCACTGGATGTCTTGTCTAAGAAGCAGGGCCCTGGAGTTTCCCAAGTGGCTGCTTCTATTATATTTTTTGTTGTGTTAGTCATTTTGTAGTCATGTCCAACTTTTCATGACCCCATTTGGGGCTTTCTTAGCAAAAATACTTGGGTGGTTTGCCATTTCCTTCTCCAGCTCATTTTACAGATGAGGAAACTGAGGCAAACAGGAATGAATGACTTTCCCAGGGTCACACAGCTAGTGTCTGAGGTCATATTTGAAGTCAGGAGGTTGAGTTCCTGAATCCAGGCCTGGCACTCTATCTATTGTGCCACCTAGCTGACCTTAGGTGAGCTGGGCATGTGAAAGCAAACCATATTACAAACATTGAAAAAATATTTTTACTTATCTTTATATATATTGTTTTTTCCCAGTAAAATATAAGGTCTGTAAAGGCAGGGACTGTTTTGTTCTCAACTTTGTCTCCCCAGTCCTGTGTATGGTGTATGGTACATAATCAGCATGTTACAAATGCTTGTTGAATTGAATTATTATGAGCCATTAAGCTATCGTTTTTCAGCTTTCTCATCTTCCACAATAAGTAATGCTATATTACTTCAAAATTATCCACTATTTCTCTTCTTTTTTCCCCATTACAGTATAAGGAGATTTTTGTTTTTAAGGAAAAAAAGATTTTGATGAGTGTTCCTATTTTTTCAATTGAACAAATCACCAAAGGCAACTAGAAAGGAAAAATAAATCAAGATTAAATCTAAAGGTCTTTTTTATTTTAAAGTGTGGGGTGCTGTAAATGCTGTCCCTTGTCTATAGCCATTTGCAGGATCTCGTTTTTCCCCTTCATTCACCTTGATTTCTTTACTGTTAGGTTTGGCTCTCATGCTGTTTAGATCAGAATCTAGGAATTGATTGATGCCAACTGATTTACCTTATCTTAGTTTTCGGAGTAGCCTTTGATGCAGAGGATATTCATGTTATGAAGACAAAAAAAAAAAAATAAAGACACTTTGTCTAAGGTATTTTCCTTCTGGAAGCAGCATTGTGTCATTACTTACAAATTACCTTAACCCTCCCTTGGGCACTTCTGAGTTCCAGTATTATGTACTTGCAGTTCATAGGTTTTGCCATTAGATGGCAATCTTGATAGCTTATAGAATTAGACGACCTGGAGTGCTGGAAAGGACCCTAGAGTTCAAATAATCTAAACCCTTCGTTTTTAGAGATGGGGAAACTAAGTATTAGTTAGAACTAGTAGCTTATGATGCATAGGATATTCATGTCATGAAGGCAAATGGAAATAAGTTCCAAAGTTGTTGGAAGGGAGACATACTAATTAGCAGGAGAATCCAAATTAGCACCTCTTTAAGTATTCTTTCTACTATGGTTTTCTAATGGAAGGGACTTTAAAGAAAATCAGAAATATTATTAACTATCATAGACAAAAGTCTTCTTTATCTTAATGTTCTCAAGTTTTTATTTTATTATATTTATTAGTTTTATTATTAGCTTAATGTACGAGCATTTAATGAAATAGCAAAAGAAAAGTAACAATACAATTTTTACCCATAACATAATAAAAAAGATGATTGTATGTGAAACGACAAACCTATTATGTACAACTTACTATTCCTTTTAAACATATAATAAATTTATCTTGTAAATTTCTTTTTTTCCTTTTTTTTCTCCTCCCTTGCCCTGGAGATGGCTGTTAGACACAAACAGGTATACATGTATATGTATGTATATATATATCTATATATGTATATATAGATATATATATGAAAATATGTATATCCAACACACACATATGAAATTATCCTATATATGCTTCTATTTGTCAGTTCTTTCTCTGGATGCAGATAGTGTCTTTCTTCATATGTTCTTTATTTTTAGCATCAATACTGGCATGATTTTTCCTTGGTGCGGAAACTCCTGTCAACCAAGATCTCCAGTGGTCTAAGTCTTAGGCACATTGAAGCCCAGGAGTATACATACAGCTAGTAAATGTGAGGGGGATGATTTGAACTCTGGTTATCCTGACTTCAAGTGTAATTTTCTCTCTACTTCCTAGGCTGCTTCTAAATATGCCTTTATAATTCATATAATAGATAAGTGCTCAGAAATAACCATTTGGATCAAGTAATAACTTGAGAGAACAATTATCAAAGCCTCTGCTCAAACAACAGAATTAAGTTTGTAAAAACCACCAAAATTTTCCCTAGTTTTTCTCAAAGATAAGGCGTTAACTTAGAACAGACAGTGCTTTTCTTGGTGATCTCTTCTGTGCTCCTCTCTCTGCCCCTACTCCAAGAGGGGTAGTGTCAAGACTTGTTTTACACCTAGCCTCCAAGAAACTCAGCCTCTCCTTTTTGCTAAGTTAGCATTTAGGTTAGCTAAAATGACCCCTTCTCACTCATTACTGGTGTGAAGCTGTAAGCTTCTCTGCTTGTTTTTCAGCACCCTATCTAAATTTACCTTTCTTCACCAAGCCCTCCAAATCGATGGCTTCTGGTTTGATCTTTCCCCTAGTCCCTGACCTTTCTGACTTTCTGAACATCTGAAGATTGTGTGGGTGGTTTAAGGTTTCTCAAGCAATTCTTTTTTCTCTTCTCTGAACTGGGCTTCCTAGCTACACACACACACACACACACACACACACACACACACACACACACACACGTGCACAGAGTCATATAACTTAAATTCATTTAGGCAAAGGAGTTAACAGGAAGCTACTGTTCCTTTTGAAACTTTTCAGAGGGTTTGATGCCTAAATCCACATTGACTTCTTACTGAAAACAAAAACAATCCTATTCATTTGTTTCTCCTGATCAAAAGGCATATAAACACATAACTTTCTCCTCCCTGCCCTGGATAACCCCACCTGGATAACTTGCTCCCAAGAAGCTAGAATACTTCCCCTACCCGTCACTCCTGATTCTTATTCTATTTTCTCTCCATTTAAAAAAAAATGATGTGACCTCCAACTGTTTGTTCCTTTTATTAATTTAACAAATTCAATTCAACAGACATTTATCAGGTGACTACGATGGGCATGGTATTTATACCCTCTGTTTCTGCTTTGTGTGTTGATCTGTGCTGTCTTACATTCTGCAAAAGGTATTATCAAGGTCAAAATCTTTCACACTGGTATACATGTGTGTCAACAATCAGGCTAGCAGCTTCTGTGGGGGTATAAGATCCACCCACAGCCAGCACCCAGAAAGCTGCCAACAGCACAGGTTCTTTCGATCTGCTTAATTAAGGAAAGCAAGGTGAAGGGGTTCACAAGCTTACTTTTAATTCAAATATCATTCAGTTAGTTCAGGGGAAAAAAAATCAGCACCCTGAACTTCAAAACAAAATGCAAATTACAGACAACAATAGACTTTGTCTGATTCAAATCCTAACAGATAGTAACCACAGTTCAACAAAGTTTCAACATCCGGGTTTACAAGCTGGAGGGCTCCTTAACTACAGCTGCCCGAAGTCTCCTCATCAACACCACCTCCAGAGCCTCACACCAATGGCTCTGTCCTCTCTTCTTATAGGGCTTCAGACATTAAACATCATCTGAATCACCAGAGCTCAGGCTCTGGTGATTGGTTCTTGAGTTGGCCCCTCCCCTTAGGACCCTGGGAGGTTCACATCCACATGGATTACATTAACACCTAATGGGTTTTGGGTCTGGGGCTTAGCACCTAGTAAAGCTCACTGAGATAAATTGAGTCACTCAAAGAAAACAAAGGCCATTCTGGTTACAACACTTAACTTTTTTTTTTTGCTTATTCCATTTCATTGATAGGCTGGTACTTGCTTTTGGCTGTGGGGATTTTATATTGCTATTTGCAGGACACATTTATGGAATAGAATAATTTTATTTTCCTTTTTTCTGTTAGAAAATAAGAAGTTAAGTATCACGCTACTGTAAGAAATGGGAGTTTTGTTTCCATAGAACTAAAGGTGTGCTTCCCCACCCTCCCCCCACCCCAGCTTTAGCAGAGACCAGGCCTCAAGGTCAGTCAGGTGAGAGGTCAGATGCTTGTATGCATGTACATACTTTTTGAGAAGGCAGTCTAGGGAATTAGAGAGGCCAAACCCACTTGAACCAGTTCAAGCTTATCTAGGGTCTGGTCTTGGTCAAGAATCGAGGCCTACTGATTTGCATAATTTGCGTATGTTAAAGAGGGAAAGTAGGGGAAGTAAAAGAATATAGTTTAATCCTAAACTAAGACAAGGAAAATCTAATTAACTTCACTTTTGCTTCTGTATCCTTATTATCCTATTTATATAAACTGTATAACCTAGGAAAACTATGTAAAAAACCTTTGTAAACTAATCATAACTCTAGCAGGAGTGGAGGGAATAGTTACCCCTGCTCCTGCAGCTGTATCAGTGTGAGTGTTCTCGTGAGCACTACACCCGCTTTCTCGAGGAGCGTAATAAAATGCGTTCCTCTGCCCACTCTGGTCCTGAGTTCTTTGGGTGAGAATGGGCAAATCACATGGATTTTCCTAAGGTCAAGTGAAGGGAAGCAATAGGCAGCGGAAGCTCATCGGGCTTACTCCTGGATCTTGTCTTGGGGTGTCCTGTGATCCCCACTGAGGTGTTAAGAGGGCTACCATTCCGGATTCCCTTGGGGAACCCTGTGGTCTGCACAGTCTTCTTAAGGGGACATCACTTGGGACTTTCGGCACTGTCTTGGGAGCCTTATGATCTTACCACCATCCTAAGGGGCCATCACTTGGGTCCTCCTTAGGGTCTGACCCCTAGGAGGCCCTGTGATCCCCACAGATTAAGGGGGTGCTACCACTTGGTCTTCATCTGGGAGTCCTGTGGTCTATACAGCCTTCCCTAGGGATTATCACGGGGTTCTTCCTCAGGACTTTGGCCCTGCCTAGGAAGTCCAATGATCCCCAAAGCCACGTGTTCTCACAATTTGGGGAAGTCCAGTGATCCCCAAAACCACGTTTCTCACACTACCAATCTGCTCTCCTCTTTTTAAACTTAAAAATGTTCCTCTTAAACTCCTCTAATTAACAGCTGTATTTGAATCAAGTGGTATTCTAGTGTAGCACATAGGTTCTAGGGTTCACTTTGTCAACCCTCATTCAGACTAGCAGATTAGGAACCAGAGCAAGAATGCTCAGATTACAGGTAACCTTAAGCATTTGAGGACTGTCTTTCTACTAATTCTATTGCTCTGGAGTTCCTGTTGGGTGTGTTCCTTGTATAAATCACCAGTTAACATCTCTCCAATATAATTTCAATGGTTATTATTTCCTCAATATCTATTATCCAAATCACATCCATTAGATTTCACAAAAGAATATTTACAGAGAAAGTATAGCAAGAACTGAAATACAATCACTGTAGAAACTAGGAGACCACTTTCCTCTACTGTCTTGGTTTCTGAGGAGAGTAGATTCCATCTTAAAGTTACGACTACCAACCATTTCCTGAACCCGGTTCACTTCCAAGATGAATGATGCCCCCATACTTGCAGGGCATGGTGGCTGCTGCATTGATTTCACTCCTGGGCTGGTTAAGGAGTTACTCTGCTGCCAGACAGTGGCTGCTAATCAGGTTCAGACAAACCCCTCAGCCACTAGATGAAGCAGGTTGCTTGACCATTGAGTTCTTCCTAGGGCATGCCATGTCTGTTGGATAGATCAATCCACTGGATTTCCTGTGCTCACTCCTCAGCTAACAGTTGATGTCCTATTCCATCTTCGGCTACTGAGTTTATCTTCAGTTGGAATGCAACAGTATTTATTTCAACAAGATTTATACAGTGCTCTTTTAGCTAGGGCAACAATAGTTACCTTAGGATCAGCAGAAGCTTTTTCTCTTTGAGACATTCTGGGCCTTAGCTTAGATGTTGTTTGGGTAGGAATAGGTGACTACCCTGTCTGATTAGACAATCTTTCCTGGCTCAAAAGGTCCTTCCCAAGTGAGGTGTTCCATATTTCCTTAGGGTGATGGTTCTCAAAAAAATCGTAGGGTTCCTAAGACCCTTTTAGGGGATTCTCAAGGCCAAAGGTATTTTCATTGTAATGATAAGTTGTTTTAATTTATAATATAATAAATGTCAGTAGACATAATCCAAAGAAACAAAAGCTCTTGGGGGGCACTTAATAACTGTTGAGTATAAAGGAGTCCCAAGGTCCAAAAGTTTGAGAATCCCTGCCTTAGGGTGATCAGTTCCAATTCAGTCAAATTCATCTCTCATACTTCACATAGACACAAAAACATGAATACAGTCTGTGCCCTGGAGGCAAGGTCATCGTTCCACTGGCTTCTTCATAAGCAGTTAAGTAATCCCAGCCTCAGACCCTTTCTAGACTAGGGAATGTCTGTTTTGTATCTGAAGGCCTTTCCTTTTACATTTCAACTTTTACTTCTGTTCCAAGCTTTCCACTTACCTGCACAGCAAGTCACTCCTTTGGCTCTCAGTTTCTTCAAATGAAGATGTTAGACTAGATTAAACTCTAAGGTCTCCTCCAGCTCTGAATCTAAGCTGCTGGAGATCTTTTTGTCCTATGGCTAGCAAACTTTCAGAATTCCTGTAATTTGGAGTCGGACTTTAGAGGAAAGGTCCCTCACTCCCATTCACCTTGGCCCTACCTCTATTATCTATCTATCCTGCTTTGTCCTCCTCTTCCATTCTGCTAGCTGAACTCCTATTCTATAATTAACAAACTGCTCTTCCTGTTGGATCACATCCTCTTATGCACCTTTTTTATCCTTGCAATCATGGAAACTTGGCTTTCCCCAGAAAGTATTGCAATCTTTGTCAACCTTTCCAACAACTTGGTTCCTAACAAATGGTCCTAGAGAAGTAAATCTACTTTTTGCTTTTCACTTTCATTTCCAGACCTCCTAGGTCATCTTCTGCCATCATCCAGAGGCCTTTTCTCCTTTCAGGTTCATTCTATTCAGATTTATTACCCTATTGATATCTTTTTTTTTTAGTTTACAAAGGCAAGTTTAATAAGATTATTAAAATCTATTTAGTAAGTTATTACAAAGGACTAGTATATTAATACATAGGAATATAATGGCCAAAGTAAGCATTTCTCATCAACATAAATGAAATTATTTTAAATTTCTTAGGCAAGTCACTTATTGTAATTAAAATATTTATTGGCCTTAAGTTACCCTTCTTCCTTTTTCAAAGACTTCACATAGCACTAGTTTGTAACTCTCTCTCTCTCTTTGTATATCCAGTACGTAGTAATGCCTTTGTTTTTGTTGAATTGTTTTTCAGTCATCTCCTATTCTTCGAGACCCCATTTGAGGTTTTCTGGGCAAAGATATTGGAGTGGTTTGCTACTTCTTTCTCCAGCTCATTTTACAGATGAAGAAACTGAGGCAACCAGGGCTAAGTGACTTGCCCAGGGTCATACAGCCAGTAAGTGTCTGAGGGCAGATGTGAAGTCAGAAAGATAAGTTCTCTTGACTCTATGCCTGGCGCTCTATCCGCAACACCACCCAGCTTCCTTAGCGGGACTTTAATAAATAGTTGTTGGGTTGAATGATGTATTAAAACTTAGTGGATGGCATTTACTGCCTTCCCTCCTCTCACCCTTCCCCTCCTCCCCCAATGCACTTTAGGAGTGTAAATTCTTTGTAGATAGAGACAGTGCCTCTTCTAAACTTTGGTTGCTCCCTTGTGCCTAATACAGGGTTCTTCATACAGTGGATGATTAATAAAGATATATTGTATTCCTTAAGAAATTTGTAAATCAAATATTTGCAAATTAGATCAGAAGGATCATTGTACTGTCTAGTAGAAAGAACACTGGTTTGAGAGTCAGAGAATTTAGATTGTAATCCTGCAAGTACCTCTAACTAGGCTCTGTGATCTTGAGGAAATATTTCTCTTCTCTGGCCTCACATTTTTCATTTATCAAATGAGGGGCTTGGATTAGCTGATGTTTTAGGTTCCTTCTAGCTGAGCCATTTATGAATCTTCTTTTCAGACCTCTAAACCTGGCTGCAGGGATGGCTTATCTTCAATTCTGATTAAGCTGTCAGTCATATGTAACTTAGGTTTTCTGTACCCCCTGCCCCAACAGTTAATGATCTGTAAATAAATACTTCTTGCCGTAGGAGGATTGCTATTTAAAGGAACCCTGGTGGGAATCCTTTTCTAAAGTTGAAGAAACCTTTTATAATGTGAATTAGTTACCTGCTAATCTATCTGAAATTTCAGAAAGTAATGAAGCATCTCCATAGCAAAATGATAACCATTCCTTCTCTTATCAGAAATATCTTGAAACACTTTCTCCTGAATGATTTTTATTTTATTATATTTTTCGACGGGGTAAGGCAGGGCAATAGGGGTTAAGTGACTTGCCCAAGGTCACACAGCTAGTGTTTCAAGTGTCTGAGGCCACATTTAAATTCAGGTCCTCCTGATGCCAGGTCCGGTGCTCTACTCACTGCGCCACCTAGCTGCCCTATATTTTTTCTTAAATAAAAGAAGCCTTTTGAGTAATTTGGAAATTGCTCACTTAGGACCATATAGTTTTTGTTTCATGAAAACATTTTTATGTTGCCTATAGGAAAGGGACTGGACATGTAACTTCATTTGTATTGGGAACTCCTAAATGGGGAAATTTCCTCTACCAGTGCAGGTCAGCACCTTCTCTGCCATTTACAAGTATTTGTGAGCTGCCTAGGGCATTGAGAAGTTAAATGACTTGGCTAGTGTCACATAGCCAGTACACATCAGAGGTGGAACTCTGGTCTTCCAAGTTTCAAGGTGGGTTTTCTATTTTGTATCAACACAACCTTTCCTCTAAGGCTCCTTATAGTGTTTCTTTTCAAATATTCCTTAAGTGAAGTGTTTGGGGTGCTCAGGAGGACTAGCACCTCTGGTGTGAGGGCTTGCTGAGCCCTCTTCAGGGCTGCTCATCTGCCTTCGGAGTCCACCTCTCACCTAACTATCAACTGTGGCTCCAAGACGTTGCAGTATGTGCAGCAGCCGCACCCTGGTAAAACCATCTCTGCAGATGGGCTAAACCAGGTTGAGGATAATCAACAGGCCACAAACCCATCAGCAAGTTAGGGGGTGGTCTAACCCAAGTATGTAAAGACTTCCTCTGGTAGAATAGGTGGATGACAACAATGGCCATGAAGGTGGTTGTCGAGCAACTTAGAGTATGGTCAGACATCAAAGACATCAAAGTCATCCACTCGATCCAAGTCCATTGTCAGTCCTGACTTTTGTCTTGCCCCTGGACTCTGATGACTCTAGAAGAGAGAGAGAGAGAGAGGCTGAAGTTTTGCCTCACTGAAATCCAGCTCACACAAGAGTCATGACATCACCCTGTGATGTCACTGATCCTCTTCAAAAATGAAGACTGAACAAAATGGGAAGTTAGAAGAGTCAGAATTTTTTTTTAGTTTCTTGTGATTAGAATATTCCCTCTTGTTTCTATAACCACATATCTTTTAAATTCCTCATCCATTGCTGTCCACAAAAAAAAGCATTGCAAGAATGAAGTTTCCAGGCCAATTTTCCCCCATTGAATGAAAGCAGGTAATTATGCAGAAAGTTCTGCTACCAATGACACTTAGGAATGAAAACCTTCAATCTTATTGAACATACTGCATTCAAGAATTACATGTCTTTGCACAGGTTTAATAATGGATTTTATGAATTTTACAGAAATGGAATTATGTGTCAGGTTTTTACTTGAGATGAATTGAAAATTTGAGTGCTAATATTAACTATTGTCGGTTACAAGAATATGGGTGAAGAGGCAACATGACACAAAGAGGAAAAAGAACTGCTTCTGGAGTCAGAGGACCTGGGTTCAAATCTCCACTCTATAGTTTACTACCTTGGTTACCTTGGGCAAATCACTCAACCTCCATAGGTCTCAGTTTTCACATTTGCTAAATGAGATGTTTAGGCCAGATAACATCTAGGAGTCCTTTCCAGACCTAGGTTCATGTGTTTGTGAAAGAACATTAGATTTGGAGTCAGAGGCCTGGATTTCTGGTCCAGTTGCTCATTCAAGTAGCTTTGGACAAAACATTTCATCTCTCACCGGTTCAGTTTCCTTGTCTATAACATGAAGAATTTGTACCAAGCCATCTTAAAGATTACTTTTGCTCAATAGTCTTGCTTACGAATCCTGTGTTTGAGAAAACCTAATTTGTTTTTTATTAAGTAGTTAATTATGGTTTATTTCCCTCCATTGTGAAGCTGTCTGTGTATGAACTACCTCACAAATTTTGCCAAAAATGGGAGACACTCCTTATCAGAGGATTAAATAAAAATTGCCTCAAGGATGTGACTGTGGCAGAAAAAAAAACATAAGCTCTTAGGCTAACCCAGCCAAAGGTATTTTAGAAGGTGAAAGCTTAGAATGGCTATAGCTTTTTGTCGCAGATTTCATTAGACGAAATGGAGGCTTGCCCCCCCTTCCATACTCTCCAGATGAGTTGTGTGACACTGCTTATTTCTTTGCTGTTGGAAGGACTGTTGGATTTTTTCCCCCTGTAACTGTATGAAACTGAAAGAATCTAATGCATTTTATGCCAAGCAATCCTAGAAACAGGATAACTTCCACTGTCATCTCATTTCATGGAGGGATTTTTTTAAAGCCATTGTTGTAGGGTAGTCTATAGAATACACAAGATTTGATTAAGTTAGGCAGGTAAAGTCTCTATCTCTCAGAACAGCACAAGCTCTAGGCTCTATTCCTGTAGTTCCTTGACCAACATTAGAAATTAGAAATGAGAGGCATTTATTAGATAAGCTAATAACTAATGCAGGATTATTTTCAGAGGGAAGGAGTAGCATGTTGCCCCACTGTGAATAAGAGGGACTTTTATTTTTTGAGAAAGAGGTTTAATATGTTAACAACCCTGGAAAATTCTACTGTATAATATGAAGCCAAATATAATTTAGCTTTTTTTCATATTTGAAAGAGAGAACAAAATGAACCATAGAATTATAGATTTAGGTCTTGGATGGAATCTTAGAGGCCACTGAGTCCTACCTCTTCCTTTTTTACAGCTGAGGAGATGGAGACAGAGAGAGGCTGGATGGCTTTCCCAGAGTCACATAACTGGTAAATGCTTAAGGCAGGATTTCAACCAAGGGTTCCATTTACTGTGCTACCAGGCTACCCAAAGAGTCTTGTATTCAAGATAACATGAAGCCTAAAAGCTTATCCCTTTCTAACCAAGATGACAGAATCAGAACTCTGTCAGTGGAAGGAGATTCTCAGAGGCCATTTGATCCAACCCCCTCATTTTACAAATGAGGAAACTGAGACCTAAAGAGGTGCTGATTGGGTCTAAATAGAATCATTGGCTCAAATTACTAAATCAGGAAAGGGTGAGGCACTCATATACATGTCACAATCAAAAATATTTATAGGGGAAACATTTTTCTGAGTGGTTTCACCCAAACACTCAAAATATTGAAGTTATTGGATTTAACTCTCTGTGCTTTGGGAAGGATATGGCACCTAGTGGTGCTTCAGGTTAAGAAGAGTATTTCCAAAGCCATCACTGGCTTTTAAATTTTGCCAACTCTTCCATTTGTCAATAAAAAAAATTAACAATGTACTTTAAAAGCATATAATGCATATTCAACATGGCGCTGGTTACTGAAGAGGAGAGAAAAGAAGAAGAAAGCAGTCTTGTTTTTAAGAAGTTTATAATCTGATTGAGAAGATAAGAGGATCATACATAATGATAGAACTATTTCAAGGGACTTTTTAGGTAATCAGTCGTTTGATAAACTGTGTACCTGACCTGAGGTTCTACTCAAGTGAATGGTTCCATTGCATAAAATATAAGCTCCTTATGGGATGGGACTGCTTCATTGCATATTTTGTCTTTGTATCCTTAGCATTCAGACCAGCGACTAGTATGGAGTAGGCTTTATAAATACTCATTCAATAGAATTGGATTGTGTGGTATTTGTTTTTGTTCAGAAATATCATTTCAATGATAAAGGCAGCTCTCTTTACCAAAGCAGGTCTAAAACTACTCTGCAATTTATATAGTCTTAGAGAGTTAGCTATGGTACTGAGAGATTAAATGATTTGCACAGTCATACAGTTAGTAAATATTAGGGTTAGCACTTGAACACGTATTTTCATGATTCAAGGTTAGCTATATATCCATTAATTGATTGTGTGACATGGGAGAAACTGGCACAGGACCACTCAGCATGGCGTGCCCGCATCAGAGAAGGTGCTGTGCTCTGTGAGCAAAGCAGAACTGAGACCGCTCAAAGGAAACACAGGATGTGCAAATTTAGAGAATCCACCCCAAATGTTCACAGGGACTATTTGTGCCTGACCTGTGGTAGAGCATTCCGAGCTCATCTTGGTGTAATTAGCCAGAGTGGGACACGCTGAAACTTGACTCTAGCATAGTGATGTCATTTTGGTCCTCTTCAAGAACGAAGGACAACAACCAACATATGCTTTACTTATGCTTCCACTCATTTAAATGTTTATGGGGGTTCTTTAATCACCAGATCACTAATTCCAGGACTTATTTTTTTTTCAAAATGATGATAATAGTAATAACTCACATTTACTTAGCATTTTAAGGTTTACAAATTCCTTTTCCAACAACAGCCCTATAGGTAGGGGAGTGCAAATATTCTTAAGCCTGTTTTTACAGGTGAGGAAAATGAGGCTCAGAGAGTTTAAATAACTTTTAAGAAGGACTTAAACAGAATGACTTTGGTAAGCTAATAAGTAGCAGAGATGGAGTTTCAATGCAATCATGGTCTACGCCATTTAAAGAAATAGCTCCCTGCCTCAGAAATCCCTAATCCTATACCCAGTGCAGAAAAGTCAATGTTATTACTATGGAAAGGATTCTTTACAAGAAGTGATTGGAAAGCCATTAACCAAATGGCAGTTATGGTTCATGTAATAGATGGCATATTGAAATAACCTACATTGGTTTTATAGTTCTGATTCTGCACCTTTGCTTATTTAATGTGTCTGTCAACATTGTTATCAGAACAGATTGGTACTGCACTTTTGCATTCTTTTGGTTGAATTTTTTATGAAGAACTATGAGATCGTATAACTTTAATGGCATATCCAATATTAGTTAAATTTTATAAAAGCTGGGAAATTACTTGGAAACCTTGCTTCTAGAAATAAGCACAAACTTTTTGTATGTATTTATTTTTCACATACTTAAGCCTAGTAAAGAGAGTAATTTATATGAACATATCTATGGCCATCTTACCACTATTATAAGATGCCCCCAAAGTAAAAAACTCAGGGGAAAAGAAGTCTAGATCAATTGATTTGGTTTTTAAGCGACTGCTTTATTTTTATTATTTTTTCAAATTCAACTTAATCTATTTCTGCTTCGTGTGGACTTATTTTCTTGTTTTATTTTTTGCTTATTAAATTGTAATTTCATAGGTTTGCTGGAATGTGTGGGTCATCATCTTCTGAAGCTGTCAGAAATTTTCTGTTGTCTTTGCTCATTCATGCTAACATAGCACTACACAGAACAAAAATGAACATGATAATAGATGGATGCGCAATGTACATAATGATGATTCAAGTAAGTCTAACTAGGTATGTAATATTACAAGTTGCATATATAGAGTGCTGGGTGCAAAGTTGATGCTCAATTAATGCTTAGTGAAGATGGTCTATTGTCCTTATGAATCTGAGTTGAATCCTTAGTGCGAAATAATAATGTCCAGCAATGTTACTCTTATCATCATCATCATCATCATCATCATCATCATCATCATCATCATCATCATCGTCATCATTATAATGATTATGTAACACTCTGAGGTTTGCAAAGTGCTTTATGTATACTATCTCATTTGATCTTTAGAAGAACTCCATGAGGTAGATCCCATATTATCCCCATTTTACAGTCGAGGAAACAGATTGAGATAGAATAAATGACTTACCCAGGATCACACAGCTAGTAAATATCTGAGGCACAATTCAACTTGAGTCTTTCTGACTTGAGGTTATTGTAAAATAAAGGTAACTACACACACACACACATACACATATACACATACACACATATATACATATACATGTATATAAACATACACACATATCTACACATATACACATACCTACAATATATGATAAAAAGCTCAGGTTCTTAACCTGGGGTGTATGGATTTTTTTATAACTGTATTTCAATGTAAGTGGTTTTCTTTATAATCTATGTATTTTATTTATGCAATTAAAACATGATTCTGAGAAGGGTTCCATAGGTTTCAACATTGGACTGCCAAAGGGGGCCGATGACACCCACAGAAAAGGTTAAGAAACCCTGATGTAAAGGATCTGATTTTGCCTAAGTACGAGCTCTTTTTGGAATAGCACCTCCTCTCTTCCTCTGTTGTATAGACTACAGAAGCTGGTTTGCTGGGGAAGGAAACAAGCATTTATTAAGCATCTGCCATACTGAACACTTTACAAATATGATTTCATTTGATTGTTATAACCCTGGGAGGTGTTGTTCAGTTTTTTCAGTCCTGTTCGACTTTTTGTGACCCCATTTGGGGTTTTCTTGGCAAAGATCTTGGAGTGGTTTGCCATTCCTTCTCCAGCTCATTGGATGGAAGCCAGATTTGAATTCACAAAGATGAGCCTCTCTTTCTCCAGGCCCCACACTCTATCCTCTGAACCACCTGGTGGTTCCTAGGTGCTGTCATTATCTCCGTTTTACAGTTGGTGAAACTGAGGCAAACAGAAGTTAAGTGATCCACTCAAAGTCACACTGCTAGTAAGCCTCTAAGGGCAGATTTGAACTCAGGTCTTCCTAATGCAAGGCCCAGTCCTTTATCCGCTGTGCCATCTATCTGCCTCTAACCTCAGGCTACTTGAGGTAGATCAAATGGAAGTTTTCTGAGTCTTGGTCCTTGCCCTAAGCAATCTTGGGGTAAGAGAACTAGCTACAGGTGAGCTTCCAGTTCCCCTGCTATTGGATCTTGCAGCTCTATTTTTCTCTAGTTCTCAGCTCTGAGTGCTACACATGGCAATTCTGCTCTTACCAGAGACTTCTCTCTGTACCCCCATTCCCCTTTTTCTTCTTTTCTTTGAGTGGCTAGTGCTTTTCTTTGGTTTGGGTATGGGGGATCATCAAGCAGAATCACTGCCATGGGGGATCCTTATAACTGGACCCTGGGCCATTAGTTTGCACATTTGTTTGTACTTACTACACTGGGTACAGTGCTTTGGAGACAGAATTGCTATGTGAGAGCTCTAAGTATTACATTTCTTTGGTATTTATTCATGCATGGTGTTTTTACTGTGTATGAAGAATATCTTCTTATCTTGTGGATTCAGCTGTAATTATTCTATACCTGAAGCACAGTCCCTTTTTTATTTTTTGAGTTTGGGGATTGGAAAAGTTTCTAGAAAGCAACACTTTGGACACATTGATGGTTGGCACAATTTCCTGCACAGAATCAGTCAATTAAAAGTATTCTACTGGCAGGAAACTTGTCAGACAAAGAACTTCCCCAAATGATTAGATTTTATACTATTGTAACTAATAGTATGTCTCTTTTTGCTCAAAGTCCTCCATCTTCAGCCTAGGGTTATAACAAGCAAACAGAAAGAGAAAAAGAAATGTATTTCACATGAGGCCTTCCCTGACAATTCTAAACCACTCTGATCTCTCCTTTCTTGCCTACGCTTATTATCTGTTTAATACATATAGCCAATATGGGAAAGGGACTAGACTATTTTCTATGATGCCTGAGTCCAGAGGGTAGATGAAAATGTTCATGATAGAAATAAGGACTACGCTGTATATACTGCCAGCTCAGGGAATTACTACGAAGAAACTTCTTTGAAGAAAGAAGTTTGGTAACAACATCTACTGGGATTCATGACTACTAGGAGGAAGAGAGAAATCGGGATGGCAGCGTGGACAGCATTACAAGTGCAGGAAAGAGCAGCGTATGAGGCATGCCAAGGCAGGAGCTACATTAAAGATGGCGAATAACTAGATGAGTTATGAATAGTGGGCATCAGATACCAATGGGGCAGTGCCATCCAGCCTACCTTCCCTCCATTTGCACAGAGAGAAATACCTGGCTTTATCAGAGCCTTATTATTAGCTGGAATCTGTTTTCGTGACTATTTGTGGGGAAAAACAAATGAAATTGCACTTGTTTTTGAATGGGGCTTAGAGGGTTATCTCTTGCTCAACTACTCACTTGTTTGCCACTGAAATGTTTTATTTTTTTCAAGTTTTTCTCTTGCCTTAGTCTGCTAGCATGGGAAGTAATGAATACATGGACCGTATTTTACTTTTGATATGACCAGGTTTAACAGTCAATCTCTTCTTTGAGCTCCCTAAAAAGAAAAGGGCTTCTGTTCTTTCACACTGGATTGATAAGACAAAAAAAAATAGGAAATGAGGTAGTAGAGATCTGGAAGACAAATGTGAGGTGAATATACATGAGTGTAGTGCAGAATAAGATGAAACTGGAACATTCCAGGAGCAGGTAACATATGAACAGAATATGGTTTCAGCAATTTGTGTAGGAGAAATTTTCCCATGAGAAATAACATTGTCATAGTCTGACAGGGCAGCAATACCTAGTCGATGCAAAGCTATGGCATTTCTGGATGTGTTTAATTTGGGTTTCCTTCGGAAGATGAGCAGTGTATTTTTATTTTGCCTGCTAGGTTTTTTGTTTATTCATAGTTTTCAGGGCATCTGATGATTATTAAATTATTCATCCTTGTTTTTTTTCCAGGTTAATTTTTTTTGGTCTGGTAATGGATACCTCATAGGTTTTCATTTCATCTTTCAATTTTCATTTCAAATTTCACTTCAAATTTCAATTTTTATTTCATTCAAAACATTTTAGTGTTTTGATTTCATTCTAATTTTTCTGGTTGTATCATTGAACTTTAGAATTCTTTTTGTTCCAGCCTGTTTTGGGGGTTATCTACTGAAAGAGATGATTTTTGAATTCTATTTTTAAACTTTATATTCTCCTTGCAAGTGTTCTAATTCAATTCATTTTCTTTGGTTTCAGCTCTTTCTTCATTTTTTTCCATATATCTTGGAATTCTTATAGTCAATCCATGCCTTTTATGGGAGGGGGTGGGGGAGAGGGATGTCTACCTGTGATTTTTGCAGTTATTTTCTTATTCTGGGATTTTATATTTTATATTCTTATTCTGAGATTTCCTTAAGCTATAGCACAAATTAACAATATTCAGAGTTTTCTTCTGTTTACTTGCGCCTTAGGCCTCATTTTGGGATTTTGTGTCAGGGCTTGATTATCTCCCCTCCAACAGTCTTGGATGGGGTGCTTGGCCCAGGTCCTGGACCCACTGTAGTTTGAAAGCCTACCGCACTGCTGCACTTTTAGATGAGGTGAATAGTTTTCCTGGTTATGCCTCCCTTATTAGATAATGAAAAGTTATCTGGGTCCACACCCTGCCCTGTTTTGTAGTTTTTCCTTGGGTCCAGAACTTGACCTGAAGCTGATACCAAGTCCTGCCTTTTGATACAGAGTGCATAGGTCCAGCTGGTCTTGGCTTATCTTCGTAGCTCTTTGACTAGAAAGTCCAAAAGCCTCATATCCCAATGCAATCCTGGGCAAGATGGAGGAGCTTCCTGGTGTTTCTCTTTGAGTCTGTTAAATCTTTGTTTCATCTGGCCCTCTTCTTTATCATTCCTGATGAAGAATATCACTCCTCACCTGGAATATTAAAAAGACATTCAAAGTCAGGAAAGATAGTACTATTCCCTACTTCAAATGTCTTGAATTAATTTAAATAAAGGCCTTTTCTTAAAATATCAGCTCTCTTGGTGATCATCTCGATGTCCAGTGGATATTAGAAATGGAGAGTTATCTTTGAATAAAACTTAATTCTTATAATTCTTCTCCAAGTTTCCTTTAATTATACTAGTGTATCAGGAGTGCTCAGGGGAATATCTGAGTGATCTCCTGGACTGGAGCTGGACGTGTGCCTTCTCTCTTTCTCATGTGAAGAAATCCAGGATTTAGATGGGGGAAAGCATGCTGGAGAGAAATTTGTTGAAGATCAATGGAAAAAGAAAAAGAAGTGATATTGTCACCAGAGTAAACTGGAGTCCAATTGGACAGAAAAAAGAAATGGATGAGGCATTTGATAAAGAGATCAAAATCCTGGTACAGAGACATGATACAGTAGTGATGGGAGGCCTCAGTTATTTGATCATTTGCTGGAACTGCCAAAAACAGAATGTCCAGTAATTTTTTAGACTTACCAGATATAATTGCCTTTGTACCCCAGTCTTTCCCCATTCTATGAGAGGTCAAATGCTTCATAACTTCGAGGGAAATGATAGCTCCCGTATACTCTACTCTCATCTTCTAGAGTATACTAAAAAATTCTGGGCACTTCCTTCATGAATGATATTAATAAATTAGTGAGTGTTCAAGGGGTGCAATCAGGATAGTGAAGATCCTGGAGATTCTCCCATATGAGGATTGATTGAAAGAATTTGGAATGATTAACCTGAAGATGAGTGGGGATGGGAGGGCGGAAGAGGGAATGATAGCTGTTTTCAAAAACCTGAGGGGTTGTGACGTGGAAAGAGATAAACAACTTGTTCTTCTTGGTCCCAGAAGATGGAATTAGGTAGCAAAGATGGAGGTTTTAAGAAGACAAATTTAACCTTGGAGTAAGGGGGAAAAATTGATAAAAATTGAGGTATCTAAAAGGGGAATGGGCTACCTGGGGAAGTAGTGTGTTCCCAAAAACCAGAGGCCTTCAAATAAAAGGGGTAGTTGTAGGATGTGTTTAGAGGACTACAGGTTGGACTAGAGGATTTCAAAGGTACCTTCCACCTCTGATATCCTGTGGTTCTGTGATCATCGCTCAATTCTGAACATCTCAGACCTAAACTCTGCAAAATGTTTGAATTAACTTTGAGGAGTTTTAAATTTGCACAGGATTTGCAATAAAGTTTATGACATTTATAGCAAGCAATGTTTTATTGTGTTTTATTTCTCTCTTTTTATGGCCTACCCTATAATTTTGCTTGCCTTAACCAGTATTTCTAGTCCTAATGAAACTTATGTTGAATGAAATTGTGAATCAAACAAGAGTGGGGTTTTTCGGCATTAAGTAATATAAATTCAAATTCTGGGTTCCTCAGTCAAATTTTTCAAAGGGCCTCCCCTACCCACCCAATCCAGAAGTGTCTCATCAGAGATACTATTACGAACTTCCAAACTTCTCTGGAACTGTTTGGATGGTATTTATTTGTATAATTGAATTTTTAAATTTCAAAGTCAACATAGAACAGTAGATAGACTGCTGGCCTTGCATCCACGAAGACTCAGATTCACATCCGTTTCTGACACATACTGTGTTGCTCTCTGAAAGTCACTTAATCACTCAGTGCCCAGGTAACTCTTTAAGATTATACATTGCAGAGAAGGTGCAACCTGCATTTCCTCAGCTAGCAGTTCCTTATATTAATGAAAGCACAGGTGCAATCTCTATTCTTTTGGCAGGGCAATTGGGATTAAGTGACTTGCCCAAGGTTACACAGCTAGTACACATGTCAAGTGTCTGAGTTCAGATTTGAACTCAGGTCCTCCTGACTCCAGGGCCGGTTCTCTACTTACTGCGCCACCTACCTTCACACTCAATCTCTATTCTTATCACTGAATCACCCCAAAGCATTGTTTTTCCATCCTGGTGGCTACAAGTAGACACATTTTTAGGTATGGCAACATTTGAAGACCATCTGTTAAGCCTTTTTGAAGGTCATCTACTAATGGCGAGGTATGTTCAGTGTTGGTGGAGCTGATAACTTAATAGCGAATGATAACAAATATATTTTGTGTAATATGGTAAGCTTATTTTGATCTAGGCAGTCACCGAATTGGTGAGTGGAGAAGCATAGTTGGTTGTGGGGCCGAGGCTGGCTTGATATAGTGGTTTCTTACTTATTAGGATGCTATCAGCTAAGGGTGGGATTTCCAAAATTTAATGGCTTTGCTCCTCTAGGTCATTCTGGTTAAGGGATTAACTCTGGTTAATTCTGGTCTTTGATAATTTGGTTTAGGGATGGTTGCATCCACAATATCAGTGGCATGGCAGGAAGATAAATGGAGAAAGAATGGCTAGGAGTCTGGGGTGAGTTAGATTGTAGAAGGTTCCAACTCATCAGGACAACGTGGGCTCAGGCCAGGAGATCCATTACTATGCAAAAGAAATAATGCTAGCCAGTCACAATGGAAAAAAAAAACAAAAAATGAAAAAAACAAAACCAATGTTGTTGAAAAACTTCCTGATTTTGATATACTTTGGACAGGCAACCATTTGAGTTGGTTCATGAGTATGCATCTTGGACAATACTAAAAATGACTAATAAGTCCATCATTGTGTTAGATTGTTTGAGCTCTGGAGTTCTGAACTCTAGTAGGACTAAAGTCGTATTGGGTTCCTGCACTGTCTGACATCCATATGGTGAACTGTGAGGGAAGCAGGTACCAAACTGCCTCCAAAACAGCAGGTCAAAGCTTTGGTACTTCATTGTGAAATCATACAATCCTTTCAATGATTCCCAAACTTCTCTGGCACCAAAGTATATCTTTTCTTTTTTTCAAAGTGTATCTTTTTAACACCAATATTGTCCCATTGTTGCTATACTTTTCAGTCTCCTTGCTAGGGGATGGAAGGGAGAGATATGAGGAGAAATGTAGGTAATATAAAAACAAACGTTATCAATAAAAATCATAAAAAAGACATCAAAGACATGGATGTCGAGAAAAGGTGGTGAGCCAGTTCTAGAACAAGAGTGAAGAGTAGCAATTGTATGTTTCCATTGCTATTCCCCAAGTATTTAAAGAAAACCTCCACTCTTCTAGGTAGATTTAGCATGCCAAGTTTTGGAAAATTCAGGAACATGAATATGACAAGATGAAAATGAATTAATTTGATTGTACCAGAGGATGGAATTGGAAAAAACAACATGTCCCAGAAGTCTCAGTGCAGTTTTAAGCGTGAAATTACACCGAGACTTCTGGGACATCAATTTGGGCTTTAGAACTGGAAAGGGTTCTAGATATCGTCTTATCTAGTCTGCTTGAGTGAGGACACTGAGGTCAAGAGAAGTGATGTGGTTTTCCCAAAGTCCCACAAATAGAGAGGAGTGGAGCAGGGGATATAAACCCAGGGTTTTTGATCACACATCTAAAGATTTTTCCAGTACATAACTTTACCTGTGTATATCCTTATTTCCTTTTATGAATCATAAGAACTCCTTAAGAGCAGAGATTGCTCAGAATCTTATTCTGTACCCCAAGTTTCCAGTATGGGAGTCTATTTGTTGACTGACTCATTCATTCATTCATCTATTTATCTATTCATTCATTTAATTTGTTTATTCATCTACTTATCTATTGATCGATCGATCTGTCTAATCAGCTTGAGTCTCCCCATCTTGCCAAGGCTAGATGTCCCTAGGGGTCACTCGCAGGTCCAGTCTCATGGATGATCAGTACCAAAGCTTTGACCTGCTCTGTTTTCATGGCAGTTTGGTGCCTGCTCCACTCACATGCACCTGTGGATTCACCATATTGATGTCAGACAATTCAGGCACTCAATTGACTTTAGTCCTACTAACTAGTAGTTCAGAACTGAGAACTCAAATAATCCACTAGCCTCCCCACTAAGCATGGCTTGATTGACTTTTATATATCATCTTTTAAGTGTTCTGTGTATTTTTGACAAATTTCACTTGCCCATATAAGAATAAGTTGACGATTTTGTTGCGTATGTTCTTTAAAGGAAAAACTTAAGCCAAAAGCTATAAAATTTCTCCTTAACTCAAAGCTTCTAAACTGAGATTTACTCTTGGGCTATTATTAGAAATAATTTGTCTATAACAGATATTAATATGTAAAAGTAATCAAATACATGGTTTTCTTATCAGCATATTCATATTTTCCAGAAACGAAATGATATATTTTCAGGTTTGCATCTTTATCAAATGCATCCTATAGTAGTTACCTAATAACTGAAATATGGTCATCAGTCTTGTGATATATTTGGTAATATACCCTTTTATTTGTACCTATTTCAATCCTAACAAAATCTCAAGACATGATGATCCTAGGCAACAAAGGCAGTGAATGACCTGGAGCATTGCCAAATATTTTGTTCAGTTCTTTAACTTGTCCTTTGCAGCTGATTGAACGTCCAAGGAATGAGATTAAACCTGTCTTTTTCACTAATCGAATCCTGTAATCCTTGGGTCATTGAGAGTTCCATTTTGACAGATACATGTTTGTGAGTCTGTGAGACCAAGAGCTTCTTGAATTTAGCATGTACTTTTTAAATCAAAGGCTTACAATGAATCCCTACTAGGCTTGACTGGGACTTAACTGCAAATTAAAAGCACTTCCAAGACCCACCTAATCACTATTTATTTGAAGAAATATGTGCCGCAACCATAGTCTACGTTTCAAATGTAGACTGTTGAGGCAGCGTAGCACAGAAGATATACAACGATGAATTTGTGTCAGGAAGATGTGGCTTTAAATCCTGCTTCTGCTAAATTTTTTTCTACTGGGTGACCATGGGCATGTAACTTAACCTTTCTGATTCTGAGGCAATTGTATAAGAGGGTAATTGAGAGATGGGCTGTGATTTCCAAGGGGGGAAAGAGTTTTCAGAGGATTTCCTACACAGATGAAGACTTAAGATTTTAACATATAGTAGTATGTTATTGTCAAATCCTGTTATAAGTTGGTAACACAAGCGGTATTGTTGTATCTGAAAGATTTTTAATTTATTAAATAATGGCTATAATAAGTTATTTATCAGATGGGGCTAGAGGAATTATGAGTGCATGGTACTAATGTGGGTAGGACAGGAGATAGTTATAGTAGCTGCTGGAGAAGGTGCATTCCCTTTTCATCTAGGAATCCTTTGAGAGCAATGTGAACTGAAGTAGGCTGGAACAATTGCCTCGGAGATTGATAGGGTAAGGCTCTAAAATTTATCAGTAAATTATGCTTCTCATTTAAGATACTGTTTTCAACATGAGCTTCCCTGATGAAGCTCTCCCTTTGCTGATTTGGACTAATAGCTTACTTGAACTGTTCATCAAAATGGTCTCAACAGGCTACAACGATGAGCCAAATTGAATAAGGTAAAATTTTAATAAATGTAAAATCCTATTCTTGATTTTAAAAAATCCGCTCCAAAAGTCCACAATAGAGAAAGTGGAGCCAGGAAATACTTTGTGCAATGAAACTTTGTCATTTTGGTAGACTGCAAGTTCAAGATGAGTCAACAATCTGATATGGAAGCCAGAAAAAATGAGTGTACTTTTAGCCACATGATGAGAAACAGTGGCAGGAATAGCATTTCTTTTTAGCACTGGAAGAAATAGACATGCTGCGGCAACAATAATAGTAATAGCTATCATTTCCATAGGGCTTTAAGATTTGCAAAGAGCTTTATATATATCATTTCATTTTGTTCTCAAAATAACCCTGAGAGGTGAATGCTATCATTATCCTTATTTTATAGATGAGAAAACAGAGGCACACAGAGGTCATGCAACTTGCCCAGGGTCACACAGCTATTAAATGTTTAAGGTGGAATTCAAACACGTGTCTTCATGACTCCAGGTTTCAATAATCCACTGGGCCACCTAACTGCAAAAAATAACGGGTTTATATTCCTATCTGTGCAAGTTCACTTTAAATAAAAATAATTATAGATATTATAATTTTATTTTGAAATAAAAATGTTCATCCTCTTCTATTTTAGTTTCCTTATGGATAAAAAAAAATGCACTTTGTAAATTGATGCAGCTTGATCATTTGAGGTATTCTTAAATTTCTGTCTTTTAGGTGGGCTGGTACTTCTAAGAGAATAGAGAGGTGGTTTTTCTTTTTTGCCACCTGAGATATAGAAGGTTCATCCTCTAGGGAGATTGTGTCCAAGGTTTAGAGGAACTATCATTTTCCTGTGGCGTGCCTTTCTGACCTGGTTTTGCCACTTAGCAGCTGTGGTGAACTTAGAGGTGGAAAGCAGTAGTGTTTTAATTGAATTTAATGAGGAATCGTCTCCTTTTAAATGTTATTATTGGTAGAGTTGCTCTTATTGCATTTTATGGTCTTTGAGGGGGTATATTGCATTTTAGTTACAAGTCTGAGTCATTGAACTACCCTGAGATAGGTAGATAGGTGGCACATGAGAGAGAGCACTGGACCTGGACTCAGGAAGACCTTAATTCAAATTCCTCCTCCTCTTTATTATTTTCTTTATTGTTGTTGTTATGTGTTAGTGTTATAAGCATAGTGTCCAGAATGAGTGTGGTTGCCAGATCACTCACCGTATTCTAATTTATTCAGACAACAGAGAATTGTGTTCAGTTCCAGGAGTTATATTTCAGAAAAGGCATGGACAAGCTGGACATTGGTATTCATAGGAAAGCAACCTAGATTGTGAGCCCTGGAGACTTTTCCATATAAGGACTGGTTGCAGGAACTGAGCCTATTAAACCTGGAGAAGAAATGACATATGGGAATCTAATAATTCTTTTCAAGCATTTAAAAATCTGTCAATTAGAAGAAGGATTAGACTTTTTTCTTTTAGGCTTCAGAGTGAAAAACTAGTCACAGTAATCAAACCCTTCCCCAAAATTAAAGTGTCTCCAGAGTAGAAGGGTCTCATTTGGGTACTAGTGGGTTCCCCATATCATACACTTTCAAGCAGAATCGGAGCATCATATATTATAAAGAGAAATCTTCTTCAGGTATTCAGGCATGGGGTTGACTAGATGGACTCTGCAGCCCCTTCTAACTCTGAGTTGTGATTTTGGTTGGCAGCTATCTTAAAATTCAGATGTCCTATTTGTTCTTTGGGTAGAACATTAATGCTACTATTAAGTATTTTCATTTTCTGTCTGGACAAATGGACAAAGGACTGTATTTCTTCTGGTGAGGGGTCACTGGCAGTCTAGTAATGACTAGGACACAGTACTCCTGCACTACTTGTTCTAATCTGAAAGTCTAGTTGCAAACTATATAAAGGATTTCACTGCTTTTAAAGTGGAAACATAAATGTTTGTCTACTGTGTTATAGCCATTTTTCCTCTTGTATGAAATAATTTAATTCTCATGAGAAAGTGCTTGATATATACATCTATGGCTACATACATATATGTTCTATATGCATTTTCTGGCAATGTATGTATGAATTTTTCACTTTAATAAATTCTAAACTATTTAAACTTTTGCTAGCCAAGGTGTAAAAAAGTTGTAGCAATGAAGATAAAAATCATGCATTTGTCCTTTGATTTAGGGCCCCTTAATCTCTGGGCTCAAATGGATGGATTTATGTTAGGGCCAGTCTTAAAATATCAATATTTATTTTGATTAATTTTGCCTTCATCGAGTTTCCTCTGGGAAACTTCCAAATATAGAGAAGCTGTTGATTGTGCTTAGATTTCTTCAGATGTGGCCAGCAAGGTCTCTTGCTCCTAGACAATCAAGAAAAAAGATAAAAAAAAGAAATAATAGCTATTGGCCCCATGGAAACCTACAAAATGTGACCAAATAGATATACTGGAGTCACATAGAGCTCCTGTAATAACTCCTATGGTTCTGGACATTCTAGCAAAATCCCTATCCTTGCTGGCCCCAAACTACCTTTTCAAATTTCTTGTTCTTGTTCTTCTTGTTCTTGTTCTTTTCCTCCTTTTCTTTCTTTCTTTCTCTTTCTTTCTTTTTTCCTATTTCTTTCTTTCTTTCTCCTCCTTCCCCTTCCCCTTCCCTTTCCCCTTCCTCTCCTCCTCCTCCTCCTCCTCCTCCTCCTCCTCCTTCTCCTCCTCCTTCTCCTCCTCCTTCTCCTCCTGCTTCTCCTCCTCCTCCTCCTCCTCCTCCTCCTCCTCCTCCTCCTCCTCCTCCTCCTCCTCCTCCTCCTCCTCCTCCTCCTCCTCCTCCTTCTCCTTCTCCTTCTCCTTCTCCTTCTCCTTCTCCTTCTCCTTCTCCTTCTCCTTCTCCTTCTCCTTCTCCTTCTCCTTCTCCTTCTCCTTCTCCTTCTTCTTCTTCTTCTTCTTCTTCTTCTTCTTCTTCTTCTTCTTCTTCTTCTTCTTCTTCTTCTTCTTCTTCCTCCACCAATCACTACATTTATTTATTTAGAGTTTCCTATGGTGTGCTTTATTCCCCACCCCCACTTAGTAGTATTTCATTTTTCTCCCAATTACATGTAAAGATAGTTTTTAACATTTATTTTTATAACATTTTGAGTTCCAAATTTTTCTACCTCCTTTCATCCCTTTTGCCCTTCCCAAGACAGAAAGCAATCTGATATAGATTATACATGTACAGTCATATTAAACATATTTCCACATTAGTCATGTTGTGAAAGAAGAATTGGAACAAAAAGGAAAAACCATGAGAAAGATAAAAACAACAAAAAAGCAAAAATGGTATGCTTCTAGCTGCATTCAGACTCCATAGTTCTTTCTCTGGATGTGGATAACATTTTCCATCATGAATCATTTGGAATTGTCTTGGATCATTGTATTGCTAGAAGAGTCTGTCATAGTTTATCATTGCACAATGTTGCTGTTTCTCTGTATAATGCTATGGTTCTTCTCACTTCATTCAGCATCAGTTCATGTGAGTCTTTGCAGATTTTTCTGAAATCAGCCTGCTCATCATTTCTTATAGCATGATAAATAGTATTCCATTACATTCATATATCACAACTTGTTCAGCCATTGCTCAATTGATGGACATCACCTCGATTTCCAATTCTTGGCCACCACAACGAAAGCTGCTATAACTATTTTTGTACACATGGGTTCTTTTCCTTTTTAATGATCTCTTTAGGATGCAGACCTAGTAATGGTATTGCTGGAACAAGGGAAATGTGCAGTTTTGTAGCCCTCTTGGCATAGTTCCAAATTGCTCTAGAATGGTTGAATCAGTTCACAACCCCACCAACAATGCCTTAGTGTTCTAATTTTCCCACATCTTTCCCAACATTTATCATTTTCCTGTTTTCTCATGTTAGCCAATCTGATAGATATGATGTGGTACCTCTGAGTTGTTTTAATTTGCATTTTTCTAATCAATAGTGATTTAGAGCATTTTTTCATGTGACTATAAATAGCTTTAATTTTTCCATCTGAAAACTGCCTGTTCATTGACCATTTATCAATTGGAGAATGGCTCGTATTCTTATAAATTTGACTCAGTTCCCTCTATATTCGAGAAATTAGGCCTTTGTCAGAGACACTGCCTGTAAAAATTGTTTCCCAGCATTCTGCCTTCCTTCTAATCTTGGTTGCATTAGCTTTGTTTATGCAAAAAACTTTTAATTTGGTATAATTAAAATTGTCCAATTTGCATTTCATAATGTTCTCTACCTCAGTCTAAACACAGCCCTTGTGGGTCTTGGGCTCAGTAGCGACACACATTTGACAAATTAACTCACCTAGTCAGCTCAGGGCAGTGCTAATTTCCCATCTGACTCCATTGTAGTTGGTGGAGATGTGTCATGTCTCTGAAACATCACATTTCTCCCAGTAGTTTATCTAGTTAGACATTTTACAGAGTAAATTTTGTTTGAGTGACAGTAACTGTCAAATCACTTCTTGAGGAGGTGAACAAGGAATATTTTGTTTTGAAATGCTGCTAACTTTTAGGAATGGTAGCATTCCAGACTAGAAGTACTCAGAGTACTTAATGCAGCAATCACTTAAATAAGAGGAAGCATAAGGTAAACCTACCACATGCATCTCTATGTATTATTTATAAAATGCTTTAGTTTTAGGCACTTAATCTTGTATGCTCACTTTTTTCCAGAGATGGTTGAATTGTAAAATTAGGAATCAGATTTTTAAAAAAATGTATATTCTTCATTTTCAGATATCAAGTAGGTGATGAACCTTGTTAGCTTGGCTTGATGGAAGCCTGAGTTGTTTAGTTTATTAGTCTTCACATCCATAAAATGAGAAGGCTGGACTTCTTGTTGTTCAGTCATCCAGTTGTGTCAGACTATTCGTGATCCCATGAACTATAGCACGCCAGGACCTTCTATACTCCACTATCTTTTGAAGTCTGTCCAAGCTCATGTTTATTGTTTCCATGACATCATCTATTCATCTCATCCTCTGCCACCCTTTTTTCTTTTTGCTCTCAATCTTTCCAAATATTGGTTCTTTTATGACTCCTGTCTTCTCATTATGTGGCCAAAGACTAGATTATATGACCTTTAAGGTCCCTTCCAATTCTAAATCAATGATTTCTGTATCTCTCCCCCATCCCATGGACAAACTGAGATGAGGGAAAGACCTTAGCTCAAAAAGTCCAACATGTCCCACTGCATCTGGGGTCATTTCCAGTGGTCCTGATCTATATCTTACTATTGAATCCAGATGGCCCTGGAGGAGAAAGTGAGGCTGGTGACTTTGCACATCCCTGCCTCACTTACATCCAATTCACTCGCAATCCAGGACATCATCTTCCTGATGTCATTGGCCTCTTCAAGAACAAATGATAGCAACAATAAGAAGTAGATGTTTAAAGAATGCTGCTTGAATGACAAAAAAATGACCATAAAATATTTTGAAATTCTGGATAAGATTTTCTTCTTTATGGTTTACATCTCTTTCCAGTTTCTATCTATTCTGTAAATATCTCATATGTTAATAGTTTGCATGTATCCTTTCCTTCCTTAGAATATCAACTCTTTGAAGACAGGGATTGTTTTTATTTTTCTTTTCACTGGACATATAATAAGTATTTAATCAATTCTTTTAGACTTATTGATTTGTTGAAATGATCGGAGGAGACTCATGGGCAGACGGTCTTGCCTGTTCATCGATGCTTCTCCTGTTCATGTTTCTGTTCAAAGTCAGTTCTCAGAATTTCCTGAGCACACATTTGCATAGCCTTGGATTTCCCTTATTTCAGTGATTTGGAGCATTTAAAATATAAAGAATCCATTATCTCTTGATACTAGCCTAGAGATGCAGAAGGGGAGCTTTGCCTAGCCCCATACTCTATGTATGCATGTACATGTTATATGAATCAGATTTCCATAGAGAATGAGACTTTATTAAAACATTGAAAATGATTGGACATAGCCAAGTTTCCCAGAGATAGAAAAGAATCAGAATTTTTCCGTTGTGCAGTCAGGTAAAGTAGTGCTAGAAGCAATGTGTTTGCAGAGTTGAATTTTGCAGCAGAGACTAACTAGTTTGTCAGGTAGGTTTTAAGGTTCTATTGCTTTTCTTGAAATAAATTTGGGCTTGAACATCAGCAGAGTCATGAATGTTCCTTCATGGTTATAATGAGTATTTATGACTGAATACTCAGAAGCTTTTTTTGATGAAAAACATAAAAAGCAAATAACTCATATTATAAGTAACTACTAGCCCATGGAGCAGAATGAAAAGAGAACACAGAAGGTAATTACCTAAGGATATTGCTCAGAGTAGTCCTGGACAAAAAGGACTTATACACTTAGGACTCACCCAGGCTGAGTTTCAGGGATAAAAGAAGAAAATAAGCTCCACGGCTCATGTTCATCACTTAAGCCTCTTCTTGGATCAAACCTCACTTTTAGCCCATAAAAGAGAAAAAAGTTCAAAGGATTTATTATAGTATCACAGAGTAAATGTCTGTGGATCCACAATGTATGCTGATTTTTTGAAAATTAATTTTTTATTAGCAAAAATCCTTTTCTCCTTCCCATCATTCTTTCCCAATTGAGATGAAAGAAAAACAATACCCTTGTTATAAACATGTATAGTAAAAAAATAAATTTCTGCATTGAGAATTTCCAGAAAAAGGGCTCATTCAGCTCTTTGAGTCTTACCCCTCGATCAGGAGGTTAGTACCATATTTCATTATTAGTCCTCTGCACTCATGATTGGTCATTATGCTGATTTGAGTTCCTAAATCTTTTAAAGTTGTTAGTCTTTATAATATTGTTATCATTATATAAATTATTCTCTTGATTCTGCTCACTTCACAATGCATCCATTCATACAAATTTTCCCAAGTTTTTCTGAAACCAACCCATTCATTATGTCTTGTGGCAAGATAGTATTCCATCATAGGCATGTTCCCTAATTTGTTCAGCCATTCCCCAGATGATGACCATCCCCTCAGTTTCCAATTCTTTACCCCCTCAAAAGAGCTGGTATAAATATTTTTGTGCATCTTTTGTTAGAATTTATTTTTCTTAGGACCAATCCGCCCCTTATTCTAAAACTTCCCTCTAATACCTCTTCTTCCCTTTCCCTCCTGTTTCCCATGAAAAACATTTCTGTACCTGAGTAAAACTATAAAGATTCTTCCTATCTTACAAGGCTTAGCAGATATCATTTAAAATTTCTAACTGCCCCAATTGAGACTTTTCAATTGAGAAGGTACCTGGAATACAATATATTGGCCCAGCTTGATCCCTGCTCTTAGTGATATTCAAATAACATGTCATTGTTAATGATGGTGTACAGTTAGGATTTTGATTCAGATTTTTCTATCTCTGTGACAGTCTTAAATAATTTTTTCTTTTTTTAAAATTTATTTAGTTTTCAGCATTGATTTTCAGAAGAGTTTGAATTACAAATTTTCTCCCCATTTCTACCCTCCCCCCACTCCAAGATGGCGTATATTCTGGCTGCCCTGTTTCCCAGTCAGCCCTCCCTTCTGTCACCCCACTCCCCTCCCATCCCCTTTTCCCTTCCTTTCTTGTAGGGCAAGATAAATTTCTACGCCCCATTGCCTGTGTATCTTATTTTCTAGTTGCATGCAAAAACTTTTTTTTTGTTTTTGAACATCTGTTTTTAAAACTTTGAGTTCCAAATTCTCTCCCCTCTACCCTTCCCACCCACCCTCCCTAAGAAGTCAAGCAATTCAACATAGGCCATATGCGTATCATTATGTATAACCCTTCCACAATACTCATGTGAAAGACTAACTATATTTTGCTCCTTCCTGACCTATCCCCCTTTATTGAATTTTCTCCCTTGGCCCTGTCTCCTTTTGAAAGTGTTTGTTTTTTGATTACCTCCACCCCCATCTGCCCTCCCTTCTATCATCCCCCCTTTTTTATCTTCTTCCTCCTTTTATCCTGTGGGGTCAGATACCCAAATGAGTATGTATGGTATTCCCTCCTCAGGTCAAATTTGATGAGAGCAAGATTCACTGATTCCCCCTCACCTGCCTTCTCTTCTCTTCCTACAGAACTGCTTTTTCTTGCCACTTTTATGTGAGATAATTTACCCCATTCTATCTCTCCCTCTCTCCCTCTCTCAATATATTCCTCTCTCATCCTTAAATTTGATTTTATTTCTTTTAGATATCTTCCCTTCATCTTCAACTCACCCTGTGGCTCTCTCTCTCTCTCTCTCTCTCTCTCTCTCTCTCTCTCTCTCTCTATATATATATATATATATATATATACACACACACACACACATACATACATACACACTCACATAAACATATATACATAAACATATACATATACACATACATATATGCATATTCCCTTCAGCTACCCTAGTATTGAGGTCTCATGAATCATACACATCATCTTTCCATGTAGGAATGTAAACAAAACAGCTCAACTTTAGTAAGTCCCTTGCAATTTCTTTTTCTTGTTCTTTTTCTTGATTACCTTTTCATGCTTCTTTTGATTCTTGTGTTTGAAAGTCAAATTTTCTATTCAGCGCTGGTCTTTTCACTGAGAAAGCTTGAAAGTCCTCTATTTGATTAAAAATTCATATTTTGCCTTGGAGCATGATACTCAGTTTTGCTGGGTAGGTGATTCTTGGTTTTAATCCTAGCTCCATTGACCTCCAGAATATTGTATTCCAAGCCCTTCAATCCCTTAATGTGGAAGCTGCTAGATCTTGTATTATCCTGACTGTTTTTCCACAATACTCAAACTGTTTATTTCTGGCTGCTTGAAGTATTTTCTCCTTGATCTGGGAGCTCTCGAATTTGGCGATAATATTCCTAGGAGATTTCTTTTTGGGATCTATTTGAGGAGGCGATTGGTGGATTCTTTCAATTTCTATTTTGCCCTGTGGCTCTAGAATATCAGGGCAGTTCTCCTTGATAATTTCCTGAAAGATGATATCTAGGCTCTTTTTTTGATCATGGCTTTCAGGTAGTCCAATAATTTTTAAATTATCCCTCCTGGATCTATTTTCCAGGTCAGTGGTTTTTCCAAGGAGATATTTCACATTGTCTTCCATTTTTTCATTCCTTTGATTCTGTTTTATAATATCTTGATTTCCCATAAAGTCACTAGCTTCCACTTGCTGCAATCTCATTTTTAAGGTAGTATTTTCTTCAGTGGTCCATTGGACCTCCTTTTCCATTTGGCTAATTCTGCCCTTCAAGGTATTCTTCTCCTCATTGGCTTTTTGGAGCTCTTTTGCCATTTGAGTTAGTCTATTTTTTAAGGTGTTGTTTTCTTCAGTATATTGTTCAGTATTTTTTGGGGTCTCCTTTAGCAAGTCATTGACTTGTTTTTCATGGTTTTCTCGCATTCTTCTCATTTCTCTTCCCAATTTTTCCTCTACTTCTCTAACTTGCTTTTCCAACTCCTTTTTGAGCTCTTCCATGGCCTGCGACCAGTTCATGTTTTTCTTGGAGGCTTTTGTTGTAGGCTCTTTAACTTTGTTGACTTCTTCTGGCTGCATGTTTTGGTCTTCTTTGTCACCAAAGAAAGATTCCAGAGTCTGAGGCTGAATCTGTGTGCGTTTTCACTGCCTGGCCATATTCCCAGCCAACTAACTTGACCCTTGAGTTTTTCAGCGGGGTATGACTGCTTGTGGAGTTAAGAAAACTATGTTCTAAGTCTGGGGGGATGCGCCAGCTCTGCCACATCAGCACTCCTCCTTCCCCAAGAACCCCCACCCCAGACTGGACTTAGATCTTCAGCAGGCTCTTCACTCCTTCTCTGATCCGCCATTTAATTCCTCCCATCAGGTGGGCCTGGGTCCGGAATTAACTGCAGCTATAGTTCTGTAGCTGCCCCACCTCCTCTGCCCCCAGGGTGGTGGCCGAACAGCGAACTCCTTTTTATACTCTGTCCCCAGCAGCTTTTCCCACTCACCTTCTCTGTTGTCTTTGGTGTTTGTGGGTTGAGAAGCCTGGTAACTGCTGCAGCTCACTGATTCAGGGCGCTAGGGCCCGCCCCACCCGGCTCCAGGTCTGGTTGGTCCGTGCTGCCGGCGCTGGCTCTGAGCCCAGCTCCGTACAGGATAGACCTCACCCAGAGAGCATCCAGGCTGTCCTGGGCTGGAGCCCTGCTTCCCTCTGCTATTTTCTGGGTTCTACAGTTCTAGAATTGGTTCAGAGCCATTTTTTATAGGTTTTTGGAGGGGCTCAGCCGGGAGCTCACGCTAGTCCCTGCTTTCCAGCTGCCATCTTGGCTCCGCCCCCTTGACAGTCTTAAATAATTAACAACACTTAAAACATTCTATAAGGATTGGGTTAAACATGTCTATCCCAAACTGTGAGAGGAATGTACTGCATATTGAAAATGCTGAGATTCAATTCACATATTGAATGTCCAAGCATTCTTTTTTCTTTTTTCCCCTTTGGACTTAGAGTGTGGAAAGAAAAATGGTAAGTTTCCAACTAGAAACTGGAAACTGTAGGGATAAGAATGGGTGTTTCGGTATCAAAAATTCATCAATGACAGTAATTCGTTTGGAAACACCAGCTCCTGGAACAAAAATTGTTTTAAAGTCTACTTCTTCTCATGGCTTTTCTAATCATACATTTTTCCTACATCATTACACTGTTATGTTATTTCTCTGAGTTACAGATCCAAGGCAAGAAAAAATGTGGCTGCACCGGAAAAAAAAGAAATGGTTTCCTTAGGAACAAAACTCTTCAAAAACACTCAACTTCTTTCTTCACAAAGGCAACCTTTAGAAGTTCAAATAATATAGAAAGAAACCAGAGTCAGTTTGGGTAGCTAGGTTAGCTTTGCAGCCTCCATGCCTAAACCACCAGCAATTGTCAGTCAAGTGCTTTAACTAAGTGGTTCTAAAGGGGAGGGGTCCTTTCTTACTCTTTTAGATAAGGTGGCCTTAAAGAAATCTTTCCAAATAAGGTCATTTTGAAAAGTTCTCTACTCTAAACTAGTAGGTGCTCTTCATGGCAGTGCTCTGACTTAACAGAAGATTAATTAGCTAGTCTAAACATTTCTGTTTTTTAAATATGGCAGCTAACCAATTATTCACAGTCATGGAAGACTCAGATATTACGCAGTTAATGTAAGTAATAATGAAGGACCAGAACAACTTAATATAGAGAGCCGAGAATAACATCAATCTTTGGATCCCATGTCTGTCATGTGACAGGATGCTGAAGACAAGAAACACAGGAGTACATAATATAGCCTAGACCAGCCATTAAGTCTCAAGACCCCTTCAAACCTTTAAAAATTATTGACACCCCAATCAATTTTTTAAAAAATGTAGCTTGTAGCTATCAATATTTACTCTATAAGAAATTAAAACAATTTTAAACTATTTTCAATTCATTTTAAATAACAATAAATGTATTATATATTAATTTAAATTGTGTATGTTTCTGAAAGGTAACTATATATTACAAAAGAAAATTACAGTGAGAAGGGTGGCATTGTTTTACATAGTTTGGTGATTCTCTTTAACATCTTGCTGAATATAATAGGATTGGACTTCCCTATCTGCTTCTGCATTCAGTCTGTTGAAATGTTATTTTTTGGTTGAAGTATTTGAAGAAAATCCATCCTCACCCAGATATTTTAAGTATATATATGTATATATGTATATATATGTGTATGTATGTATGTATTGCACAACATATACATAGATTCACTCATATGTGTATACACGCATATTATATATATATATATATATATATATATATATATATATTTGGGAAAGAAAGGAATATTTAAAAGGAGAAATAAGTTCCTGTTGTTACTGTGAAAATACTGTTGACTTTTTGAATCCCCATAAAGAGTCTCTGGGACTTCCAGGGATCTACAGAGCACATTTTAAGAGCCAATGCCTTAGACAGTGAGCAGGAGATGATGATGATAATTGCTCTTTCCTTCCCCTGGGTTTTATTTTCCATTTTCCATTACAATCCAAAGAAAAATTACCAGGAAAGAAAGGAATAGGGTAGGGTATGAATGTAGTGCAAAGTTGATATGTATTCTATGGGTAAATACATAGTAATTTGAGTTGGAAGGGAAATTAAAAATTTATTCCAATCCTCTCACTTTTTCGATGATGAAAGAACACTCCTTTGGATGTCAGGAGAGAAATCAGAAAAACCTAGGTTCAAGTTTCTTATTAAGTGCATGTCTATCAATAAGTCACTTACCTTCTTTGACTCTCCATCTCCTCATATGCAAAATGGAGATGATATTTTCCCTGACTACCTTACAGGGTTATATAGGATCAAAAGTCATTATGTATTTAACAGCACTTTGTAAATTAATAGTGAGGCATATTTTGAGGCATTGTGATGAATTAAACGAATTATAGCTTATATCTACATACCCATTTGAAATTTGTGATTTATTTCACATACATTAAAATAGCAATACATGCTAATATGATATAGCACTCAAAGGTTTACCAAGTGCTTTACAAATATCATCTCCTTTGATCCTCACAATAAGCCTAGAAGGTAGGTGCTATCATTATCCCTATTTTACAGATGAGGAAACTGAGGCAAGCAGAGGTTAGGTTACTTGCCCAGGGTCACACAGCTAGTCAGCGTCTGAGACTAGATTTGAACTTTGGTCTTCCTGACTCCAGGTCCAGTGCTCTGTCCACTGCAGCCACCTTGAAACAAGCAAGATAGGCAGTATAAGTATTATTACACCTCTTATTCCCATGTATAGGCTTAGAATGTTGTTTGAAAGGTAGGACAGATTAAGTGACTCATAGAAACAGTGTGTATTAGAGGCAGGATGAACTCATGTCTTCCTCCTCCTGAGGCTGGTCCTCTATCCTTCCTCCCATGATCCTCTTTCACCCTCATTTTATGGATAAAGAAACTAAGATTCAGACATGAAGTTACTGGCCCCTCATCTCACAGCTAGTTCCAGAGGGAACATTCAAATGCAGGTTTCTCAGTCTCAAATCCTAGTGTTCTTTCTATTACAACATGATACCTTTTGGAAAGAATGTTACCTAGAAATTGGTTGTCAGAGGACATGATTTGGAATTCTGGCTGAGCTACTGAGCGTGTCTGCTAACTTCTTCTGCTCACCATTTCCCCATCCAAAACTTTGAGAGTTGGATGAGATGAATACTAAGTCATGTGTTAACATGTTATCTCAAGAGAAGTTGTTTAGTATTATTATTGATAGGAAAGAAAAAAAATAGATGCTCAGAAAACCCTTGGAGGCTAAACAATCATAAAAATTTTTAATTTAAAAAGTAATTTGAAAGCAAGCACCATTTCACAATATTTAAATTAAATACCAGAGCCTTTTCATATATTGAAAGGGACAGGATAAATCTCTTTAAAATGTCATGAATGACAGCTTTGTAAAAATGTGTGAACCCATCATCCTAACAAAATGTTAAATGTTGGTGGCTTTAAAGAGAGTAAATACAATTCAGTTGAAGTTAATAGGAAATTTTAGGTGATGGCCTTTTAAAAAAAATTGGGTCACTACCCTGAGGTCGAAAGCCTTAAAGGGAAATTGTGCTAAAATGTCTCTGGAAAGAGCAACTAGTGAACATCCAGAGAAGAATAGAATATGGGGGAAGACAGAACTGGTGACTGAACTCCAACAGCAAGAATGTGTGGGGTTTATCAAGTATTTACCAGGCCTTGTAGGCTAAGATAAGATATCTAGAAGGGATCTTAAAAGGTCGTCTACAGCCAACCTCATCATAAGAAACCGAGTCCCAGAGAGAAGACAGGACTTGTCCAAGGTCACATGGCTGGCAAATGTCAGAGTCAGTCCCGGCTCCATTCACCCTCATCTTGGGGCTCTTTATACCGTGTAGTTTTTACCTCTTCCTTTTGCTATTTTTTAGGAGGGCCCCTTTAGGAGCAGGGATGATTATTTGGTGTTATAAATGAGAATAATGAGTGTAATCATTTTGGTAACTTGAGGTCAAGGTGATGAACTTGAAAGACTTTTAAATTTGATTTTGGAACTTGGCAGCGGTAGTTTGATTTCTGATTTCTCTATATGCCATCTTATACTTATTGTACTGGATGCCTTTGACACAGAACCATAGAACTGGCTCAAAACTTCTGCATACTTTCTTGCCTTTCACTTCAAGAACAGCCTTGGATATATTTTGCAAACCAAATAAATCAAAACCCTGGAATAAGACCTGTCTTATAGCTTCTCTTTGATTCAACTCTATATCCCTGGTTGCTTCTGCACATTATGGAGGCAAATGGAGTTTTGACTAGGTTTTTGCTTTCTTTGTTGTGACTTTAGGGACATAGAATTGATTTTTCCTTTATCATTTTGCCTCATATTTCTCTCCCTTTATTTCTTTTTATTTCTCGGTCTTTACATAAATATACATGATTCAACCAAACAGAAGTTTAAGTCCATCTTAGTTACAAAGCTAGCGGGAAAATTCCAACCTTTTTTTAGGTGACTGGAAGTGAAGACCATGGCCTTGAAGGGTACTCAGCTTTTCAGCATCATAGCATCTCTTAGGTTCTTAATATACTGTAGTTAATTAAGTCATCAACTAGACATATCCTGTTTATTGCTCCTTTGGATTAAAATAAATTAGAGTAGAAAGGAAACATAACTTAATTGGCCTTGGAGAAGTTGTTAAACTGTTACTACAACAGTTCTCTTAGAATTTAGTAATCATAATTATGCAAATCTTAATTAGGTAATTATTGTTGTGCGGTTTTTCTTGACTTGAGGGAAAAAAAAAGTTCATTGGTACAATCAGTCACATCATGCTGTGTCAGAAACTTTAAATCAGTAAATTTCTTTGAACAAGTTGTTGAGTAGTCTATGATTCACTGGAGTGCTGTTCCCTGAGGAGCTAAAGCAGGAAATGCATGACAATAGGGTGTCTGCTCTGGGGTTCCTTATTGCTGTTCTTCTGTATTCACTCAAAGTGAACCTTGTATTTCACAAAAGTAGGAGCGCTGACGAGACAAGTAAGTACACATGCACAACCACTCATTAAAGCATATAACATATAGAAGCAGGTCAAGGAGGTCCAGAGGTCCTAGATTGGAGTTTTTAATAATTTTGTTTTCTATGCTAGTGAATCATAAATTGTGCCCTTTTATCTCTACAAACAAAAAATCAGATGGAGAAAGAGATGCTAAATGGTATTGGGCTTGGGCCAGAGGGTCCTCCTGAGGGGCTCCATTATGCCCCATGAACTTTAATGTTGTTGTCCTTCTTGTTTAATCATTTCAGTCATGTCTGACTCTTTGTTACCCCATCTTGGGGTTTTCTGGGCAGAGATACTGGAGTCATTTGCTATTTCCTTCTCCAGCTCCATTTACAGATGAGGAACTAAGGCAAACAAGGTAAAGTGACTTACCTAGGATCACACAGCTAGTAAATATCTGAGACCTGATTTCAGTTCATGAAAATGAGTCTTCCTGATTCCAAGAATAATGCTCTATCCATTATGCCACCTAGCTGCCCATGAACATTAATACTTCATTGTAAAAACGTAGGAGTCATGCCAATAAATTGAGAAAGTGATTTAGGCAATTGTCACAGTTCAGAAACCTCATCAATAAGCTCCTAGTTGGTTTTACTTCCTCCCATCTCTCATCCTCTCTAATACATCCTCCTTACAGCTGCCAGTTAGGTCTTCTAAAAGCATGTAACATTCCTCTGCTCAAGCAGTGTCAGTGGCTCCCCATAATGTGTAGGATAAAATCCAAACTTCTCTGTTCGGGGTTTAAAGATCTTTACCATTGGTCTCCCAGGCACTTTTCCAGGCTATTTGTACATTCCTCTCCTTCATAATTCGATGTTACCATTACTTGCTGTACCCTGAACATGACATCTCAACTTTCATCTCTGTCCTGTTACATAGGTTCATGTGTAGAATGCATTTTGTTCTCACCTCCAACTCTTAGAATCCCTAGCTTCCTTCAAGGAGAAACTCAACTGCTACTTCCCATAGGATGCTTACTCTGATTTTCCCAGTTGCAAGTACTACCTCCTGCCTCCTCTTTCTCTCCCTTTCCTATTTATTTTGAATACATTTTGTAGTTCCTTATCTATGACTATATAAAGATTGTTTTATTTTTGTCTTTATATGCCTAGAACCCAGCACAGTTCCTGAGATATAATATATGATATAAAGAAACAATAAATAATTTATCAACTCAACAGTAAATGTTTATTAAATGAATGATTTGTGGTTTCTTTGGTATGAGACCTTACTCAACCAAAGTAGATGAAAATCCTCTATACTTTTAATCATTGCATAGATTTAAAGCAGGTTCTTGTTCAGTCATTTTTGCTTGTGTCTGACTCTTTTGAACCCATTTGGGGTTTTCTTGGCAAAATTACTGGAGTGGCTTGCCATTTCTTTCTGTAGCTCATTTTACAGATGATAAAACTGAGGCAAACAGTATCTCTCAGCATCACACAGCTAGTAAGCATCTGAGGCTGGATTTGAACTAAAAAAGATAAATATTCCTGACTTCAGGTCTGGCACTCTATCCGCCACCTAGTTGGAATGGTTCTCAAAGGATGTCAGGTTCAATTTTCTTTTACAGATGAAGCAGTTGAGATCTGTCTGGTGATGCTGAGTGACTTGTTCAGGATTATACAGGTAGCATGTAGCAGAGTAGATAATCGAGAGTTTCTCATGGAGCAGAGATGCTAAACGACTAACTAGTCCATGATGTACAGCTACTAAATGAAAAGAAGGAGGATTTAAACTCAGATCTTCCTTACTCTATTCACTATACCTTTCTGCCTTTCTGGGGATTATAATTTAAAAAGAATTCTTGAGGGTCCATAGAAAATTTCTTAAAGAGTGCCTCAAGTTAACTGCATATCTGAGAATGGCTACTTAACCAATACTCCCTATGGAAAGATGAAATGACTGTGGTTGTCTTGGATATTAACTCTAGCTTGTGTTTTATCATAATTTTAATGCTCCATGATGTGTGGTAGGAACAATATCCTAACCTTTGCCTCAATATAAGTTGGCTTCCAATTTTTCCTTAAAAGGTATTTAAATCATCCCGAAGACTTGGTTGATTCAGAGTACTAAAGTCTCAGGTTGTTGACATCACTTCTTGGTGTCTTTACTACAAAACTGTAATGACTAGACCTAGGCATGAACTAATACCTGCTTGGTGAGCCACAACGGGCAACTGAGGTAAGGGGACTTTGCTCAGTTGAATCAATTCAAGGTATTCTCAGTGCCTACCCTTGTTTCAAATCCTTCTCCTTTTAAACTATTGAATGACCCATGAGATTCATTTCATTATCAAACTTTAAATTATTAGGCGATCGGCTTGAACCAGGCCCAGCCCAGAACAAATTAATACCAGCACCATGTGAATCATCATCATTATCTTTAGAATTATTATCAGGTACCGATGTTTATTGGATGGCTGTTATTTGGATTATCTGAGAGGCTCAAGAGATAGATTTCAAATTTAAAGGATTCTGCTCCAAAACACTTCAGCTACCCCCTAATAACATTAGTAAGCCTTTAAAGGGCTCTTATGCCACTCTGTGATTAGTCTTTGTTCAAATATGATAACTGTCAAGCAAATTGGAAACTATTATCCCAGCCCAGATAATGGGGCCAGTCTCTGGGATACCTTTTCTGGCTCTGTGGCCTTAAAACTAGAGCTCTTATGCCTAGAAACAGAAGTTCTGAAGCTTACTGACTTTAGCATCCATGCTCACTTTGCTTTGCACCCGCCTGAGCACGTTCCATCCATTTACTTCATTTTAGCTTTGTTTCCTTACCAGAGCACAAAGTGGAAGGGTATGGAGGGTTCCTAATGAAGAATGGCAATACCACACAAAGATATGGGATGATGAAGCTTTATTATTACTCACAAAGACATGAGAATAGATGCCAATGGGTAGTGGTATAAGTGTGTCCCCCTCACTGCCCCACAACTCCTCAAGCAGCACAAGGGCTATGTTGTAGATATGCAGTGGGAGATGTACTGCAGCTGAAGGCCCAAAGCAACTTGAAGCTGTAGCTTTACATAGAGTTTTTTGTCAAAGAGCTGATGTGATACTAATAGGAGACTGCACTGTCACCAAAGGAACAAGGGAGTAGAGCGGTGTAGACCCCTGGGATGAAAAGCAGACTATGTCTAACATAGAAAGAGGAAGGAGGGACAGGGAGCCAGGTTAAACACTTAATTCTATGCCACAGTAAACAAGTGGCTGGTGAGAGATGGGGTGGGAGAGTGGGGAAAACCCTTTGGGTTGGTTGAGCCTCAGCATACATAAATCCCTGGGTGGGGGGAAGGGCAACATAGGCTAATCACTTTTCATTGGCTCCTACTGTATCTATAGAATTGGCTTCTAACCTTTACTTATCTATCTTTCTTTTGTGCCTTTTTTGTCTTTGGAATTTCTGGCTTCTCATCTTTGCTTGGCCAGCTCTCACTGCTACCTTTTCTTCCTTTGATCCTGACACATGCAAAATCCTCTCTTGAATTCTTACCTCTTCCATGAATAATTCTCCAGTCTGAGGCAGCAGTATCAGCACCTCAATTTCATTTATTAAATGAAACTAAAGTTGAAGAAAAACTTATCACATCCCAAGATGTCAAAAAAGTAAGTCCCTTGGAGGCAAGGACGGTTTGGTTTTGCCTAATGGGGTTAGAGTTTTATCCCTAATGTCTAATACAGTGTCTGGCCCTTAGTAGAGGCTTGATAAATGCTTGTTAAATTGAGTTGTATTAAATGTCACAAATAGAAGTATATGTAAATCTTTATTCTGCATAATGCCTCTATGGAAGCAGGCTACTAACAGTGCAAAATAACATTGGTCTTAGAGTAAGAAGCTCTGAGATGAGTCCTATTTTTAACTCTTAATAGCTGGGTGACACTGGACAAGTCACTTATCCTTTCAACAGCAGTTTCCTCTTCTGTAAATTGGAAATAATCCTTTCCGCCTCACAGCATTTTGTGAGGAAAATATTTAATAAATCTTATAGAAGTTTATAAATAATAATAATTATTGTTATCATTCTTTCTTCTGGCCCCAATTCTCCCTCAGCACTGGCTTCAAAACACCCTGAAGGAAGGGATCTCATTTTCTCTAAACCAAAAGTCCTTAAGTTCTCTCTCTCTCTCTCTCTCTCTCTCTCTCTCTCTCTCTCACACACACACACACACACACACACACATACAGAGAGAGAGAGAGAGACAGAGACAGAGACAGAGACAGAGACAGACAGAGACAGACAGAGACAGAGACAGAGAGAGAGACAGAGAATGAGAGAGATGGACCCCTTTGGCAGTATGTTAGGCCTACAGACCCCTTCCCAGAATGATGTTTTTAAATGAATTAAATAAAATACATTGGATTGCAAAGTAAACTAATTATATTGGAATACATTTATCAAATTTTTCAAACAAACAATTTCATGGAGCCCAGTTTAAGAACCAGGGACTAAATTCTATGTCTGATCTAGCATCAGCTACTTTGTATATGATATACTTTGATATATACTTTGTATATCATAGGTACTTACTAGATCTCAAATAGGCATGATTACATCACATCTCTAAGTCTTATCCTGACTGATTTACAGTTAGTTTCTCATGAGCACTTAAATAGCTTTGCATGATGCCTTAACATATGCAATGGCAGGCACAGGAAGTCAAACAACTGGCACTATTTGATGACCATGATACACTCCAATATTCCAGTGGATTTGTGATCTCACTGATGGGAATGGTCCCAGTAATGGAGATTGCATCCATTGACGATCACCCGTCCTAGACACCTCTTGTCCTGGAGACTCTCAAGTTTTAAAAAAATTATTTCCAGTTAACAGAACAAAACAAGCATTGAAAATAAGATAAATTTAAAAAAAACCATTAAATGGATGGCTATTATTAATCCCAGACTACTCCATTCAGAAATGGTCCCACCACATTGGGTTTATCCTCTGTGGTAAACTCATATTGATGGGGATCTCTGCAATTTCCAGTTCTTAGATAACACAAAGAGAGCTTCTATACATATCCCATTCACATTCAAATTTGTAATTACTATTTGTGAATTTCCCTCCATCTTACTTTTACTCACTATTTTTTCTCAGCCTCTCTTTTTACCCTATCTCTGTTACTTTATCTTCTCCCCTCACCCTCCCACCCCACAGTTCACCCACTTTTGGAAGGGTGTGAGGATTAAGATTGGGGGTGGGTGGGAAGAGGGGATAGGGGTAGACTCTTATCATTTAATGTTTGTAGCTGACTTATAATGATAATAAAATAGAGAAAATGATAGTGATTTACATGGTTCTGGTATGCTTAGGACATGGGAAGGGCACTTGCTTAGCACAGTGTGGGTACATCGTAGGTTTCTAATAAATTCTAGTTGACTGATTTTTTTGTTTGCTTTTTTGGCATTGCAGTTGGGGATAAGTGACTTGCCCAAGGTCACATAGCTAGTAAATGTGTCAAGTGTCTGAGGCCGGATTTGAACTCAGGTCCTCCTGACTCCAGGGCTGGTGCTCTACTCACTGCACCACCTGACTGATTGATAAACAGTAAACTAGAAAATGTATCCTAGCCATTTCATTAAATAGGAACACATCCACAATTATGAAATAGCTTTATATAATGAGATGTTTCTGCTTCGTATTGCCCCATCAAATCATTAGTGGTTTTTTTTAGAAATTTGAGAATATTAAATTTGTATCTGCTCATATTTAGACAATCCATATTCCCTCTTTGGAAAATGGAATTTCAATGTACAGAGTTCATTTTCACCATGCACTTGTACATTGAGGATAGAGTATGATTGTTTTTATTGAGAAATTAATGAAAAATTAATTGAAAATCTGTCTGTTGCTTGGAGACAGCACGCCTGGCTGAGAGTAACTCTGTAAAGTTTGGACCAAGCAATGTAGCTGGAGGATATAGATTTATTTTCCCCCTTAATGTGAATTTAGTTCTGGTAGAAGATGTTAGAATGACTGCCCAGAGACTGAAAATTGCCTGTTTTCCCCTGCAGGAATGGCACAGTATGGAGAGAACATGCATTTCCCAAAATACTCTAACAATTTGCTTCCACTCCAAAGCAGAAGGCAAAGGTGGCGACATATTTGAGATTATGTTGCCCATTTGCATTCAGCTAAGGTTGCCACTAAAAGGTTTAGTTTGAGCTGGCTTGGGCAGTGGTTTCCAAAAGTCCACTGTATAATTTCTCACCTATGGAGGTAAAGTATGCTACAAGAATGTTTTAATACATAATGAGCATTCTTTTGTGTGTAATGGTACCTTTCTTTATATAACTAATTTCATTCATGTTGAGCACTTGAAACATACTGAAAAATAGTAGTTAATTGCTATAATGTGAGATCATCACAATGATTAAAGTTCATTTTGGATAATTTGTCTAATTGTTATAGGTGTTCTTGTAGACACACTAGACATTATTTTCTGTTCTAACGACTACAGATCGCAGATCACATCTTTACAAAATCATCCCAAACACATCCCTGGGACAAGCTTTGATAGTTCAAAGTAGTATACAACTCCCAGTGAGGGAATTCCCCCAATGCTGATAGGCATTGTGGTAAAATCTTAGAGATAGTTGCCTGGGGCTCTGAGAAGTTAAAGGAGTTGGCCAGGTTATAAGTGGTCTGTATATGTCAGAGGCAGGACTTGAAATCATATCTTTGGGACTTCAAAGGTAGCTCTCTATCCACTATGCCAAGGTGCCATTTTCTAAGCCTTAGTGCTCATCACACACTGCCATACACATCCATACGCTTCTAGTGGTGCCCTGTTGCCTACAGGATAAAATCCATATTCTATAGCTTGACATTAGAAGGTCTTCCATGACCTGCTCTGAGTTTACCTGTTTATCCTTGTGTCATATTATTCCTGTTCAACTTTTAACACATTCATGCTTTACCACCTCTGTATCTTAGCTCTGTGCCTTAACATTCTGTTCAAATGCTCCATCTTCAATAAAGGCTTCTTTCAATTTCGTCTGCCCTATTTCCTCTCCCTCCTTGGAGGCCCCTGCAAGGAGTCCATTCTATCTTCTATTATGGTTATTTGGGTATGTGTCTTATCCTTTCAACTAGAATATAAGATTCTTGAGAACAGGAATGACATTTTATCCATCTTTGTAATTCTATAACACGTAACAGTGTTTTTCATACTGCAGACACTAAGATTTCTGTCTGAATATTGAAGGGATGATTTTTACTTTGCATAATAATAACAACACTTTGTTCCCAGATATTGTCTTCAAATCCAGCAGGGTATCAGACAATTCTCTGAACATTTTTTGACTTGTCTTCTTTCTTTTATTCTTCCATGGTTCTTCTGAATCACTCTCTCCTCCTCTCAACTGGTATCTCTCCCTATGGTCTCTCCCCAATGCAGCCTCTTATGCCATCTGTTACTGCTTCATTCACTCACTCAAACCCTTCTGCCAAAGTAAAGGAGTACACAAAGAAACAAACCTTCAAATTACCCAATGATGGAAATAAAAACAAAAATTCTATTTAGAAAAGCTGTAATGTATCAGCTAGCTCCCCAGTGTCCCATTTCTGTCATTGGTACCTGACTTGAAGCCTCAGGATTTTCTTTGACTCCTCTCTCTTCTCTGTCCTTTGGATCTTGGCAAATCCAGTCCATTTATGCTTCCTATAAAATGACACATTTTTCCTACCACAACCTCTTTTTCAGGCCTCCATTATCTCACAAAGAATCAGAAGATTCGAGAATTGGAAGGTATCTTGGAGGCCATCTAGTCTAATCCTTGCAGGAAAAGAATTTTCAGTATAACACACACTGTAATGGGAGAATTACTAAAACAAGATAATGACTAATCCCTATGCCCATAGTTTTTCCCCATTCCAAATCATTCTGCACATTGCTGCTAGATTACTTATACTCTTTGAGAGTCTGTGATTCCTTGACAAGGCTCCTCTCTCAACTTACACAGATTGCAAACACTGTGACTTTGTAGATGATTTTGGAGAACATCTGTAACTGAAATATCCATTACCCCATAAACTAACCTGGTGTGGAGCCCCTAAGAAATATCTTGGATTCCTGGGACTATAGGTACACAATCTAGCACCAAACCCATTAATGAAGCCTTTCCAGCTAGGTGTGACCAGTTAGATAACTATGGTGATATTCTAGAATGGCCTTTGAAAGCTCAGGGTTAACTATGTCATGATGGGACATTACAGTAGGATTGTAACGGATATCGAGTCTATTGGAGGAATCTTCCCAAAATTATATTTTCCTGTCATTCCGTTGTCTTACTTCTGTGAATGTTCAAGCTAGAAAACACCTTGATCGTTCAGTTTTGTCCTCTTATTTTACTGATGAGGAAGCCAAGTTTATTTTTTTATACAGCTCTCCTTTATTAATCAGTTTTACAGAATGATATAATACATTAATAATCACATTGAGACAAGAAGAGTTTCCAAGATTGTGCAAGCTCATTAATTTAGACTTATAGAAAGGCTTTACCAGTTTCAAAGAGGAGAGGCAGTACAAAGCTTTTCAATACAGGAGAAGCACACGATAGATACACAGTGCCGAATAGTTCAGCAGAGATGAAGTCTAAAGTCACACAGGCTCAGCCATACTGACTGCTGTTGGTTAGACACAAAACACCCTCTTTCTGAAGTCCAGCTTCCTATTTGGCTGCCACCAGGAACATCCTGCCACATCACTGGCCACACCACTCGTCTGCACTTGACTAGACAACTCTTCTTTGAAGTCATTTACATGCAGCTTTCCAAAGAGAAGCAAAGCTATTCTTGACTGAGGATCCTTTTCCAGTATTGTTTACATTCTATAATATATTCAGTTACCATCAGTCTGGTAACAGAGCTCTCAAGCATTTTGGCATTCAACATTTTTTCAAACAATACCTACTGTCAATCTTTAAAAAGAAAAGAAGAGAAAAGAAAAGAAAAGAAAGGAAAGGAAAGGAAAAGAAAAGAAAAGAAAAGAAAAGAAAAAACCTTCAGCTAAAAAGATTGGAAACTAAGTTTCAAAGAGACTAAATGATTTGTTTAGCATCACCTAGTGGAAATAATAGAACTGTGTTTCAAACTCAGGCCTCCTGACCCTTAAGTTCAGTATTCTGTCTTCAATGCCATACTTCAGTAATGAAAATGTCTCTACACCTCTTAGAAGATGAAATTGAAACTCTACGACCCTCTGCATCCAAATTCAAGATCCTCCACCAACTGGTTTCATCCTATCATTTCAGTCTGATCTTTTTTGCCTTCTTAGTGAAGACACTCCATTCCGGTCAGATTGTCCTCATTACCTTTTGTTCCACTTTGCCTTTGTTCTTCCTATCTGAGGGCATTACTTTCCTTGCTATTGAATCAATCAATCGCCAAATCCTTATTAAGTCCCTACAATGTGCCGGGAACTGTTCTAGGCATAAGTAGAAAGTGTGAAACAGGGAACACACATTCTGATGGGAAGAGGCAACAAGTATATGTGTGCATTTATACAGCATAAGGGAATAAATACAAATACACACACACACACACACAAAGTAGTGAAATTCAAGGTTGCTTGGGAGGAATGGCCTTAGCAACTGGGGGATCAGGAAAAGTTTCATGAAGGAGATGGTGATCAAGTTCTGTCTTAAAGATTGTTGTTGTGTTTGTCCTTCGTTTTCGAAGAGGACCATGGCATCAGGGAAATGTTGACATTACTTGCAGTTGACTTTGATTTGAGTGAAGGAGGGCGATGTAAGGTCACCAGCATCGCTTTCTCCTCCAGAGTCATCTGGATCCAGTGATCAGATATTGATCAGAATGACTAGAGATGACCTGGGATGCAATGGGAGACCCTGGCCCTTTTAGGCTAAGGCCTTTTCGTGTACTCGCCTTTTTAAGAAGTGAGTGAAGGGATGGCCCTTTTAATTACAAAAAAAGATAAAGAAATCAAGCTGCAAGGGGAAGACCCTCAGGGTTGATGTTCTAAAGAGAAACATTTATCATTGACATTCACTCTAAGGCAGGATGGCCCAAAATACAGCCATTAAGTGGAGCTTGGGCAGATACCTATTGTGGTCCAATCTGTGAGCTTCAGAGTGAACTGGGTCTAAGGTTTTGTGAAAGAAGATAAGGAAGGAAGGAAGGAAGGAAGGAAGGAAGGAAGGAAGGAAGGAAGAAAGAAAGAAAGAAAGAAAGAAAGAAGAAAGAAAGAAAGGAAGAAAGAAAGAAAGGAAGAAAGGAAGAAAGGAAGAAAGGAAGAAAGGAAGAAAGGAAGAAAGGAAGAAAGGAAGAAAGGAAGAAAGGAAGAAAGGAAGAAAGGAAGAAAGGAAGAAAGGAAGAAAGGAAGAAAGAAAGAAAGAAAGAAAGAAAGAAAGAAAGAAAGAAAGAAAGAAAGAAAGAAAGAAAGAAAGAAAGAAAGAAAGAAAGAAAGAAAATCTAGCCAGTAAACCCCAAGTTAAGTTGGCAGCTTCTGGCCATCAAAATTTACCTTCCTTTGGAGAGGAGAAGGAGAGGGAGAAGGAGAGGGAGAGGACGAGCTGAGTTACCCAACTAGCTGGGTTCCCATTCAGGCAGCTCTACTTACAGGTTATGTTTCCGTTTTCTAAGAGGAACATGGCATCAGGGAAATGATGATGTGACTTACAGGTGACTTTGAAGAAAGGGCTTCTAAGAAGAAGGGTAGAATGGAGCACACACTGAAGAGGGAAGATGGAATATCATGAGTGAGGAACAGAGAGAGAAAGCCAATTTGGTTGGATAGCAGAATGCGGAAATAGGAGTTAATATCCAATGAAGCTAGAAAGATAAGTTGGGACTATGTTATAAAGGGTTTTAAAAGATAAACAGAAGAGATTAGAGTTGATTGAGTAAGAGAGTCATTTAGCATTAATTTGGCAACATTGTGGAGGATAGATTGATAGGTTCTGTAGTGGATAGTAGAGTGCTAGGTCTGGAGTCAAGAGGACCTGAGTTCAAATATGGCCTCAGATACTTGCTAGCTATGGGACTTCGGGCAAGTCACTCAACCCTGCTTGCCTTAGTTTCCTCATCTGTCAAATGAGCTGGAGAAGAAAATGGCAAACCACTTCAGTCTCTCAGCCAAGAAAACCCCAAACGGGGTCACAAAGATTTGACATGACTGAACAACAACAAAAATAGATTGGAATAGGGAAAGATGACTCAGGGAGACCATGTAGAAACCTGCTGCATTATTTTAGACTGCAGGTGATGGGAGGGCCTGAAATAAGATGGTAGCTGTGTGAGGATCTGAGAGATTTTGTGGAAACAAAACCAGCAAGAATTGGGCATGTTGGGTAAGGGAGAATGAGGAATCAAGAGTAATGTTATGACCCTGAAAGACTGGAAACATCGGAGAGCTTTTGATGGGAATAGGAAATGTTGGAGGAGGGGTAGCTGGTGGTTGTGGGTTGGTGGGGGAGAGAAAGAGTTCCATTTTGGACTTGCTAAGTTTGAAATGTGTCTGGGTTATCCAATTTGAAATATCCACTAGAAAATGAATGATGCGAGACGAAAGACTGGAAATAGAGGGCATCTCAGAACTATATCCTCAGGTAAGTTCCTATGCTTGGTTCATTTCTGATCAGAACTAGCTGTCTATCATAATATAACTTGAACTGTCTCAGACTGGTTCCGTCCCTATGCCCACAGATAGAAGAAGAAAAGTAAGGAATTACTAGCAGCATACAGGTAAGACTGATAATTAGAACTAGACTTGAATGTGCATGTTCCCAAGGAGTCTCATAAATTCATAAGACTAGATGGTAGGGATAATATTCCAACATGCAGTATGTAAGAAGATTTAGAGTTGAATTGGCCTCAAAAAATTCTAAATGTGTATAGAGTACCAGCCCTGGAGTCAGGACAACCTGAGTACAAATCTGACCTCAGACACTTGACACTTACTAGCTGTGTGACCCTGGGCAAGTCACTTAAGCCCAATTGCCTCACCCAAAAAAAAGTTCTAAAAAAATTTCTGAAAATTTTTTGGCCCATTCATTTTGGTCAGAAAAAACCTGCCTTGTAGCTGCAAGCAGGTAGACAGGGTCACCAGCTTCCGCAAGTGCCTAATGATGGTTCTTATAGACATTATCTACAGCAGGAGTAGAGGTAAGGATCACTGCCAATGATAACTTGCTTCAGTTGTATGCCTATAGCCACTTTTCATTCTCCTTCATCCTATTTTCATATTTTCTTCATCACAGTATATTTGACAATTCCTCACAGCAAGGGGGATGTGCCATGACTGCTGCTAAATGTACATGATTGTGTTTACCATCTGTCAAAAGTCCCCACATCTGCATTGGGTGTTTTTATCACTTTCAAAAACATTCTCCCTGTCTGGAATCTCCCTCCTCTATTCTTATTCTTATATTTCATTTAAGCTTCAGTTCAGCCCTTATCTACTCCATAAAATCTTGCCAGATAAATAATGGCATTTCCATTGCTTAGAATTTTTAGGGCATCTACATTTTACTTGAATTGCTTTCTAGCTGCTTCATGTATGCTTTTAGTGTCTCCCTAACTAGATTATGAACTTCTTGAAAGCAGACACAATATCTTCTATTTTTTGTATCAATTACAGCACATTTTTTAAAAGTCCAGAACATACTGCTTGAGAAATGCCTGTTGATAGTAATCACAATAGCTGTTAAAATGAGGGATAATGGACAGAGTATTGGACTTAAATGTAGGAGATTTAAATACGAATCTTGGCCTGACAGTTACTAGAGCCGTGACCCTAGGCAAGTCTTTTAAACTCAGTGAATCTCAGTTTCCCTTTTCGTAAGATGGGGATAATACTTGTACTAACTACCCCATTGGAATTTTGTAAGGTAAATAATTGCAAATATTAAGGGACTACTTGGTTTGTTATTGGTTGTTGTCCTTTGTTCTTGAAGTGGACCAAATGACATCACCATGCTAGAATCAAGTTTCAATGTGTCCGACTGTGTGTGGCTGATCAAACCAATACGAGTACAGAATGTTCAGGTTGGACACAAATAGTCTGTGTGAACAGTTGGGTTGGATTCTCTAAATCTGCATATCCTGTGTTTCCTTTGATCTGTTTCAATTCTGCTTTGCTCATAGACCACAGCACCTTCTCTGATGTGGGCACACCATGCTGAGTGGTCCTATGCCAGTGTCTCCCACGTCACATAATCAATTCCAAAGTTCTTAAGAGAGACCTTGCGAGTGTAAAGGACTACTATTTTGTAGTGATTTCCCCCTACCTTTCCACTCTTTTTTCATTATTTTTCCATATATTATTTCATCTAAATCTCATAGCAACCTTTTGAGGTGGTGATGGTGGAGCAGAGGGGAGGGTTTGTGTGTGTTTATATGTCTTATATATTTATCATGTACCTTTTGGGGACATTAAGCATTGTTTATGTGAAGGGGCACCTTTAGATAAATGCCAATATGGGGCCCGGTGCCAGTACTAAATGGCATTTCATGTCTTTCTTCAACCAAATTTTAATGATAGTTATTAGTGGTTGTATGTCAGAAGCAGATAGAGTATAGCTTGTTTTTCAGCTTGTCTAATGGGCTGATGATTTTGTAGGCATAGTGTCTTGTAAAATTTGAACTGAGCCATTATGAAGTGTAAGTAGTGAAGAGAAAAACAATAGAACCCCTCAGGCTAACTTTTGACACCATGTTCTCTTCTAACTGCAGCATACACAAAAACCAGCTAATTTTATGTTACTCAGTGACCCCTATTCACTGCTACTGCCTCTTCAACTTGGTAAATTACTGATCAGGAGGATTTTCATTGTAAAACACAAACACCTAACTAGTTTGTGTATTAATTAGTAGTTAGCAGGTATTTATGATTAATATCCTCAATCTGGAAGATGTGTCTTCTCAGGTTTTTCATACCTGGATATAGCAGACTTTTATATAGTCAGGGTTTCTTTGAAAAAAATGTACTGTTGTGGTAGGACTTTTGTTAATATCAAATATATCACAGCTTTCCTCCTAGGCACTATTTCTCATCTATTCTATTCTCCCAGATAAAGCCCCCAATCATCAGCTTTTTTTCAATATGATTTAATGACTTTTTTTTTAAATAGCCTACTATGTTCAAGGCACTGTGATTAGGATCTCATTCTTCAAGTCATATTCAAAGAGCCCATAGGTTACATGTTGCTTCTTAATGATGATAGCACATTGCTTTGTTATTGATTCTGAAGGAAGAATGCTTCCTAATGAGCCATTGACCTTACTGCCAATGCCACTAAGGGATTTCTTTCAGGGCTTATCACTTCACCGACTTTCCTTTTCATTAAAATAAATTATTTTATTTACACAAAAATATATTTTTCTCTCCCTCCAACCTTCTCCAATGGAAAAAAAAGAAAAAGAAAAACCTTGTAACAAATGTGCATAATCAAGCAAAATACAATAGAAAAACAGACTTTGAATGACATCTCTGGTCAACACAATAATCAACCACAATTCCAATAGATTGAGGATGTGAAATAAGATATATATTTTTGTACATGGACAAAGTGAGAATTTGTCTTGCTTCCCTTTCATTTTCATGAATCACCAAGAGGACAGACCTTTTTTCTGAAGATAGTGTTCTTTACAATTTTGTTAGATGAGTTGAGCTGATATCAGGGCAAGCAGTTTGTCCACTAGGCTGCTGATGTCTGGAAAATTCCCAAATTGTGTACTCAAGGTGACCAGATGGGAAATAAGAATTACAATGGAAACTCTTTCTGGTGAAGAGGTAAACTGGATCAATGAAGGCAAAGGGCATCAGCAGCCTATTTGTTTTAGTTTGGGAAGCTTCACAAGAGTGTCAAGTGCAAGATGGATCTTTTTCTGCTTCATTGACTCCCCATACACTTCTGGATCCTTTAAGGTATTTTTCCTCCAGTTTTTATCCCCAGTCTTCATATTTCTCTTTATTCTCTTCTGTAGAAATCTAAATTTGTTTTCTTGACTTCCAACATCACCTCTATGTAGATGGCTTCCTAATCTATTTCTTCATCCCTCTTCTCCTGAGCTTTAGATATATATTACTAACTACCTACAAGGCAACTTTACTTTTATGATAAACTGGCATCTCTAGCTCATTATAAAAAATCCCCCTGCCCCCCAAAACTTGTTACTTATTCAAACTTTAAAGTTTCTGTACATGGCAACACCATATGGTAAGGCTCCCACATTTGGAATTTTGGGGCTATCTTTTTACTGTTCCTGATTTGGTCTTTCTTATATCCAATTAGTCACAAGATTTTGTGGATTTACCTCTGCAACATCTCACAAATCTGTCCCTTGAACTTCATTCTCACATCTATAGCTTCAAAGCTTTTATCTGTACTATTGCCATTAGCTTCCTAACATGTCATCACAGCTATGCTCTCTCCTCCGAAATCTCCCTCCATATTGATAGGACACATTCTCTATATCCGCACCTATCCTCTACTTGTCTTTGCTCTCAAACCTGTAAGAAGACAGGCCTACTAATTGACTGTGGAGCTGTGCAAAGGACAATCAACCCGGAAAACAAATTTAGAATATGCAACAAAATTGACCAAACTCTTCAAATTTTAGATCTAACCATATTTTATAGGATTGCTATCCTCAAGGAGGACAATGGCAAATGTCTACGTGTGTGTGTATATATATACACACATACATACATATATGTATATATGCACATACATGTGCACACATATGTATGCACATATATATATATATGTGTGTGTGTGTGTACTGTACCAAAAATATTCACAACACTCTCTATAAAGTAAAAAAATTGGAAAAAAGGGACATATCCAAAAATTGGTGAATGGTTGACAACAATATCATATATAGATTTAATAAAATTTTGCTGTACTCCAAAAAAGAATGTGAAGCATTCAGAGAAACTTGACAAAATTTGTATTAATTGATGAAGAGTGAAAAAAATTAGAACCAAAAGAGCAATATACACAATAACTAAAATTATATGATTGGCGGCAAGGCTAGAAGCTCATAAAACTCAAGGTAAATATAATGGACAATATTCTACTCCAATTACTAAAGTATAACTCCTTCCTTTGTGTTAACAAGCAATAAGGTACACAAAGGGAAATTTATGTATATTATCAGTTTTAATCACTGTCTGAAGTAGTTTTACTCAACTATTTTTATGATGGTTACAGTGGCAAGTGACTACCATGTCTAAACACAGTATACAGTTAAGACATGCCCAATGTTTTGCTGTGTTTTGCTTAACTACATTTTTTATTACAAAGGAGAATTTCAGCGAGGAGAAGGCAATAATGGGTAGTAAAATTGCCCCTCCCCCACAAAGAATACCAGTAAAGTTTTAACATATAGAGGAGAATATATTGCAGTAGGATGCAAAAACAAACAGAACAATTTTGTTTGTACTTTGGTAATTTTAGTATAAACCAAAAAAAGCCCTACCCTTTCACAGGTTTTATACAATCTTCTTTCTTGTTCTTATTTATTAAAATCTTTATGTTTGATGATGGTTGTTAAAATAACAACAAAAAATTAAAGAAAAACCCAATAATTCTTCTGCTTCAGTCTTTGGACACTTTCAGTCTACATGGCTTCTCTTCAACCCCCAATGCTTTGTCTTTGGCTCTCCTCTCTCCCCGCTAATGACATCATTCATCTCCCTGTAATAGAAAGAGTCCTAGACTTGGATTCTAAAGAGATCTGGGCTCAAATTTTATCCCTCATGATTATTAACTATGTGATAATAAAAAAAAATCACTTAACCTCTTTAAGTCTCCTTTTCTTCATTTATAAAATGAGGATGACAATACCTGTAGTATTTATCTCATTGAATTGTTATGAGCAAATAAGAATGCCCTGGAAGGAAAAGGCTTTGAAAACCTTTAGGACCTATATAAATATCTATTATTATTATGACTTTTATGTCTCTTTCTCTTTCCCTATTCTTTCCCTGTAGCTGTAGTCTGCTGCTTGATAGATAACTCCACCCAGATATCCCATTAGGAACTCAAACTCAACCCATCTAAAATGGAACTTAGTCTTTCCTCACCCCAAATCCTTCAAAACATGAAATCATCCTTCAAACTTCTATATTTTTATAGGCGGCACCATCATCCTTCCAGTCACCTAGATTTACAATGTTGCATGCATTCTTGATCCTTACCTAATCCGATTTCTTACAGTGCTTTATCTATACTCTTCTCCTTTTCCAATTCTCCCTTCTGTCACAATTATTTGTGTACATGTCTTATTTCATCTCCCCATTAGATTATAAACTCTTTGAATATAAAGACTATGTTGATTTCCACTGTTGTATCCATAGCACCTAGCCCAGGGCATTGCAAATAATTGAGATAATAAATATTTGTTAGATTAATGATTTTGGGAGACAGAGGTCTTGGATTTGAATCAGACTGAAATTCTGTGACTACTATGTTTGGCAAGCCACCTTTCCTCCCTAGGACTCAATACTTTAATTGAGTATTACATCACTGGATTGGATCAGTAGTTGTCATAGTGTGGTAGCATGGGCTACTGGGGGCTTCCCAAGATGCTTTCAGGTATCTATGAGATAAAACTATTTTTCATAATGATCCTAAGACATTTTAATTCCTAATAGAGTGAACAACCGGTAGGTATAGTCCACATAAACAAAAGTTCTGTGGGGAGTCTCAATATTTTAAGAGTATAAAGGGGAATTGAGACCTAAAAGTTTTGGAGTTTCTTGAATTGATGATCTCTTCAATCTCTCTCTGCTTTTAATCCTACAACCTATTGAAAAGATAGAGGAGGAGAACAGCTAGTGAGGCTATGAATTGGAACCAGGTATTGATGAATGCTTGGTTCTACTTTATAAATCTCTGCCTTTGATTACAGGAGGATTTAGAGTTAATAATGGAAAAATGAGGAAAATTGAAGGGTTCAGAGATGTATTGGTAGGCAAGGGAAGTTTAAAGGGAAGAGTGAAAAAGAGGCAAAATATAAAATGGATGGAGGTTTTGGTCAGAGATGTGTACTATTTTTCTCCATTCTGGTGAGCAGGAGGCCTAATTACCCTCCGTGATCCCTTTCCTTTACTCATTGTGGAGGAGAGAAGCTAGATTCAGTCTGTAACTAGAGGAGCAGAGCCGTGGACTTTTCAGTTCTCAGTACCACAGATCATAATAACTAGAGAAAAATAAATATTCAGAGGAGTGAGGAGAGAGTCTAGTTCTTGTAGCATAATGGAAAATAAAAATCACAAGGTGACAGATAACTTCCAAGAAGGGCTGAGGTTAAATCAGAGTTCAAGCCTGAAGTAATAGGTTTTCATCTAGAAGATCTGTAGAATATCCATGTTACTCAGTTATTGACACATACCTTTGCCCCTTTGAGCTGGAGAACAAAGAATTAGCCACACCTCCTCATTCCACTTGATGGGCCGCAACTGCTATTGCAGATGGTGTTATAGATGGGAAGGATGAAAAGCTTTCAAAGAAGCTAATGTGTTGGTGAATGACTTATGACAGAAGCAAGTGAATATTCAGGGAGAAATTTTCGAATACTTCTGTGTCCCAACCAACAGCATTCTGTGAAAATGTAGTGTACAAAGCTATAGTTTCTCAAGGGACATTTCTCTGAAGATAAGAAAGTACTCTTGCTAGGTATTATTATTTTGTTTCCATGCTGGTGTGGGTGTGCCAATGACAATTGGAGTCTCCCTGCAGCCAAATTGCTCTCATGTGCTACATAATGCTGGTGATGATTAAAATCCTAAGGAAGGTTTGGGCTATATCTGGAACAATAGCAGTCTGAATCTGATTTATCAGTCTTCTGGGGGAGCCAAAGATAATCAAAGCTCCCCCTTCAGCAACTTTGGCATCAAGCTGTTTCTGAGATGACAATTGATGTGATTTATACACTTTTCGGTTTTTACACCTGCTGCCTGTTAATGGCAAGTTTTTGACATTTAATGTTTTCTATTCCCATCTTTGGGGCATTATCATTTAAAGGTATAGACACAGTGATATTTGCTTACTGGTGTTGATTCATAACACCTGGACAGTTACAGCAGTTGAGAAAATAAGCAGGTGACCAGGAACTAAAAGAAACATGCAATTGGGAGAGTAGGAGGAAAGTTGGGATAAAATAAATCATCTTCATAATCTTTCTTCAAGCATCCCAAGGGCTTTCAGGTGGAAAAGGGATTAGACTTCTATTTCACCCTAAAGGGCAGAAGAGGAAAAGTTAGTGAAGAGGCAAATTTAGCTTCACCACCAAGAAAAACTTCCTGGCAATTAGACCCATCCAAAAGTACAATGGGCCATCTCCACAGGTGGCAGGTTCTGCCTCACTAGAGATATTCTATCACATGACTACTTGTCCAGTGTGCTGTAGATGAAATTCATTTTCAGGTGAGGCTTAGGTCCAAAAATCCTGTGATTGCCAAACTTCCATGGATAAGTTGGAAAGTGCACTGATTTTGGGACTGTTGTTGGAGATGAATTCAATCACACGGTGAGCTTTGAGTGAATTGTTCATTAGGGCTCAGTTCTCTCTTCCATGTCCCTCTCGTGTATTTTCTTTTTCATGGAGTAGATAGGAAACTTCCTGTTTTCTTCCTGGATCTCTTGTTGTTTATAAGACCAATGGAAAGAGATGTATGTGGAAATATCTGAGATAAAGAACAAAAAATAATCTCCTCAGAGATTACTTTTATCTTCCTTATTTCCAGTTCAAAAAACCAAAGAAAGTTAAAGGTCAAACAGAGCACAAGCTTGATGGAAACATGAGAGCTAATACAGTTTGGGATGATAGAGGGACACAAAGGGGTTACTATGGAAGTGTGTCTGAATGTAATGAGATAATAACTATCTTAAATACCATCAATGAAAGCCGTAGCCTCTCAGTAGAATCAAATCTGAAATTAGAGACTAGTTTCTATGATTTGTTTTGGTCAGCATGCAATATGAGCATTATTTAAGTAAAGAAAAATAATGAAAGAAAAAGATTCCAAAATGTTCCTAAGTGGAGGCTAAAACAGATGTTATTCATTGTTGACAGAAGATTCAACAGCCAACATTTTTGTCTTCTTTTTTCTCTCTCTCTCCAATTAATAGTGAAGTGAATATTTATAGCAGCTCCTAGAGGTCATGTTTAAACTTCAAAGAAGTCAATGTATGTCTCAGGCTACCACTTTGTGTCATAATTTAGGAATCAAAGTATAACAATCCTTCTCTTACCTACCCTTCCTTCATCACACCTTTTCTCAATTACAAGTGAGGTCTCCCATGGGGACAATAATTTCAGGATCAGAATACCCTGTGGTACATGTTCCTAAAAGAAGAGCTCTTAAGCTCCAACCAGGTAAGTTCATGTTTAATAATTAGATAATTGACGGTAAAATCATCTAATGACATGGAAACAAATTTTCTGAATCTAAAAGAATAGAAAGGAATGAGAAGGGCCAGTGACTTGTAGATTATACAGAATGCTACATTAAAAAAAATCATGGGGGCAGCTAGGTGGCACAGTGAGTAGAGCACCGGCCCTGGAGTCAGGAGGACCTGAGTTCAAATCCGGCCTTGGACACTTGACACATGTACTAGGTGTGTGACCTTGGGCAAGTCACTTAACCCCAATTGCCCTGCCAAAAAACAAAACAAACAAACAAAAAATCATGAATATTTTGAATAAATAATCAGAAACCACTGGACCCATTGAGAACAGAGCATTAAAGCTATTCCCCCCCACCAAAAGAAAATGATTTAACAAAAATGATTCATTGCTGTTATGAGAGCCATTTCTGAGTCAGAGATCTGTTTACAGTTAGTCCATTTCCTTTTTTAGAGCAAAGATAAAAAAATACGAAATTGAAGTATAAAAATGTGAAAAAGATATGTTGTGCAACTAAAACAACCCCAATTTGACTTGTTTAGATAAATTATTGACACTGAAAATGGTAAATGGATAGGAAGAAAAGAATTTTGACAAAAATTAACAATTTCATACATAAATTTAATTGAAATGGATCAATTTCCATAATGAGGATACTTAAAGAGACTAGAGGCTACTTCATTCAGTAAACATAACTCATTTGGCAAGTGAAGAGATATGGCAGCCAAGGACAAGACGGTTTGTAATATAAATTCATATGTTAAATTTTATGGCAAAAGATCATGGAAGACCTATACCGCCTCATAAAACAGCATAAAGCAGTGGCAATCCAACCTGCTCAACTCATCCTATTTAGTTTGGGATCGAGATGTATATTTTTTAAGCCAGAGGTTTTCTACCTTGAGATTTCCATATGACTTTACAGAGTTGCCTTAATGCTGACCATGAGATTCTTAATCATTTTTTCTTTGAGGAAAGTGACGAGCAATACAATAACATCTTGTCCATAGTGACAAAGTCACTGGGTCTTTTTATGGAGGCACCCGGGGTATGTAGTCCAGGCAGGCAAAATGAAGGACTTCTGAATGTTCCCTTCGAAAAGAAACCTGAGCCATATAGATGGGTCCAACAGAAAGTAGTACTAGAGATAGACCTTCTAAAAGAGTCTGGTAAGAAGGGTGTTAGTGGCATCAGAGGCCACTACTAAGGCAAGAAGAATGAATGTCAATAGTTTTGAGGGCAAAAAGATTTCATTTTTGTCTTTATATTCCTAGTACCTAGTATAAGAGCTCTTAACCCAGCCTCTGTGAGCTTCCTTTTTTCTTTTGTTTTAATATTTTGATAATTGAATTTTTATATAACGGATTTTCTTTGTAATGTCCCTTATTTTCATTTATGTAGTTAAAAATATTATCCTGAAAAGAGTTTCGTGTACTTCATTAGACTATTAAAGGGGTTAAAGGGTAAGAAGCCCTGACCTGGTATGTACATAATGCCATGCATATAGTAGATACTTAATAAATAACTATTGAGAAAACTTTAAGTCATTGAAGAAAAATACTAATACTGTACTTGGCATAGTAGGCGCAAGTGTACCATTATTCTAAATCTAAGCATTATTCTCTTCAGAGAGAGAAATGCCCAAACTGACTGAGTCCTCTCATACCCTTGCATGTATCTCCAACAAAAAGACATTTTAAAGTAAAATTTATAGGAATCTTGAACAAAGAAAATTTCACATGATAAAACATAGTTATACCACTCAGGATAAAATAAAAATTAACATTTTGCTTCACTAATCCCAGACAATAGTCACATAATCTTGGAGAATCTATTTCTTAAAACCATTCAACCGCTCTGAGATCACTTCCTTCAAAGATTCACCTTTCCTGTTGGTCAGTACTATATTGAAGAGATTTCCTTCTTCTAATCTAATTCCTTCAAGACTAACCCTGAGGTTTAATTAAAGTAAAAGTTTTGAGAATCACTGTTTATAGCAAAGAAGCACCAACATTGGAAACCAGGCAACTCTGGGACATGAGTGTAACTTACTCATAACAAAATAGGGTCAATAGTTTTCATTCTGCTAATTCTGAGAGCCAGAGAATGGTTTCTGACCTATATCCCTGTTAAACCAAAGAGTGACAGGTAGAAAAATTCGCAGATTTATGGTATGATCTGCTCCTATGGATAGTGCAGATTATCCCTGTAGTCTTTGGTTCTGTATCTAAAAGCACCTTGGATAGAAGTTGTAAAAAGAAAGTTTGGGTTCTTTTTATGGTATACTCATTATATGTAAAATGTAGACCTTTATGTGTGTGTGTGTGTATATATATATATATATATATATATGTATATATGTATATATATGTGTGTATGTATAAGTATATATGTATATGTACGTATACATGTGCATACACACATGTGCATGCATTCCCATATACACATATACACAGATGCATATATATACATATATATGTAAATGTATATAAAATTTGAAGATTAGACTTTCCTATTTCATCCAAGTTGGTAGTATATCAGCCACTTATGGAACTGATCCCAATACAGATCAACATGGAAACTTTGGCCTGGTTTGTTTCAAACATGGGCCAGTTTGCCTCACCATCAGCATCTCAAGAGACTCACTGTATTGATGCAAGACTTAGTATGGACATCAGATCAACTTTAGACATTCTGCAGCTCAGAACTCTTGAAGGTCCCACTAGCCTCATAGCCTCTCTAGCAGAAGGGATGACAGGCATGCGTGTCCATGCCTGGCTTAGACAAATATCTTGACCCATTTCATGTTATTGCTGTTTTAAAGCTTGGTTTGTGTGCCCTACTTTGTAACCCACTTTTTAATTGAGAACTTGTAGTTCTGATTGCCTTATAATCAGGCTATGTAATTCAAATTCCAAACATAACAGTCTTTGAGGTCCAATTTTCAGAAGTTTGGATCCAGTGATGAAACATTTAAACACGTGGCATTAGTTCTCATCTAAATATTAGTTTATCTAGCAATCTATCTATCTATCCGCATTTTTAACTTAAATTTGTTTACTAATGGAAACTTATGCCAAACACTATGACTTCTAAAATTCAAAACTCAGTGATTTGGGGAAACATTTACTGTTTAGTCAAGTGGCAGAGCAGTAAACTAATTTCTGAGTAAGATATTTAAAGAGGAAGAAATGCCATATGTCATCAGTTGGCATGATTTCACTCGCACATCAGATTTTTGGCAAGAGCTAGCTGGCAGCAGATGGCTGAAATCTTCTGTGTTGCACACCCAATCCCAGTCCTTTCTCATTTTGTTTAAGTCTAATTAAAAGCTTTTAATCACCTTCAGATTAATTACAAGCAAGTCTTGTGTCTGATGGGGAGCTGACCTGTATTTTGTAAGTTTTCCAAAAACTAAAACAGCGACAGCAATGAAAATAACCAAAATCCAAATGCCACCTCCCACATTTTTTCAGGAAGGTATCAATTAGTCCACCTGTTATCTTCCAAGTTGGCTCCATATATATTTTATACAGCTACTCTTAAAGCCCTGAGTTTTACTACTTAAGCTAAAGAAGGACACCTTGTTATCATTTACCACATAGAGAATAGGAACTAGACCTTTTATTCCATTGGTATTCGGAAATCCCAAGTGAGGTAAGTCTTTCTACTAGTGCAAATTTGCACTTTCTCCACATTTAATAGTCTTCAAGTTACCTAGTACACTGAGAGGTTAAGTGACTTTATTTGAAATCACACAGCTACTATGTTTCAGAGATAGGACTCGAACATAGGTCTTCTTTGGTACAAAGCCATCTCTCTCTCTCCACTGTAACTAGCTGACTTTCCTGTTTTTCCATATCAGCCCACAATAATTTAAAACTAGCTATTAATTTAATTCATTTGTTAATTTTAAAAACTGAAGGCCCATCTTTTTAATGCTAATATTCTTTTGGCGCTGTATGGCTGTAAGACATGGACTATGACAGTCTTTGAAAGATGGAAAATCAATATTATCCAAAGGGCAGTGGAGAGGTGCATGATGGGGAGAGTAATGGGGAGAATTACAAAGGAGAATAAATGGAGGAAACGAACATTTATTAAATGCCTATTATATGCCAGGCATTGTGTTAAGTACTTAAAAATATTACCTCATTTGATCCTCATAGTAACCCTGGGAGGTTGGTGCTATTATTATCTCCACTTTACAGTTGAGGAAATTGAGGCAAACAGTGGTTAAGTGGTTAGTAAGTGTCAGAGTCTGGATTTGCATTTAAATCTTCCCAGCTCCAGGACCAGCATTCTACCTACCTGCCTCCAGGAGAAGCAGAGCAAAAGATGCGATCAAAAGATGCCATTGAAGAAATGTATGATCTAAAAATAAGATGGGCTCATCTCATTGCAAGAGTGAGGGAAACCTAGTAGATGGCTTATATATTTCCTTGGTATATTCAGCCTTTAAAGAGAGAGAAAGGCCCCAGTAGATTTAGCAGATCCTTTGTTTTTTTTAAAAAAAATTTAAAATATTTTTTATTTTCCCTTTTCAATATTCACTTCCATAAGTTTTAAATTTTCTCCCTCTCCCTCCCCAAGATGGCATGCAATCTGATATGGGCTCTATACATACATTCCTATTAAACACATTTTCACATTAGCCATGTTGCATAGAAGAATTATAATGGACAGGAGAAACCATGAGAAAAAAACAAAACAAAACAAGAGGACAAAAAAAAGAAAAAGTCTGCTCTGCTCTGCATTCCAACTCCATATTTCTTTCTCTGGATGTGGATGGCATTTTCCATCATGAGTCCTTTGGAATTGTTTTAGGTCCTTGCATTGCTGAGAAGGGCTAAGTATATCAAAATCAGTCCTCGCACTTTGTGCCTAGGAGATCCTTTATGATAAACTTATGGAAAGATATGGGTAAGCATTACAAAGGATAGGGCAGAATGTATGGCTTGTGATGTGCAGTACCAGTAAGTACTGCAGGTAAAACTGATGAAATCATTCTTTTGAATGTTTAAGTACAGAGAGACCATGATATGCCTTAATGGTACAGCCTCCCCTCTGGTTTATTCACCGACTGGTACTTGCACTTGTGGGTGCAAGAGGATGGCTACTAGTCATATTTGAGGTCATTCTGTGGGTCTGGACTTCCCAAAATTCTGATTTATGAGACCCTACTAGTGAATTCTAATAGGGGCTATGAGCTCCTGTAGGAAATCAGTAGATATAATGAGGTCAAATCAAAAGTATTTAAAATAGCATAGGAAGTATAGTAGCTCAAAATATCTCCATCCACCACCAACCTAGAGCACATGAACTTTGAGTACAATTGGTAGTGAGTCACACATGTAAAGAAAACAGATGGTCAAGGCAATTTGTGACTCAGGTATGGGACAGCCTCAAAGTCCTTTATTTCTACAGACAGTTTTGACCCAGTTCCCAGGTGGTCTCTGCTGTGTGGGTTGCTCAGCTGACCTGCTATAGATTGCTAACCTCTGAAGCTCAACTCTTGGTTGCCAGGACTAGTCCATGATTGGTATTCTTCTTTGCTGCCAGGGGTTCGTGCTTGCAGCTGTTTCCTTCCTTGATTAGCACCTCTCTGTGTCCCTGTCTGTCTGGAGAGTGTGTCTGCTCTCTGCTGGATGAGATGACTTTTCTATAGCTTGAGTAGCTCCACTTCAAAGTATCATGGGGCAGAAGAGGAGAGGGAAATCCCCTCACCTCCCTCCATCCCCAGAATGAAGAGGTAAAGATCAATTCTCTCTTGTGGATTGTGTTCTTGTATGACCATTGGCTCCTATTGAGAGCCACTAAAGAACTATTGAGCTCAGCCTTTAAGAGACATTAACACTGTGACCAATTATCACCCTTTAACTTCAATAAAGTAAAACTTTTTCACACTTCTCAAAAGAATAAAACAGGATATGAATATGTCTTTGCACTTTGTTAACATATACATCCCTTATTACCTCTCTCTTCTGCCCTATTTCTCTCTGTAACTACATGAACTGGGAAGGGGGATAGGGATTGGGAGGAAGAAATCAAATGGTCAAAGACAAACCAGACCCTCCCTTCTCCATTGAATAGAGAATTAGCCTTGGAGTGAAGAAAACTTTGTTTAAAACCTCATACATTGGCTGTGACACTTGCCTGAAACAGGGCTACATGCTTTACCTCATAGGATCTTATAATAGTCCTGTGAGGTAGGTGATGTTATGACTACAATTTTACTCATGAGAAAACTGAGTTAATGTTAAGTGACTTGCCCGGGGTGATATAGCTAGGAAGAATGGTATCTGAAGCCAGGTTTTCCTGAATCCTTGTATAATACTTTATCTACTAAATCACATTGCTATAGAGGAAGTATGGCTATCTGGAATCACTTTGTTGAATGAACCACTTTAGATAGCTGGGGTTTTTGTATAGTGAACCATTTTGGATGGAAATCTTTCTATATTGTATTTCACATTTCCCATCTTCTTATGCAAACTGAGTATATTTTAGCATTATCTTTTAAAAAATAAATATTTGGGGCAGCTAGGTGGCTCAGTGAGTAGAGCACTGGCCCTGGAGTCAAGAGGACCTGAGTTCAAATCCAGCCTCAGACACTTCACTGAGTTCAAATCCAGCCTCATACACTTGAAATACTTACTAGCTGTGTGACCTTGGGCAAATCACTTAACCTCAATTGCCCTGCCCTCCTCCCTCCAAAAAAAATAAATATTTGTTGATACCTCTTGTTTCTACGCCAACGAAATTTATCCCAGCTTTCTTCCCCCTTCCCTACAGAGAGCCATCTCATATAACAAGGAATATTTTTAAAGAAAAAAAAAGAAGAAAAAGAAAAAAGAAAAACTCTTAAATATGTAGAAAAATATCAAAATACATGCAATATAAAATGCTGTTGGACCTTTCCTCTCTTCAAAGGAGTAGAGTCATTGTGTCTTCTCATATATCTTCTTTAGTACCATTCTTGTTTTTTTTCTTGGTCATTTTGCAACATTCCTTTTTATTTTAAAAAATAGGTATTTATTTGTCTTTTTTGTCACCATACTACCGTATTTCCCCATGTATACGACGCACCCTTTTTGAAAAATTTGGGGTCTAAAAACTGGGTGCACCTTATCCAGTGGTTATATATTTTTTTACTTGCATTTCCTGCCTTTTTGCTTTTGTCTTTGCACTCATTGTTTCACATTTGTTACCGGTATATTAGGGTACATTTTGCCACGTTCTGCTGAGAAATGGCTCAGAAAAGATTTTCTTACAGTGCTGAATTCAAGTTAAAAGTGATCCAGTTTGCAAAAGTGAATGGAAATCGTGCTGCTGAATGTAAGTTTAGTCCTCCTCCAACTGAGAAAATAATCTGAGACTGGCTACAGGAAGAAGAAAACCTACTGAAAAATGCCACGGCAGAAGAAGGCCATGATGGCAAGTCAGCAAAATGGCCTGATTTAGAGAAGGAATTGAAGACATGGATTGAGGAACAAAGGGCAGTTGGAATTCCTGTGTCCACAAATTTGGTTCAGCATGAGGTCAGAAGAATTGCTGATGAAAAAGAAGTTACTGATTTCAAAGGAGGACAAAATTGTTGCTTCAGGTTCATGAAACGGAATGGACTAAGCATGCGTATATGCACCAGACTTGCCCAAAAGATGCCTGAAAGCTGTGAGCAGATGAATAAAACTTGAGTTCAGTAACTTTATGTAATACATTTTTTTTCAAATTTTGGGCCCCAAAATTAAGGTGTGTCTTATACATGGGGAAATTTGGTGTTTCCTAGTATCCCTCTCTCTTACACAGAGCTATCCCATATAAAAATAGTATTTTTTTAAGACAAAAAATAAAAAAGTAAAAAAAGGGAGAAAGCAACAGTATCAATAAATGGAAAAAGTCTGAAAATATGTTCGATGTACAATATTTGTGGACTTCCCACCTTTGAAACGGAGTAGGTTGGGGTGAGAATATTTTCTTATATTTTTTACATCCAGATATGCTTGTACTTTATAATTTTACAACATTTACTTTTTTCCCCCAGTGGTTGTTCTTTCCATTTATTTTGTTGTAATTATTGTGGATATTATTTTCTTGGCTCTACTTACTTCACTCTGTATCAATCCATGTAGATCTTTCCATGATTTTTGTAGTCACCACATTTGTAATTTTCGATTCCATTCATATACTACAATGTTTAGCCATGGCCCACTTGATGAACACCTACTTTGCTTTCATTTATTTGCTATTACAAAACATACTGCTATAAACAATTTCATGTATATGTGAACTTTCTTCTTACCAATGGCCTTCTTGGAGTATAAGCCTAGTAATGGAATCTCTAAGTCAAAGAGTATGGACATGTTAGTTACTTTATTTGTGTAATTCCAAATTGTTTTCCAAAATGTTTGGACTAATTCACAGGTTCACCAACCATGCACTAGCATGCTCATTTTTCTACAACTCTTCCAAAGCTAATGGTTCTGATCATTTCAACTTTGCCAATTTGCAAAGTATGCGATGAAACCTCAGGGTTGTTTTGATTTGTATTTTATTATTAATGATCTGGAGCTTTACGTCATATACAGTCACTGGTGGTTTGCAATTCTCTGGAGAACTGTTTGTTCATTTCCTTTGGCCACTCATCTATTGGGAAATGACTTTTGTGTCTGTATGACTTTGTGTGTGTATGTGTGTGTGTGTGCATTTTTATGATTAAATTGTTTGTATATCTTGGATAGCAAATGCTTTTCAGAGAAATTTAATACAAAGATTATTTTCCAGTTCAACTATTTCCCTTCTTATCTGAGCCAAATTACTTATTTATTTTATTGTGAGGAAGTTTCTCAGAATATATCTCCTCCCCATAGCTGTGAGAAGTATATGTCTGCTTCTCTCGTAATTTTAAAAAAATATTATCTTTAATTTTTAAGTTATTTATTCATTTAGACTATATTGTGAGATGTGGTATAAGGCGTTGGTGTAAATCTAATTTCTACCAGAATGCTTTCTAATTTTCTCAGCAGTTTGGTTTTTTTAACCGAATAGAGGCTTCTTTCCTAAGTGAACTATGTTTTCCAATTCTGGGTTGTTTCATTTTAACATTCTTTTAATGACTCAGGGCCATCATTATTTGCTCCTCGATTATACCTTGCTATGATATACTCATGCTCTCAGGCAGTATTGAGAATTGTGAGTTGGTTACCCTATATTAAATGGTCCCAGAGTGTTATGCTTGTAGCGTTCTTACAATTGATTTTTGTAACTATTCATTTTCATCCCTGAGCTATTTGCCATATGGAATAGATTTCAAAGATACTAGTGGCTGGAGTGGTGCCTGCACAGTCCATAGTGACACGACACTGAGCATTTCAGGTGACCGTCACCAGCAATCCCAGGACCTGCTTTCTGAATCCTACTGCAAGTGGTACCTCTGTGTTTGATTTAACATGGCTCCCATCTTTGGATTCCATTGATTAGACTCTCCAAAGTGGATCTTTGATACTCACAGCTTCTGGATCTCCTTGGTACCAATTATTGACACATACATTTTGAATCTTGAATACAGAAAATCTTACTTTGTCTGAATTGCCCTGTGCATCTTCACATCGTCAGCTTCTTGATGTGGTCAGAATATCCATCTAGAGCAAGCACCTTTGTTCGTGTGATTCTAATTCATTGTTTCTAATTATCAGTGGGCTTGGAAACCAGATAACCAGGCTTGTTAGCGTGGGTAAAAATAAATAATCTGGGATAGAAAAACTCTCTTAAGGGAAGTGTACACAAGTTTTAGTGTATGAACTTCATGATAGCAACTTTGCCACTTCAGAGCCTTTCTTTGCTCATTGGCTCTTTCCCAGATGGGAAAAGACTATATGTAGCCGACTTCTGGATAGGTGGAGGTACTGTAGTGTGGTTTTAAAGTGAAATTTTGTTCTTTCTCTCAGATCATATTTAGATATACTTAGATCAAGTTGACATCTTACATCCAATAGTTTCTAGCTCTCTCTATATCTTTTGTAATATTTTTCTCAGTAATAACACTTCACATTTTTCCCCAGGAGTTTTTAGTGTATAGATTTGTTTCTACCCCTAGGCAGTAAAGGATGCTGAATCCATGGGAACAGCACGTCCTATACTATGTGGAATGCAGACTGACTGAAATATAAGAGCAAGCCAAGGTTGTCTTCTGTCATGCAACCTTGTTACAATATTTATTGGTAGTTTCAAGTACCACTGGGTTAGTGTAGGGAAAGGGGATAGAGATTGGACCTGTGGTTTCATTTGTACATGCTGCAAAGCCAGCTTTCCATCTATACCACGCCACATGGAGTTTCATAACCAGTGTGATTAGCTAGTTTTAGGAAGCAGTGCTGGTCCTATTTTTTATGGATTCAAAATGAGACAGGCACCAGGATGCACGTTTTGAGAAAGCATTTAACACTTTCATCAAAAGATTTGTAGGGCCACTTAGTTCAAGGAAAATTAGGAAGTGAGCAAAATCTGTGAGCTCCATTACTAGTATCCCTTTTCTTTATCCCTTCCATCTTGGGAAAGTCCTTTCTCTCATGTCAGGCAATACAGTCATGCTTTTCTCCTCTTCTTCACCCTATAAAAATCTATTTTTTGGAAATGTGCTAATAAACTTATCCACACTAAAGTGTAAATAGATGATAAACCTTAGAGTGTTAGTTTTCTCAGCATAATTTACACAATATTAGGTGATAAAAGAGTGAATCTCTAAGGGTGTGATTATAGGCATATGTCCAGTAGGCACTGGCCTTCTTTTGAGGGTGGACAGGGTTGGACCTGGTGTGTGTGTGGGGTCCTTCACATAAACCTGAATAAATCTGAAGATCACTTTTAGCTCTAAAATGAAATGATTTTATGAATCATACTTTATCTAAGATCCACCTTAGACTTGTGGTTTATCATTATATTGGTCAGAGTTCTAAAGTCATTTAAAGTTGTTTTTCTCTGTACTATTGTGGTCACTGTAGAAGCTGTTCTCCTAGTTGTTCTCAGTTCACTCTGCATTAGCACATGCATGTCTTAATGGAATTCGATAAAACTGCCCATTTCATTATTTCTTATAGCACAATATTTCATTACTTTCATATACCACAATTTCTTTAGCTATTCCCTGATGGTCCCCTTAGGGGCAGCTAGGTGGTGCAGTGGATAGAGCATTGGGCTTGGAATAAGGAAGACTCTTCTTCCTGAGTTCAAATCTGGCATCAGACACCGGCTGTGTGGCTCTGGGCAAGTCACTTAACCCTGTTTGCATCAGTTTCCTCGTGTGTAAATAAATGAGCTGAAGAAGGAAATGGCAAGCTAGTCTTGTATCTGCCAAGAAAACCCCAAATGAGGTCACAAATAATGTGAGATGACTGAACAACAATAGTCTTCTTAGTTTGCAGTCTTTGGCTACAACAAAAAGCACTGCTATTATACACACACACACACACACACACACACACATATATGCACATATATATACATATATGCATATATGTATATATATTGTCTATTTTGTTTTCTATCCCTCATTTAGTCATGAATTATTCCCCTATCTATAGAGCCCCCTATAGGGGGGTCAAAGGTAAGTTTTCTTTGCTTGTCTAATTTATTTATGATGTCTAAATCATATATCTATTTGTAGCTTATCTCGATATATGCTAATACCCAGTCTATTGCTAGCATTTGTCATATTGCTTTCAAATTTTTCCAGAAGTTTTTATCAAATAGTGGGTTCTTACCTTGGGAACCAGCGTCTTTGTTATTTATTTATTTTTTTTAATCAGGCCCTAGACTACCATACTTGTTTACTTCTATGTGTTGTAGGTGGTACAATGGCTAGAGTGCTGGGCCTAGAGTCAGGAAGATTTGGCTTCAAATCTGGCCTCAGACACTTGCTAACTCTGTAAGCCTGGGCAAGTCACTCAGCTTTTATCTGCCTCAGTTTCCTCATCTGTAAATTGGGGATAATAATAGCACATACCTCCTTCAGGGTTTTTTGTGAGAATCAAATGAGATGATGTTTGCAAAATACAAAGCACAGTGCTTAGTACATACTAGGTACTTAATATATTTTCATTTCTTTCCTTGTTTGAGGAGTACCAAATCATTTTGATTACTCCTGCTTTGTCATACAGTTTGAATCTCGTACACTTAGAACTTCTTTCCTCCCAAGGTATTTTTTTTCATTATTTCTTTTGTGATACTTGACCTTTTGTTCCTCCAGTTGAAATTTGTTATTATTTTTTCCAACTTCATAAAGTATAACTTTGATAATTTCATTGATCTGATACTGAATAATTAAATGAATTCAGATAGCATTGTCATATTATTATTTTGGCTTAGCCTAGTTTCGTCTTCTGGGAAGTGAAAGGGTTGGGAAACATTATTGTTAAAATGTCTTCCAACTCTCAAACTATGATCCTAGGATCCTGTGATATTGACAGTCTCTAGGATACTAGACACCTGAGGCAAGATACCAAATACAATTGTTTTTTCCCTACATCTCAATTTGCCTGGTTGTACCATAACCCTCCTTAGGATTATTTTTAAAAATTATAAGTATTTGAAAGAGAGTCAATAACTGAGGAGATGTTTTATTTTGCTTAGACATTATTTGCCCATAATGTACCAATTACAATTGCCATTTCTTTTGTTTTTCTTTTTTTAAAAATTATTTTTATTTTTAGTTTACAACATTCAGTTCCACAGGTTTTTGGGTTCCAAAATTTCTCTCCCTCCGTCTCCTCCCCCCTTCCCCCAAGACAGCATGTAATCCAATGTGGGTTCTATATTTGCCTTCACATTGAACTCATATACATAATAGTCCAGTTGTAAAGAAGAATTATAACCAATGGAATGAATCATGAGAATGGAGAAATGAAACCAAAAAAGAAGGGAAAAAAGAGAGCAAATAGTTTGCCTCAATTCGCATTCAGACTCTATAATTCTTCCTCTGGATGTGCATAGCTTTTTCCATCATGAGTCTTTTGGAGCTGTCTTTGAATCTTGCATTGATAAGATGATTCAAGCCTATCAAAATTAGTCCTTGCAGATACCGTGTGTCTCTGATTGTGTATATTAATCTCCTGGTCCTGCTCCCCTCACTCAGCATCAGTTCATATAAGTCATTCCAGGTTGTGATGAAGTCCATCTGCTCCTCATTTCTTATAGCAGAATAGTATTCCATTACATTCTTATACCACAATTTGTTTAGCCATTCCCCAATTGATGGGCATCCCCTTGATTTCCAATTCTTTGCCACTACAAAAAGAGTTGCTGTAAATATTTTTGTACATATGGGTCCCTTTCTCACTTGTCTGATTTCTTTGGGATATAGCCCTAGAAGTGGTATTGCTGAGTCAAAGAGTATACAAATTTTATAGACCTTTGGGCATAGGCCCAAATTGTTCCCCAAAATGGCTGGATCAGTTCACAACTCCACCAACAATGTAGCAATGTTCCAATTTTCCCACATCTTCTCCAACATTTCTAATTTTCCTTTTTTGTCATGTTAGACAATCTGACAGGAGAGATGTGGTACCTAAGAGTTGTTCTGATTTGCATTTCTCTAATAAGCAGTTATTTAGAGCATTTTTTCATATGCCTTTAGATATCTTTAATTTCTTCCTCTGAAAACTGCATGTTGGTATCCTTTGAGCATTTCTCAATTGGGGAATGACTTATATTCCTATAAATTTGACTCAGTTCCCTGTATATTTTAGAGATGAAGCCTTTATCAGAGACACTGGTAGTAAAGATTTTTTCCCAATTTTCTGCTTCCTCCTAATCTTTTTTGCATTGGCTTTGTTTATACAAAAATTTTTTGATTTAACATAGTCATAACTATCCATTTTTGCATTTTGTAATGCTCTTTATCTCTTGTTGGGTCATGAATTCTTCCCTTTCCCATTAATCTGACAGATAAAGTATTCCTTGCTCTCCCAAGTTGCTTATAGTATCAGCCTTTATTCCTAAATTATGAACCCATTTTGACTTTATTTTAGTACACGGTGTAAGATATTGGTCTATGCCCAGTTTCTGCCATACTCTTTTCCAATTTTCCCAGCAGTTTTTGTGAAATAGTGAATTCTTATCCCAGAAGCTGGATTCTTTGGGTTTGTCAAAGAGTGGATTGCTATAGTCATCAACTATTGTGTCTTGTGTAACTAACCTATTCCATTGATCCACTACTCTGTTTGTTAGCCAGTATCAAGTGGTTTTGATGACTGATGCTTTATGATACAGTTTAATATCTGGTATGGCTAGGCCACCTTCCCTAGCATTTCTTTTCATTAATTCCCTTGATATTCTAGACCTTTTGTTCTTCCAGATGTACTTAGTTATTATTTTACTCAGCTCTGTAAAATAATTTTTGGTAGTTTGATTGGTATGGCACTGATAAGTAAATTAATTTAGGTAAAATTGTCATTTTTATTATATAAGCTGGGCCTACCAAATTCTTTTTATGACACAAATATGGTACTAATACCCAAACCAGGAAGAGTCAAAACAGAGAAAGAAAATTATAGACCAATTTCCCTAATGAGCGTTGATGCAATAATTTTAAATAAAATATTGGCAGAAAGATTGCAGCAACTTATCATGAGAATAATACACTATGACTAGGTAGGATTTATTCCAGGAATGCAAGGCTGTTTCAATATTAGGAAAACTATCAGCATAATTAATTATATCAGCAACAAAACTAGTAGAAACCACATGATTGCCTCAATAGATGCAGAAAAAGCTTTTGACAAATTCCTATCCAAAACACTAGAAAGCTAGGAATAAATGGACTCTTCCTTAAAATTATGAACAACATCTATCTAAAACGATCAGCAAGCATTATATGTAATGGGGATAAGCTAGATGCATTCCCAATAAGATCAGGGTGAAACAAGGATGTCCATCATCACCCTTATTATTCAATTTGGTGCTAGAAATGTTAGCTTTAGCAATAAGAGAAGAAAAAAATTGAAGGAATTAGAATAGGCAAAGAAGAAGCTAAATCATCACTTTTTGCAGATGATATGATGATTTACTTAGAGAATCCTAGAAAATTAAGTAAGAACTTACTGGAAATAAAAAAAAAACTTTAGCAAAGTGGCAAGATATAAAATAAACCCACATAGATCTTCAGCATTCCTATACATTACTAACAAAGCCCAACAGCAAGAGAGAGAAAGAGAAATTCCATCTAAAGTTACTGTAGACACCATAAAATATTTGGGATTCTACCTGCCAAGACAAACCCAGGGCCTATATGAACACAGTTATGAAATGCTTTTCACACAAATAAAGTTAGATCTAAACAATTGCTATTCCTAATTACACTATTCAGTTTTTCTAGTATAAACTTGGCCTCCAGACCTCACCAAAGTTGTGATTCATCTCCACAGTGTTTCAAACAAGTAGTGATCCAGAGACAAAGAATTCCAGGAATGATCTTATGATACAGGAAACCAATAGTAATTCATCAAAATTATAATGAGAGCAGACTCATAGGTTATAGAGTAGAGAAAAGTGTTTGCTGTTAGAAAAATTTAGGCTGAGATGGGGAAGGCTATGGGGAGGAAATGAAGTATGCAAATCACCCTCAGATATTATCTGATAGTATCAAACATGAAAAGTCATCTGCAATCCCTTTTTTTCTTCATCATACTTGCCATTATGTCTATTTTACCATGTTGCTCTCGATTAGAGTTACCCCAGAGTGAACAAAATAAATATCAGCAACTGTTGACTTTGATAGATTGACAATTGATTAGTTATCTCCAGCCATGGTTGACTCCATTTGATGTTATGGTGGCTAGTGTTAGTGGCACAGTATGCTTGTATCTGTGTCCAGATGCGACACTTCTCACTAGGTAAATTAGGAGAAAATAAAGAAGTGGAAAAAAGCATGTGATACTGGCTTAGAGTAAACTTTCTATTATTCTTTCACTCTGTTCTTTGGAAGAACATCTTGGAAGCCATTCAGAATACAAAGCTGGTCCAAGATTCTCAGGTTTCCTAAGGACACCTTGAGTAACTGTTTGCATTTCTAAGTTTCCAGGATTTTCTTGCCATATTATTATTAATAGTAGTAGTATTAGTAATAGTATTAGTATTAGTATTGAGACTAGGTCTCCCTATCTTGCCCAGGCTGGAAGTTTGGCAGCCACTGACAGGTTCAATCCTAATACCGATCGGTGCAGAAGCTTTAATCTGCTCCATCTATATTAAACATGTTCAATAACCTTTCTGTTAGTTTTCTTCATGTAGTCATCAACTGATGGAGAACATATACTAATCAGGAATTAAAAGTAAAGTGTGAACGGATGGCTAGTCAAGCAGGAAACATTTTATGCAAGAAAGAGCTGCATTTGCTTTTTTGATGTCGGCAGAACTTATTTTGTTTTTGGTTTACCTTCTATGTGTGATTCACAGGCAGTGGACTTCTTGCTACTAACCGATACAGCAGTAGAGGGCAATTTCATGGCAAAAGTAGGGTCAATACCTTATTGTCTACAGAAAATGGTGTTATTTGCTTACCAGAATCAAATTCTTTTTGGTATTCCTTTGACAAATTCCAATTTTTTTCTCTCTTTGTAACAAATCAGTCATAAGTTTTAAGAGAGTAGACAACCATGAAATAGATTTCATGGTAGTTTATTAACACAAAAGGAGACTTGTGGTTCAGTAGAATATATCTGTAGTATGATTGGCTCTCTAGCATTTGTGTTTCCAATTTGTATTCTTCGCTTGCCATCCTTTTTTTCCCTTGGACTTCTAACTCCTAGCCACATTCACTGTGTGCTGTAGACAAATGGTTTCCAAACTGTGGGGTGTGAACTTTTAGAAATGATGGAGCAGAATTTTTATAAGAGATCTGAAAATCAGGTGTTTACCAAACTTGTCATTTGTATCTTTATTTAGTCCTGAACAAAATGGGTGACTTGACTTGGTAAAATGAAAGAAAATATATCTCCTACAGATGGAAAATAAATTTCACATAAATATTGAATTCAATTTAACAAACACTTATTAAACATGTTATGTACAAGGCATTATTCTCGATACTAGTGATAAAAAGACAAAAGCAAAGGAGTTCCTGCCCTCAAAAGACCATATAGCAAGTACGCAAATAAAAAAATACATGCTAACTTGAGTCAATAAAATACACAATTGTATATATATATGTGTGTATATATATATATATATGCACAACTTTTCAAATGTATGTACTATAGATCTAGTTTTCTTCCCAGTCAGATTATAAGCTCCTTGTCCTTATGTAGTGAGCACTTACGTGTCACACAGTAAATGCTTAATAAATATTTGTTATGTTCATGTTATGTTATGTTGATGCTGTTGCTGATCACATTGGGGCTATAGTAGCCATGGTGTTTAAGTGAGAAGAAGAGAGTTAAAGGAGCTAGGGTATTCTGGAAAACAAACAACAAAAACCCCAATCAAAATGTGCTCATTTACAGTGTGACATTATAACATGATTGCTTGATGCTGTAAATATAAATTCATTTTGAAATATTACTGAATTCATGCAGCTTTCTATCATTATGAATTTGTTCAATCAGAAGATAATAATTGCACAGGTACTAACAGATGGTATACACAACATTTTGTTTGACACTAAAAAGGAGGCCTTATACTTGAAAAGATTAGGGAACAGCTACGTAGTCAGTCAGTCAATAAGCATTTATTAAGCTTTTACTCTCTGCCAGGAACTGTGCTAAGCACTGAGAATACAAATACAAGTAAAAAGTGAGATATTCCCTACCCTCAAGCACCTTACTTTCTGATGGGGGAAGACAAAAATAAAAGGAAATGGGTTGTCAAGAGAAAAAATGAGATACTATTGGCAAAGCACTTCACAGAATTTACAGCACAATTTAAATGCTTATTGTTCTTCTTATTAATTATTGTCCCTTGCAGCTCTAACGTTTCATCTGTGAGGGTGCCGACTTTTGTCCAGGTGTGACATTGACCAGGTAGAGAAGGGAAGCATCTCAGAGCTGCACTCTTAGAGAATTATGGGATCATATATTTGGAGTTTGAAGAAATCTTACAGCCTCTCAAGTCTAACCTCTTTTATTTATGAATGAGGAAACTGAGACTTGGAGAAGTGGTGACTTGCCAAAAGTCACACAGGTAAGGAATAATAATGATATTGATCAGAGTTCTTTGGACTTTCAAAGTTTGTCTTTATAATGTTATTATTGCAAATATTGTCCAAGGACCTCACATTCTGCTGGGAGATAAAAATTCAAAATGAAGAAAATGTAGGTATGTACAAGATAAATATCTAGTGATTCGGTGAGTGAGATCACAGATAACATCAAGAAAAGTCTGGTACTTCAGATCAGCCTGAAAAGAGTTAGGAGATTTAAGAGACAGTGGTGAAGACAAAGAACATTTTAGGTATAGGGGGACAGCCTATTTAAAGCTACCCAGGAGGCCTGCAGTGTCCCATATGGGGAATAGAAAATAGGTCAATTTACATAGGGTGGGAGGGGAAAGGGAGGGAAAGGAGATAATGTGAAATCAACCTGAAAAAAATAAAAAAAAACCCCAGAAAGATAGCTTTTAGTCAGTTTCGTGGAAGGCTATAAAAGACAACATAAAGAGCCAAGGGAGAACTACTGACAGAACATATCTATTCCTTTCTCCTTATGGAAACCCTTCAAATACCTGAAGATATCCACTGTCTCCTCCCTAAGTATTCTGTTCTCTAGGCTCAACACTTAGTTTTTTCAACTCATCTTCATATGGCATCATTCATGGACTTTCAACATCCTATTAATTCACCACTGTACACACTCTAGTTGCTGAATATGCTTCCCAAAATGGGGTGCCCAGAACTGTGTTGTTCAGTCATTTTCAGTTGGGTCTGACTCTTCCTGACCTCATTTGACATTTTCTTGGCAGAGAAACTGGAGTTACTTAGCCATGTCCTTCTCCAGTTCATTTTACAGATGAGGAAACTGAGGCAAACAGACTTGCCCAGGGTAACACAGCTAGTAAGTGTCTGTAACGGTAAGAAGGGCAGGACTTGTTTTTTCATTGTTTTCTCTTTTGGTATGCTAAGGCAATCAAGTGCCTTTAATGAGTCTTGCTTTTCAAATGTAATGGCAAGCAAAGTGGGACATTTTGTTGTCTTCCCTTTGAGTGCTTTTTAGCACTAAAGCGAAGTAGTACCTTTGATTGAGTCTTGCTTTTGTTTCAATTGAGTCTTTGATTGAATCAAGAGTCTTTGATGACCTGCTTAAGTCACAAGAAAGCCTAAATCACATGAGTTTAAGTCATATGTTAGTGATGCCCTCTGACCCTGAAAAAGGGTACATATACTCTGAGGTTAACATTTTGTTTTGGGGCTCTCACTCTCTGGATGAGTGCCATGTGATTTGACCAGACGAGACTCTGGTAGCCATTAAGGAGCTCCCAGCTTTGAAAACCCTGATGTTGGTGCTTCTTTCTTTGGTAGCTGTTTATGTATTGCTTGGACAGATAGCTAGAAGCCCCTCTGCTGATTTGTGTTATTTGCTCTGTCTATATAATTTTTCCTTGCAATTTCTGTTTGTGTTTTCTCTGAAGTTCAGGGTGCTGACTTTTCCCTCTGAACTAAGTGAATGATATATGTATGTTTGATTTAAATGAGATTGTTAACCCCTTAAAGTTGCTTTCCTTAGAAAAGCAGATCAAAGAACCTGTGCTACTGGCCCTCCCATGTGCTGGTGTTGTTGGCCAGCCACAGTAGCGGCAAGAAGGATTTTTGTTACAGGGTCTGAGGCCAGATTTGAACTCAGAAAGATGACTGGTACTCCATTCACTGTACCACCTAGATGATCACCCGGAATCATATACAATATTTTATAATGCTCTGAGCAAAGGTGAGAAGAATTACCTCTCTAGTCCTGTACATTACAGTTTCTTAATGAGATCTAAGATTGCCTAAGATAAACCTTAGGGTTTCATCTTTTTTTGTGCTATATCACATTGTGAATTCATATTGAACTTCTAATCCACAAAGCCAAACTAAAAGGAAAAAAATTCAGAAGAATTTCTGACAGTATCTTTCTCATCCTATACTTGTGAAGCTGAATTTTTGAATGAGAAATGAGTTTGTCCTTATTTTATTAAGTATCATTTAAAAAGATTCAATACAATGTTCTGGATTGTAATGATCATTTCAAATCCTTTTTTCTGAATCCTGATTCTGTCACCCAGAGTGATAATTAGCCCTCCTGCCTTTGTCATTTACAAACTCAATAAGGGTATCATCTCTTCCTTTACCCAAGACATTGATAAAAATGATGGACATCTCACAGGCAAGCCCTATGCCTGTGCCCTTCCCTTAGAGACCTATTTCTGAGCTGCTATCTAACTATTAATGATTACTTCTAGGGTCCAACTATTCAACGACTTCTCATATCTACCTGTCATGGCTTTTGAAAAGAAAGACATTTAAAAAAATGTTCTTTAGTCATCATTCAATTAAAAAATCTTATCAGATTTTAATGTCTTTTGGAATAGCCAAACCAGAGCTCATGACACATTAACAAAGGTTTCTTCTCTGGCTGACATTCCTAGTGGATCATTCTAAAACCAGGAATTACAGGGTCTCCCAGATACCTTTCAAAAGTGATTAAGAGAGAGGATTCTGGGAAAATTCCAGGCTTTCCAGATTTCCTCCACAAATAAGGTGAAATAATTCCTCCAGGCAAACATAGAGTAGCAAAAGTAAACAATAGTTGGGGCAGAACAGGGATCTTCCTGGACAACCAGAGAAAATCCAAAGTTTGTTCCCTGTGAAATGTAAATACCTTTAGGCTAGTTCCACTGAAACAGAAAGCACAGGCCCTGGGGCTAGCTGGGTGGGGAGTTAGCATTGGTCCCAGCAACAGGAATTTTCACCTCCCAGCAGTGTGGGGAGTTTGGAGTCTGGGCAGGGGAAGACTGAGAGAAGGTCCACCAGGAAAAGCTGTACTTCCCAGATGCAACCCTGGGTGAGAAGGAGCGATCACACACCTCGTGAGTGCAGAAACAGTGGGGAGAGGACACACACTAGCTATGGTCATTTATAAGAGGGTGGAGGTTTTGGTTTCAGGCCAGAGGGGAGAAGTGAGAGAAGATCTGAGGCCAGAGACACCATCTCCCATATCCCAGGACTAGAGGGGATTACAATAACAAGGTGCTATAAATAAAAAAAAAATGAGCGGGTAAAGAAGAAAGATCCAAACCACAGAAAGTTACTATAGGAATAGACAAGATTGGGGTTCATCTTCAGAAGAGGATATTGAAGGAAAAAAAGCCTTTCCTACCCCAAAGAGTCAAATGGTCACTTACCCCAAAAGAATGGATAGAACTTAAAAAAAGACTTTAAAAATCAAATAAGAGAGATTGAGGAAAAAATTTTAAAAATAAGAACAATACAAGAAAAGCAAGATTATGAAAATAAAGTGATTTAGAAAAGGAGATCCATAATCTAAAAAAGAAAATGACTCCTTGAAAATTAGAATGGTCAAAGGGAAGCCAGTAAAGTTATAGGAAACCAAGAAGTAACAAAACAAAATATAAAGAATGAAAAATAAAAGGAAAATGAAACATTTTATAATAAAAATAACTGATCTGTAGAAGAGATTAAGAAGAGAAAACATAAGAATAATTGGACTACCTGAAAGCTACAATCAAAAAAAAAAAAAAGAATCTTGATACAAGAAATAATTGTCCTGAAGTGTTAGAACAAGAAGGGAAAGCAGAAATAGAAAAAATCCACTGATCACCACCTGAAAGAGATCCTACAAGGAAAACCTACAGGAATATCATAGCTCAATTTGAAAACCTCCAGCTAAAGGAGAAAATATTATGAGAACAAGACAAAAACCATTCAAATACAGTAGTCACAGTTAAAATCATTGTGTCTGTCCTTCATTTTTGAAAAGGACCACCATGAAATCAGGGAAATGAGGACATGACTTGCAGTTGACTTTGATTGGAGTGAGGGAGGGCTGTGCAAGGTCACCAGCCTCACTGTCTCCTCCAGAGCCATCTGGGTCCAGTGGCCTGATATTGACCAGGAGGACAGGAGATGGCTCAGGATGCAATGGGAGACCCTGGCCCTTTTAGGCTAAGGCCTTTTCAGGTTCTCACTTTAAGTGACCTATTCACTATTCTGTGAATAGGCCTCTTTAAGAAGTGAGTCAAGGGAAAAAAAATTAGAAAAAGAAGTGAGTCCAGAGATGGCTGCCTTAATTAGAAAAAAAGACCAAAATATATCAAGCTGGGAGGGGAAGACCCTCAGGGTTACTGGTCAAAAGCGAAACATTCACTATAGACATTCACTCTGAGCCAGGAGGGTCCAAAATACAGCCATTAAGTGGAGTTTGGGCAAGGACCTATTGTGGTCCAATCTGTGAGCTCCAGAGTGAAATGGGTTTGTGTGTATATGTATGTGTGTGTGTATATATACATATATATATATATATATATATATATATATATATATATATATACAGACACACAGACACACAGACTCACAGACAGACATACATATATTTGTGTGTGTGTGTGTGTGTGTGTGCATGTGTGTATGTGTGTGTGTGTGTGTGCTTAATTGTAGCCTTTTTGTGGGGGCAGGGGGAGAGGAAGGGGGAAAAAATTTAAAAGTGCACAACAGAGAAAAAAAGAAAACTTACAGGGAGGTAATGAAAAAATGAACCCCTCAGAATGCAATGTGAGTATTTATTATATAGTCTTTCTTGAAATGGAAATTTATTGTTGTATACTTTCAATCCTCTCATATTCTGCTGTGCAAATGGCAATGCTTCTTTTTCTTTTCTTATTTTGCCTTTAGGTTTATCACACATTTCTTTTTTTTCTTTTTGTGTATTTAAGTTTTAGCATTTAAGTTTAAAATAAATAAATTTTTAAAAAAGAAAAACTGAAAAAAGTGATTAGGAAAATGGGTTTATGTTGTTTTCATGTCATATTCATTTCCTTATATATCCCTGTCCCTTGTCTTAAATATCCCTGACTCAGGCAATCATTCCTTGTAATAAAACTTTTAAAAGAAAAAAAAGCAATTTAGCAAAACAAAACAATACACAGGTTGTTTCTAACAGTACATAGGTGGTTCCTTACTTGCTGTTCCTCACTTCGGTAGAAAAGGAAACCAGGTACATTTTCTTATTTCATTTTTGGAATAAAGCTTAAGGTTTTTTTGGTAATTACACAGGATCGTTTCATTTTTTTGTGTTCTTTCCATTCATGTAGTTTTTGTTACATATATTGTTTTCCTGGTTTTGCTTTCTTTACTCTCCTTTCATTCATATTAGTCTTTAAAGTCCTCTATTTCATTGAATATCCATGTTTTCCCTTAAAGTGTTATACTCCGTTTTGCTGGGTAGTTCTTGGTTTTAATCCTAGTTCCTTTGACCTCTAGAATTTCATATTCCAGGCCCTCTGATCCCTTAATATGGAAGCTGCTAAATCTTGTGTTATACTGATTGTGTTTCCAAAATACTTGAATTATTTCTTTCTGGCTGCTTGCAATATTTTCTCCTTGACCTGGGAACTGTGGAATTTGGCTACAATTTTACTTAGAGTTTTCCATTTGGAATCTCAAGATGTGATTGGTGGATTCTTTCAACTTCTATTTCCCCCCCTGGTTCTAGAATATCAGGGTAGTTTTCCTTGAAAATTCTTGAAAGATGATGTCTAGGCTCTTTTTTTTGATAATGGGTTTCAGATAGTCCAATACTTTTAAAATTCTCTCTCCTGGATTTATTTTCCAGGTCAGTAGTTTTCCAATGAGATATTTCACATTATCTTCTATTTCTTGATTTCCCATAGAGTCATTAGCTTCCATTTGCTCCATTCTAATTTTTAAGGAATTATTTTTTTCAGTGAGATTTTAAACCTCCTTTTCTATTTGGCCAATTCTGCTTTCTAAGGCATTCTTCTCCTCATTGGCTTTTTGGACCTCTTTTGCCATTTGGTCTAGTCTATTTTTAAGGTGTTATTTTCTTTGGCATTTTTTGGGTCTCCTTTAGCAAGCTGTCGACTGGTTTTTCATGATTTTCTTGTATCACTGTCATTTCTCTATCCATTTTTTTCTCTACTTCTCTTACTTGCTTTTCCAGATCATTTTTGAGCTCTTCCATGGTCTGAGACAAATTAACATTTTTTCTTGGAGGCTTTGGATGTAAGACTTTTGACTTTGTTGTCTTCTTCTGTCACCAAAGTAAGATTCTATAGTCTGATTTTTTTCTTCTGGTTGCTCATTTTCCCGGTTAATTACATGACTTTTTAGCTCTTTGTTAAGGAAAAACTCTGCTTCCAGAGTGGAGAGTGCACTCTCCCAAGCTTCAGGGGTTTTGTGCAGCTGTTTTCAGAGATATTTCTAGGGACTGCTAAATTGTTGGTTCTTCCAAGGTTGTATGATCAAAGGAGAGGTGTTCACTCCTTTCCTGGTCTGTGCTCTTGTCTGTGAGTGACCACATGCACTCTTTTCTGCCTTGAAACTGTGAGGAGGATTCTCTCTCCACTGCCGCCACAAGCTCTGCTACACCAGTGCTCCCCCTCACCCCAAGACCATCACCCAGGACTGTGACCCAGATCCAAGCAAGGCCAAAGCAAGAGAATCCTGCCTCAGTGCCAGCAAAGAGATACCTATAATCCCCCTCTGATCAGCTGCTAGATCCGCCCACCATCTGTGAGCTGAGAGCTCCAGAAGCAGCCATTACTGCTTCTGCTGCCACCACCCTGGGTCTGGGCCTGGGGCCATATCACACTGCTCTCTCACTCAGGTCTGACAGACCTTTTCTACTGACCTTCTAAGTTGTCTTTGGTGTTTGGGGGTGGAGCAGTCTGGAACCCACCACAGCTGCCAGTGATTCAGTCCCTTGAAGCCTACTCCAGGCTTGCTGGGGTCCAGTCTGTGCTGGTGAAGCCCACACAAGACCGTGCTCCTCTCTCAGACTGGAGCAACAGGGCTTTCCTGTCGACTTTCCAGGTTGTCTTTGGCTAGAAATTTGTTCACTCTGTCATTTTGTGGGTTCTGCTGCTCTAGAATTTGTTTAGACTCATTTTTTACAGGTATTTGCAGGGGCTTGGGGGAGAACTCAATAAAGTCCCTGCTTTCACTCCACTGTCTTAGCTCTGCCCCCTCATACTAGTCTTCTAAGCTTCTCTGGGGCAGCTAGGTGATGTAGTGGATAGATCACTGGGCTTAGAATTTTCATGAGTTCAAATCTGGCCTTAGACACTCCCTAGCTATGTAACCCTAGGCAAGGCATTTAACCCCCATTTCCCTCAGTTTCCTCCTCTGTAAAATGAGCTAGAGAAAGAAATGGTAAACTACTTCAGTATCTTTGCCAAGCAATCTCCCAAATGGGGTCACAAAGAATTTTAAACAACTGAATAACCACATGCTTCCCTGAATTCTTAATTCTTGTTGTTTCTTATGACACAATCATCTGCCATCACATTAAGTATCCAAATTTTGTTTAACCATTTCATAATTAAGGGGCACCACATTTGTTTCCACAGTTGTGAACAAACCATATTTAACCTATATTCTGATATCTTTTCTATAAGAATGATAGACTTTGACTTTACTAAAATATTTATTGTTATTTAGTCATTTTTCAATCATGTCCAACTTTTCATGACCTCATTTGGGGTTTTCTTGGCAGAGATACTGGGGGGGTTGCCATTTTCTTCTCCAGCTCATTTTACAGATGAGGAAACTGAGGCAAACAGAGTTAAGTGATTTGCCCAAGGTCACACAGCTAGTAAGTATCTTGAGGCCAAATTTGAACTCAGGAAGTTGAGTCTTCTTGCCTCTAGGCCCAGCACTCTATCTACTACACCACCCAGCAGCTAAAATGTAGACAAGCTAAATAGGTGACATTCCCCTGTTCTGTCAGTTTAGCAACATCTTGTAGCCATGTGCTTATTGTGTTAAAACCCGTTCTCGATGAAGCCAGCATGGTTCTTTGTGATTACCATTTCCTTTTCTCATGTTAATCAACTACACTTTTAATATTTCATTCTAAAATATTTATATAATAAATGTAATATTCCATTCTAAAATATTGCCTGTGATCAAAGTTAAGCTCTTAGGACTACAATTTGTAGACATTATTCTTTTCCTTTTTTTGAAAACTGGCACCATGTTGGTCCTCCCATTCTTTCACATTTCCCATAATCCATCATCATGGGGCTCATCAGTAACATGTGTCACTTCCTTCACTCTGCTGTAGTATAGCAAGCTGTATTAGTAACTGAACTCTTCAAGGACAGCTCCTTGGTTTTTTAAGGTGTCCTTATCTGTTATGGATATGAACTCCCTATTAGCTTTTCTCTTTTTCGTTTTATCCTCTCTAGTTCAAACAACATTCTCCTTGGCAAAGAAAACAAACACAAAATAAATGTTGAAACTTTTCTAAATCGGTGATATCAGATTCAAATAGAAACAGTGATACGAAGCTATACATAAGAAACAGTACCAATAAACTATACATTAGGACCTCTTCAGGTCACATATTAGAAAAGTACATATTAACATTATCTATACTTTAATAGTAGGGGCAACTAGGTGGCATCGGGCTTGAAATTAGGAAGACCTGAGTTCAAATCTGTCCTCAGATCTGCGTGATCTTGGGCTAGTCATTTAACCTTATTTGCTTCAATTAGCTATAAAATGCTCGATCGATAATAAAATTATCAATCATCTATAAAATGAGCTGGAGAAGTTAATGGCAAACCACTCCAGCATTTTTGCCAAGAAAAACCCTTACGGAATCATGAAGAGTCAGGCAGTCAGGCATGACTCAACAACAAATGCTCTATTGTATTTTTATTTATTTTGTTAAATATTTTCCCATTAAATTTTCATGTTTTTTGTGTTTTGGATACCTATGCTCTAAATCATCATATATCATCTTACTGTATGCCAAGAGCAGCGTTCTTACTTCTTCAGTGCTGCTTTCTTTCCCCAATATAGCTTTAAACCTTTTATTAGCTTTCTTCATTAGCCCCATTTCATTCTGAACCTTTACAATCCTAACACTATTCTTAAAGGACTGTGGCATGCTTTTTGTATTCATCAGCTGTTATCTTTCCTTGCTCCCATGCTCTGTTCACATCTTTTTAAAGTCTAAATTGGTTGGCACATACTCTGTTCATCCACAGTAATCTCTTTAGGCAACTTCCATTTTTCTTCTTCGATGGATTTTTTTTCCCTTGGGTCTTCAAAATTTCATTATTGAGTGCTTTCCAGGGTTTTTGGCCTGTTTTCTACTTTAGAATTAGTCCATGGGATCCTACTTGCATTTTATGAACCCCTTGAAATATCTTATCCAAAAATCTAATTTGCACATTAGACTATTCACAGATTTTCTCCTCTTTCCATCACAAATTATAAGATTTTTTAGGTAATTTCTTTACAAGTTTCTTGTTTTTTTTTTCTGCTCCATCAACTAGTATATCTTTGTAGGTGAGAATAAGTTCCAGAATAGAATTTCTTCTTGTTTGCTTTTCTACTTTTTGAAGAATGAAATTATCCTTATGTCAATTTAAGGCAATCATAGCTGTTCTGTTTTGGCAGAGTGATAATTTCAGCAGATGCCTTTGTAATACTCCCTTGTAGGAATCCTTTCCACCTCACTTCAGAGCAGGCACAGATATCCTTTGACTTCTTGGTCTTGACAATGAGAATTCTTAATGGACTGCTGAGCCAGAACACAGTGGATATGTAACCTGGTTTTGGAACATGCCCAGATCACTTACGATGGATTCATCCGCTTAGGAGACACCAGGGACCTGCTCTGTGAGAAAGCATCCTATGTTGTCCTACCCCGTGGATGGGAACAGTCTCTTCCTATTGGTCTGAAGCCAGAGCTAGCTGAGTCTTTAAAACTATGTGCACCATACAGTACACATAATATATGGTATACAGTAAAAGCAATATTGTTTTAAGAACAACTTGGAATGAATAAGTCATTTTGATTTTTATAAGTGATCCAAATAAACTACAAAGGTCATGGTAAGGCACTATTTGCATCCAGAGAAAGAACTAATAGAAGTATGTATAGAATGATATCATATACACAGACACACACACACACACACATATATTTATATATATGCTACACACAGACACATGCACACATATTTTATCTAGTGGTAGCCTTCTCTAGGGTGGGGAGGAAAGGGAAGAAGAAAATGAAAAAACAAACATGATAAATTTATTACATATTTAAAAGGAATACCAAGTTGTACATAATAGATTTGTAGTTTCATGCGCAAGTTTTCCTTTCCACATTGCAACTTTCCCCATTGTGATTTTGATATATCATACATGGCATAAGAAATTAAATGGGAATATTTTTGGAGTTTTGGAGAAGCCACAGGTGACACACAAAAGCTATCAGAGGACACAGAAAAAGTTTAGAAATTCAGAAATGCATAAAATATATGTGTAGTATTGTATAATATCAATATATTTTATCTTTTAATAACATAATAATTCAGGCTCCATCTCTGGCATGAGAGAGGGCCAAAAAATTTTACACGAATTTTCAAGATTGCCAGGGGTGCTGCATCCCTAACCCCCCCCATGATGTGGAAGGGATACCTGTACTATGTTATGAAAATGTTTATTTTATTCCGTAAATTAAAAATAAAAAAATTTAAAAAATTACATGTGCTAAACTGAGTAGGAAAAGGTACCTTCTGTTCTCTTTAAGTCCTGTGGTTCTGAGAAATGAGTTTGGGGTTTTGGTCTTGTTTTGTTTTCAGTTTGGATTCAGGGAGTGGAATGTTGGATGCAGGGTTCTAACTTTTAAGACTTTGGAGCCAAGATTGTAGGCCAAATGTTGACTCCAGCCCAGTAGGGAAGCCCTGAGAAGCCAGGATTCTAGGATGCAAATCCATGGGGATTTTGGACTTAGAACTTGGTGTAACTAAGAGAAGTAGAGCTAAGCTGTGAACCTAACCCAGCCTTGGCTCCCCAGAGACTGAAGATGTTCGGGAGAATGTTTATATTTGGTCTTCTTATATTTTTGAAGTAAATATCCCTTTGTAAAAACAAATATGATCTTTAAATGGTTGAATTAAACAGGGGGGCTTAAAGCCCTAAAATTTAGGGAACACAATTGGCAGGGCTTTATCCAATGGAAGAGACTAGATACCTCCCAAGGCCCTTACGAGTACCAGGAGTAAAATGTAACTTAATTGGCCTTAGCACAGTGATGACAGAAGTGGTCACTGCTAAAAGTATAATGAAAAAGAAATCCCCACACTCATCTAACATTTGGACGGTTTTGAGATATAAAGACAATTCTCTAAGCTCTGGACAGTTGGTCAGATGCCCCAGGTGTTCATCACCTCCTAGTCAAGACTTGCCTGATGTAGGGCAGCTTCTTTCTTGTTTCATCTTTCCTTTGGTATATGGCCTTGTGAAATTCCAACAGGAAGCTAACATGTTTCCCCCTTCCTGGACATCAAAGCAGAGTAGTATTCGTTACCAGAGTCATTTTGTGGGGGCAGTAGCAAAGGGGAGCACAAGACCAGCCGAGAGGGAAAGATTTGACCAAAGAGAATGTAACCACTGGAAAGAAAGAACCCACTTAATTTTGATCTGAGTGGAGAGGAAATGTCAAATAGCTAATGAGCAGCCCTGTTGCAAAAGGCCCAGAAAAGCTTGAATACTAATCTCTGAATTGATTATCATTTTATGATTCTTTATTATTTTGTATTCTCCCCTTTTCTACATGTGAATATAAAACTACCTGTTCTACGCCTGATTCATGTTTCTACTCTAGTTACCTTTTTATGTCCTTCAAATTCCATTTTCAGATACCATCTACTAAGCCAGCAGTCCACCTCTTTAGACTGCCTTTTTTTCTTGTAAGCCATTGTATTCAATTGATAGTGATAAAAACACCACCTGTGTTCCTAAGGTCTTGAGTCTCTTGTCCGGTACTTACCTGTTCTTTCTATATTCCTTCTTATGGTATTATTTGTGTTACTTTGAAAAATGGGAGTAAGTAGCAGTAGTAGTAGTAGTAGTCGTAGGGATAGTAGGGGTAATTGTAGTAGTGGTGGTGGTGGTGCTGCTGGTGGTGGTGGTTGGTTGGTTGGTTGTTGTTCTTTGTTCTTGGAAAGGACCAAAATGATATCATTATGTTGGAGTCAAGGTACAGTGTATCCAATTGTGGCTGATCAAACCAATATGAACTAGGAAGGCTTTACCACAGGTCAGGCAAAAATTGTTCACATGAACTTTTGGAGTGGAGATGTCTCTAAATTTGCATATCTCATGTTTCTTTTGAGCTACTACAATTCTGGTTCACTCATAGAACACAGCATTTTCTTTGATGTGGGCAGGGTGGTCCTGTGCCAGTTTCTCCCATGTCTCATACTTGACTCCAAAGTTATTCAGAGAGACCTAGAAAGTGTCCTTGTATTACTTCTTCTAAGTGCCATGCCAGGAAACTGGATCATTTCCACTCAAATTATCTTAGGAAGACTATGAAGATCACCTGGCAAGATCAGGTGTAGGAATGGTCCTTTCTCGAGCTGAACTGTTAAGCATTCTAACTCTACTGCAAAGAGTATAACTCTAATGAGCTGGCCATATTATTTGAATGCCGAACTTATGCTTGCCTAAAAAATAAAACCAAAAAAATTACAGCTTCTGCTGCTTCTACTGTTAGTTACATCGCTAAGTAGTGACAGGCTAGTTCTGGGCATGGAATCAGGAAGACTAATCTTCTTGGGTTTAAATCTGAAATCAGACACTTACTGTGTGACCCTGGGTGAGTCATTTAACCCTGTTTGCCTCAGTTTCCTCAGCTGTCAAATAAACTGGAAATGGAAATGACAAACCACTCTAATATCTGTCAAGAAAACCCCTAATGACCTTATGAAGAATCGGAGACAACTGAAAAATGACTGAACAGGTAGTAGTCATAGTAGTAGTGGTGGCAGTGGTGGTAGTGGTGGTAATAGTAATAACAGCTAGCATTTACATAGTGCCTACTATGTTCCAGGAACTGTACTAAGCACTTTAGAAATATTAGCTCATTTGATCATTATAACAACCCTGTGAGGTAGGTGTTGTTATTATCTCCACTTTTCAGTTGAGGAAAATGAAGCAAACAAAGTCTCAGAGCTAAATGGTTTCTGAATCTATGTTTGAACCCATCTTCCTGACTTAAGACCCAAAGCTTCATAGATGCTAGTTAATTGCCCTGTGTTGTCATTTTGTTTGACAAGTGTTTTCCTATGTCATTTCTTAAATATATGCTCTGAGAAGAGAGCAGACATTGAAACCTTTCCATACAAGTACATGTTGGAGTAGAAGTGTGCTGGAGCCAGCTCAGCGCGGCTTGTGAAAGTCAATTGTTAAATTTTTAGTGTGAGCATTTATACCTTGGGAATTGGCAAATGCTGTAAGGCAGGCTGGATTTATTATTTTGTTCACTCTTTAGACTTACCAATCTGATGAAGAAAAGTGTTGATAATATATATTACAGTTAAAAGTGTATTGTACACAGGTTTTTTCTTTTAGAAAACTGGATGTTAGAAATTTATCATGACACCCTTGTCTTAAAGGAACTAAAATACTCGATACTGAGAGGGTACATTTGCCGTCTTCAATTATTAGTAGAATTGTGTCATGACAGAGAAATTTGACTTGTTCTGCTTTAAGAACTAGGAGTTATTTGGGGAGAAGTTACAGTGGCAGCTATTGGTTCGATCCAAAGGGAAACATGCCCAAATCTTAGCCATCTGGAAATAGAATAGAACCTGCAGTAGGAGTGAGTTCTCCATCATTAGAGGTCTGGTTGACCACTTGTCAGAGATGCTATAGTCAGACTTTCTTCTGTGACTATGTTTTGGACCAAATTAGCTCTGAGATTCCTTCCTCTTCTTTTTTTTGGAGGGGGAAAGGCAGGGCAATTGGGGTTGAGTGATTTGCCCAAGGTCACACAGCTAGTAAGTGTGTCAAATGTCTGAGGGTGGATTTGAACTCAAGTCCTCTTGACTTCAGGTCTTTACTCACTGTGCCACCTAGCTGCCACTGAGATTTCTTCTAATTATAATTTGTTGATTCTGTGGTTTTTTTTTTTCTGGGGAAGAGGGGCATGAATAGAAAGACAAATTGATGTTCAAAGAGAAGTTCAGTTAGTTCCCAAAATAATTCTTGGTTGAACAATTTTAAAGGGGAAAGACAAAAGGGATACCCTATGCGGAAGTCTCTAGAGCAGGATTAGAGGAAGGGTGAGTGACTTCAGGACCTAAATGGTTCTGCTGAACAATGACATACATACTGTACCCCCTCCCTGTTTTTCCTTGCCTGACTCACGGAATGACCTGACTTAGCAAGGGAGTATAAAAGCCCAAGACTTGAAGTTCCAGTAACTTTATCCCCATTATAATGAGGTACAGAGGAAGAGTAAGCTGGACTTTGCATATTCTGTACCTCCACTATTAACAGAGCTCTTCACAGATGTACCGTATGTTAAGTTAATGGAGAAATTATCTCTGGCATTGCAAATGTGTACATATGTCTATTTGCGCTCTAAGTCAACAGAATGGACTCTATCTCTTTTTAAAGTACATCCCAGTAACTCATTAGCATAAAATCCCATTGGAGTCTTTGAATTATTATTTAAAAGCATGGGGTGTCTGCTTCCTTTTAGTCACTTCTAAGACCAGAAATTAAAATGATACATTGAAATCTCAAGTTGTGTCGATGATCCTTGTAATCATTTCAAGGTACTTTTGTTAATAACTATAGATATCAGGATTGTAAGGATTTTTTTTTCTTGTGACAACAAATACTGGACACCGATTTTAAAAGGTAGAAGAACACCTTTTTTCTTTTATTGGGATCTGATCTTTTTTTCCAATTGGACCAAAGGACCCTTTCTCCTAGTAGCATTGACTATAACCATTATACCCCTGAGACCACCTGGGCTACCTTCTCCTGCTCTAGGGAAGTAGTAGATTTTGCTGTTGTTGCTGTTTAGTAATTTTCCATTGTATCTGACTCTTTGTGACCCCTTTTTGGATTTTCTTTGCAAAGACACTAAATTAATTTGCTCTTTCCTTCTCTAGCCCATTTTACAGATGAGGAAACTGAAGTAAATAGGGTTAAATGACTTGCCCAGGGTCAGCTGGTTGTTGTTTTTCATATTCAAACAAGACCAAAATGTCATTACTATGTTGGGGTCGATGTACAGTGTGTCTGACTGTGGCTGATCAGACCAATATAAGCTCAGATGGCACTACCACAGATCAGACATAAATAGTGTGTATTAACATTTGGAATATAGATGTCTCTAAATTTACACATTTCATATTTCTTTTGAACTACTACAGTTATGCTTTGCTTATAAAGTATAGCATCTTTGACATGGACATGCCATGCTGCTGGTCCTGTGCCAATGTTTCTCATGTTTTACAATAGATTCCAAAGTTCTTCAAAGAGACCTTGAGAGCATCCTTGTATGACTTCTTCTGACCTCCATGTGACCACTTGTCTTGTGTAAGTTTTCCATAAAACAGCCTTTTAGGCTATTGTGCCTAGAGTCACACAGGTGGTGTCTGAGGTCGGATTTGAACTCAGTTCTTCTTGACTCCAAGGCCCATTGCTGTATCTCCTGTGCCACCTAGCTACTTGTAGTAGAATTAGGAAGCCACGTTATCCCCCAACATCCCTGCCGACAATTTCTTCCCTTTGGCAGATAAATTATGGGGGCAAGGTCTTAGTACACCAAAGGGACTGAGAGAAAAACAATTCGATGAAAATAAAAACTTCTGCTGCCATCCAGCATAGAGCAGCCAGTCTTAACATTTACTGTGACTCATATATGCACATAAACCAATGCACTGAGTACCAGGGTTTGTTCCCAATTGTTTCACCTGAGTAAATAGCATGGTAACAGGACACATCTGCTTGAAATAAAAACAAACTCTAACTCTTTTCTCATCTCCAGGCCAGGAAGTTACCTAGCTTGCGTATCAGTTATGATCTCAGAGATGCAAGCCATGCATCCTGTCAGAGATCCTCTCAGTCTTTGTGGACCCTTGATGGATATTATAACCTTCTATCTAGACAGTGGTTGGATTTAGGCATTGTGCACATTGACCTCTGGAGCTGTGATAGACTGATGTTTTGGGCAAAAATAATCTGCATTGTTCTGTGAAAGGAACATCTGGTAGCATTTGGGCAGGGGCCGGATTTTGTGGCACCTGCCTAGGAGGAGGGTTCACTAAATCTTAAAATCATTATGCATTTGTTTTGTTCAAATGAACTCCCTCAAAACTTGGCTTTCTCTAAGAAGTCTTTTTTTCATTATTCCATATGCTCCTTTGGTACTTTCAAGTTGGAATGATCACGATTCTCCCTAGGGCCCTTAGGTAAGGTTTAAGCTTTGATTAAGCCCATAGCTTTCAGGTCTTTGTTCTCATGCTGACTTTTATGGAAAACCATTGAGTTTTAGAACTGAAAGAGACTTCATAAGTCTGGTTCAAGTCATGTGCTTTATAGATAAAGAAATCTAGGCTTGCCTCAGGTCACAAAGCTACTTAGTGACTGAGCTGGAAGTAAAATCCAGGTCTCCTGCCTTGTCTGATATTCTTTACTTGGTACCTGATAGCCTCCATGGGAGCTTAACGAATTTCTCCTTCTTTCTTTCTTTTTTTCCTCCTTTCTCTCTTTTTTCTTTCTTTCTTTTTCTTCCTTCCTTCCTTCCTTTCTTCTTTCTTTCTCTCTCTCCTTTTTTCCTTTCTCTTTCTCCCTTCCTTCCTTCCTTTCTCTTTCTTTCTTTCTTTTCCTTCCTCTCTCTCTCTCTCTCTCTCTCTCTCTCTCTCTCTCTCTCTCTCTCTCCCCCTCCTTCTTTCTTTCCAGGAGAAAATGGGGTGGCAGGCATTATAACCTTTGATTACATTACTACAGGGAACACTTGGTGCTGAAATGCAATTATCAGTACAGATGGATAACTCACACAAAATTTTAAAATCTTGTAGGATTGCTTGGGGGCAGTGACGGGTAAAGTAACTTGCCTACAAACTAGCTAAGGATTTAAACTAGCAGGATTTAAACCTAGGCATTCTGGATTCTATCCATTGTGCAATACGGCCTCATTATTTGTGTCTCCTACTACTTAAGTGTTCACAACATTTTTATGACAATACTACCTGTTGTAGTTTCAAAATATGATGTTATGGATTCAATATGAATATGTAAATATAAGCAGTGTGGTGCATGAGAAAGAATGTAGGACTTGAGCCTTACTTTTCTCATCTGTACTGTGGGGATAATGATAACTATTAATTTATTTCAAGGGGTTGTTAGGAGGAACACATGAAATAATTGATGAAAAAGTGCTTTGCCAACATTAAGTGGGATGTTTGCTAGTTATTATTATTTGCCACTAAAGAAAGGCAACAGTCTAAATTGTTCTGAATTTCAAGTCAAAAGTCCTAGTTCAAATCCTCACTAGTTAAGTAACTATGGGCAAATAACTTAACTTGCCTGGTTTTTACCTGTCTAAACTGGAGACAAATAATAATTTCATTTTATCTACCCCACAGGGTTGTTGCTAAAAATAAGCTTTGTGAATGAATGATAAAACATTTATTAAACATTTGCTATGTGCCAGGTACTGTGCTAAACACTGGAGATACAAATTATAAAGTACTTTGAAATATCATATAAATGTAAGTTATTATGAAAGCTGTACTGCTATATAGGCCTTAGAGATGATTTTAAGTTATTGTAGGTTATGCCAAGGGCACAGTAGCTCTGTGAGATCCCACTAGACTAGAAAGGGTTCAAAGATAGGCTTGGTGATGGTGTTCGTGTCTGTTGTCCAAGGACCAGTCTAAACTTGGACCAGCTTCTTACCAGTCCAATGTTCACCAGGTAATAATATTTTTTTTCAACCACAACAACTCCCAAAGTCTGGCTACTAGCCAAGGTTAAAGGTATTATGATTTATGTCATTGGACAGAGTATTTATACTGATGAAATAAGAGATCTTTGCAGTATTGAATAAGCTTATGAATATATAATGCCCTGGGAAAAAGACAATTTGCTGAATTATGAAGTAGATGGAATGCTAAACTTTGCATCAGGTAGACCTGAGTTCAAATCCAGTCTCAGACACCAGCTATGTGCTCCTGATGGAGTTACTTAATTTTTGTGTGTCTCAGGTTCCTCTTTAGTAAGTGTGTGTATATATATATATATATATGTATATATATATACATATATATACATATATATGCTATAAAATACAACAATAAACAAATAAAAATAAAAAGGAGGGGACTGAATAACCTCTAAAATCTTTTTGGCAGTATATATATATGACCCGTGAGCCAATGATCCTAGGAATTACTGAGTATTCTAAAAATTGTTGTTGTGGTTGTTCCGTAATCTGATATTTCATTAGTGTGAAAAGGTTTCAGTGAAGAAACTCCTTCTACTGAGGTAAATTGGCAAGTTTTCAACAATTTCTAGTCAGAGAGTAATGCATGGGACACTGAGAAGTTAAAAGATTTGCCCATGAACATAAGACCAGTCTGTGTCGGAGCTAACACTAGAGCCAGGTTTTCCTGATTTAGAGTGTGTTCTGCTCTCCCTGTCACCAGGCTATGTTTCTTATCAAATATTTAATCCAGACATATATGCATACTCATGTGTTCCTTTCTCCTTTAATCTATTTTAGTTAGGATTTAGTACAGTTTCTCTTTCATAAGCTTAAAAAAAAAGCAATTTCTATTCAAAGTCAGCAAATGTACAAAGAGCCTACTAAGTACTAGGCACTAGGCTAATAAGAAAGTGAGGATGAGGGGTGGGGGAGAGCCAAGATGGTGGCTGGAAAACAGGGACTCATGTAAGCTCTCCCCTAAATCCCTCCAAACACCTGTAAAAATGGCTCTGAACAAATTCTAGAGCTACAAAACCCACAAAATAACAGAGGGAAGCAGGTCTCCAGCCCAGGACAGCCTGAATAGTCACTGGGAAGGGTCTATTGCACTGTATCGGGAGCAGAGCACAGCACAGCCTAGCGTGGGCCCCACCAGGACAGATAAGGCATAAAGCAGACCAAGCAGAGCAGGCCTGATGGCCATGAATCACTGAGTTGTAGCAGTTGCCAGACTTCTCAACCCACAAACACTAAAGACAACAGAGCAGGTCAGTGGGAAAACTTCTAGATCTGGGTAAGAGAAGTGTGCAGTCTGGACTGAGCCCTGGGGGCAGCGGAGGTGGCCTCTGTGGCAGCAGCAGGAAGGTCTGGCAGCTACTTCTGGGGCCCCTGGCCCACATGGTGGAAGAAATCAAGCAGTGGATCAGAATGGGAGAGCAGGGAGCATTTTGCTGGCACACAGGCAGGGTTCTCTTGCTTTGCCCTGCTTGGATGTGCCTCATGGTCCTGATTGGCGTTTCTTGGGGAAGGAAGAGCTCTGGTGTGGCAGAGCTTGCAGTGACTGTGGAGAGGGAGTCTTCCTGGTAGCTACACAGCAGAAAGGAGTGCTTGTGCTCACATGCCAGAGCACAGGCCAGGAGAGGAGTATCATACTAGCTCAGAATAGAAGTGGCTCTGAAAACAGCGGTGCAAGGCCCCTGAAGCTTGGGACAAAGCATTCTCTACTCTGAAAGCAGTCATACCCTGACAAAAAGCTCAAGGGTCAAGTAGTTGCCTGGGAACATGAGGAAGAAGTGTAAAAGGACTCAGACTATGAATGCTTTTTTTGGTGACAAAGAAGATCAAAACATACAGCTAGAAGAAGTCAACAAAGTCAAAGCGCTTACACTAAAAGCCTCCAAGAAAAACATGAATTGGTCTCAGGCCGTGGAAGAGCTCAAAAAGGATTTGGAAAAGCAAGTTAGAGAGGTAGAGGAAAAATTGGGAAGAGAAATGAGAGTGATGCAAGAAAATCAGGAAAAACAAGTCAATGACTTGCTAAAGGAGACCCAAAAAAATACCAAAGAAAATAACACCTTAAAAAATAGACTAACCCAAATGGCAAAAGAGCTCCAAAAAGCCAATGAGGAGAAGAATGCCTTAAAAGGCAGAATTAGTCAAATGGAAAAGGAGGTCCAAAAGACCACTGAAGAAAATACTACCTTAAAAATTAGAATGGAGCAAATGGAAGCTAGTCCCTTTATAAGAAATCAAGAAATTATAAAACAGAACTAAAAGATTGAAAAAATGGAAGACAATGTGAAATATCTCATTAGAAAAACCACTGATGTGGAGAATAGATCCAGGAAAGATAATTTACAAATTATTGGACTACCTGAAAGCTATGATCAGAAAAATAGCCTAGACATCATCTTTCAAGAAATTATCAAGGAAAACTGCCTTACTATTCTAGAACCAGAGGGTAAAATAGAAATTGAAAGAATCTACCAAGCACCTCTTGAAAAAGATCTCAGAAAGAAAACTCCTAGGAATATTGTAGTCAAATTCCAGAGTTCCCAGGAGAAAATATTGCAAGCAGCTGGAAAGAAACAATTTGAGTATTGTGGAAACATAATCAGGATAATACAAGATCTAGCAGCTTCTACATTAAGGGATCAAAGGGCTTGGAATATGATATTCCAGAGGTCAAAGGAACTAGATTAAAACCAAGAATCACCTACCCAGAAAAACTGAGTATAATACTCCAGGATAAAATATGGATTTTCAATAAAATAGAGGACTTTCAAGCTTTCTCAATGAAAAGACCAGAGCTGAATAGAAAATTTGACTTTCAAATGCAAGAATCAAGAGAAGCATGAAAAGGTGAACAGGAAAGAGAAATCATGAGGGACTTACTAAAGTTGAACCATTTTGTTTACACTCCTACATGGAAAGATGATTTTTGTAACTCATGAGACCGTTCTCAGTGTTAGGGTAGTTGAAGGGAATATACATATATATATAGACAGAGGGCACAGGGTGAGTTGAATATGAAGGGATGATATCTAAAAAAAATAAATAAAATTCAGGGATAAGATTGTAATATATTGGGAGAAGGAGAAAAGGAGAGATAGAATGGGGTAAATTATCTCACATAAAAGAGGCAAGAAAAAGCAGTTCTATTAGAAGGGAATAGGGGGCAGGTAATAGGGAATGAGTGAATCTTGCTCTCATCAAATTTGATTTAAGGAGAGAATAACATACACACTTGTAATATCAGTTAAGGTGGGACTTTCTTACTGTTTTAAAATGATTAATTAAGTGCCTTTTATTTTTGTCCTACTAGGTGCTAAACCTTAGGCCCAAACCCGTATTTATTAGGTGCTAAGCCTATGTGGGCATGAAGCCCTCAGGGTCCTAAGGGAAGTTGCTAAGACCAGAGCCAATGGTAAGAGCTTAAGTTCTGGACACTCAGATGAAGTTTGATGATGGCTAAGGAGTACATAAAAAGGGAAGACAGACTATTTGCTTAGGGCTCTCACTCTTGGTGGTGTGCTGATGTGGAGACTCTGGGCAGCTGTAGTTAAGAGCCCTCCAGCATGTAAACCTGGATGTTCAGACTTTGTTGAACTCTGGTAACTATGAGTTGGGATTTGAATCAGACAGGGTGTCTGTTGATGTTTGTAGTTTGTATTTGCTTTGAAGTTCAGGGTGCTAGCTTTTCCCCCTGGGCTGAGTAAATGATAGTTGTGTGTTGGATTGGGGTAGGATTGTTAACCCCTTAATTTTGCTTTCCTTGGTAAAGCAGATCAAAAGAACTTGGGCTTGCGCATTCTGTGAGCTGGTTGTTGTTGGTTTTACACCCCTCACAGTAGCTGCTAGCCGGATTGTTGAAACAACACTCAATCAGGTATCTTACCCTAAAGGAAAATAGGGGGGACAGGGATAAGGGGGGGATGATAGAATAGAGGGCAGATAGGGGGAGGAGGTAATCAAAAGCAAATACTTTTGAAAATGGACAGGGTCAAGGGAGAAAATAGAATAAAGGGGGACAGGAGAGGATGGAGGGAAATATAGTTAGTCTTTCACAACATGACTATTATGGAAGTATTTTGGGCAATGATACATGTGTGGCCTATATTGGATTACTTGCCTTCTCAAGGAGAGTGGGTGGGGAGGGAAGAAAGGAGAGAATTTGGAACTCAAAGTCCTAAAAACAAATGCTGAAAAAAAGTTGTTTTTACATGCAAACAGGAAATAAGATATACAGGCAACAAGGCATAGAACTCTATCTTGCCCTACAAGAAAGTAAGGGGAAAGGAGATAAGGCAGGGGAAGTGGGATGCCAGAAGAAAGGGCAGCCTGGGAAAAGGGGCAATCATAATATATGCCATCTTGGAGTTGGGGAGAGGGCAGAAATGGGGAGAAAATTTGTAATTCAAAATCTTGTGAGAATCAATGTTGAAAACTAAAAATACTAAATAATAAAAAAAAATTTGAAAAAGAAAGTAAGGGAGAGGGGGAAGGACTGGCAAGGGGGAAGATAATGATTTCTGTTTTGGACATGTTGAGTTTAAGATGTCTCCAAGACATCCCATTTGAAATGCAAAATAAGCAATTGGCGATGTGAGACTGAAGTTCACCAGCAGTTAGTAAAGGACAAATAAATCTGAGAATTATCTGGATAGAGATATTTGAAACTATGGGAGCTGATAAAATCACCAAATGAAATAAAATAAAGGAAGAATAGATGAGGGCCCAAGGGGAACACCCATGGTTAGTCATTCCATTCTCTTCCTTTGTCCTACTGCTGAGCCAACAGTGAAACAGCTAAAAGCTAAATGTTGAACAGGAGAGAAACAAATGAAGAGAAACGTAAGAATCTATAAAAGTGGAGTGATCATCCTGTGGATTATCAAGAATTGCCTTAAGTGAGAAGGGGAAGAGTTTATCTTTATCTTCTAGGGAAAGTACACTATAATAGAATTGTGTGTCTAATATTACCCCCACATATAGCAATAATAGAAGCCCAGACCTGTAGGATTATGCTGTATTAGGGATTTGAGTACCCATCAGGTGCAATAGTTTTCTCTTTCAGTAAAAGTACTTAATAAAATTTTTATTAAAAATAAAAAACCTAATTAAATTGAGTTTTTGAAAACTGTCACATACATTGAAACCACATAAACAAAGGGTAATAAATTGGAAGTATTTCAGAGAAGAGCAACAAAAACTTAAAAAATGAAGGGATTTATTTATATGGAAAAGAAATTAAAGCAACAAAAATAATTGACTAAGTAAATATGAAGTGTGGAAAGCAAACTTTCTCTGTATTTCTCTGAATGTTCAGATTATGGTAGAATTGAAAAAATACTTATAGAAAAAAATTTTAATAAAAGTGCTATCTATAAAGAATTCTCTACAAGTAAAGTAATGGAGATTAATTAAATTTACATGGAGGGAGAGTATTTTCATTACGGAATATCTAAAGCAAATATTGCTCTTAGATTTTTGGCACTAGATTCACTTTTTTAACTTGTTCCTTCATTGCCAATTTAAATACTAATATTCTCCCAGTATTGTATGGCTGAGGGGGGGCGGGTCATGGAACATCATACTCTAAGGAATTAAAAATGGATATCATTCAGTATGGTGAATATAAACAAGCTGAAGCATTTCATAAACAAGGAACTTGGAAGAAGACTTAGAATTTAAAATAGTGTTAGTGTAATGAAAGTATAAAGCAGAAGGTGGGCTGGTCACAGGGTGAAAGCAAGGAATAACCAGCCAACAGCCTGAGATTTGTTGTGAAGTTAAAGAGTGATGTGAAAAAAGAATCGCAGCACAGATTGACAGGGATTGTTTGATATCTTCATCACTAAATAAAAAGGAATTGAAATCAATGAAATTACAGATGTTTGAATTTTTTGTGTACTTCTTGGTGCTTTGGTTGAAATTTTCTGTCTTTACTCTTATTTTATATCTGACCTGCAGGCTGAAAAAGCTGAAAAGGAGATTTCAATTTTTTACCCATCTTTCTGAATGGTTCCAGGGGAAAATAAAAACTTTTGTATCCAAATAGCTAATGAACAATACACAAATGGGATAAAACATAGATCCTGGTCTTGTGGACTTTTGGGGGGGATAAGACATTTTAACAAACAACTATGACATAAGGCATAATAAGAAAAGTGCCCAGAAGAGACTAGTACCGACAAAAAAATTTAGGAAAGTCCAGGTCACCTTCAGCTGGGAGTGTCAAGAACAACTTCAAATAGGAGAAGTTAGTCTCTGAAGAAAGAGAGATATTTGAACAGATGGAATGGGGACTGAGAGAGTGGGGAAGGACTAGTACATTCAGCTAAGGGAAAAGACACGGAAAGAGGAAAGAAAATACTGAAAATTGAGGCAAAATTAGAGGGAATAAAAGGAAAAGCGTGGTCAGTGAGCTTGATTTCTTTCCCAGGAAAAAATTTTAGAGCTTATTATAGAAGGGATGGTTTGTGAGAATTTAGAAAAGGAAGCACTGCAAAGAAGCTAAATGATCAATGAAAAAGACTAGATTGCAAAGAATGAGAAGAAAGTGAAATGAAAACCACATTTATGACAAACCTTTAACAGAAATTATTTGAGAAAAATCATTTGATAAATTGGGACACCTATTAGAAGAAATTTGATTTAGTCTAACTTCTCAAACTCCAATTATTGGAGGGGAAAAGGATCACATCCTATAAAAATCAGAAGAGAATCAGGTCAGCTACATTTCATGCTGATGACTGGGAAAATTCTTAACCAAACAAGGGTTACAGCTGATCACTGAAGAAAGAAAATCTATATTTTTATTAGACAGAACTTAAAACTTTTGCATAAAAAAGGGAAAACTTTATTTGAGGCAGGAAAAACTTCACATTAAATGTCTGACAAGTGTCCATTAGCCAACAGGTGTCCATTGACTTTAGCACAGTGATGTCATTTTGGTCCTCCTCAAGAATGAAGGGCAACAACCAACCAACCAATCCGCCAAGATATATAGAGAATTAACACAAATAGAATACACTGAATCATTAGACAATGCCTAAATAATCAAAGGTGGTGAACAATAATTTTGAAAAGAATTATAAGCTATTAACAGTTTAATGGAAGATTCTTCTTAATCACCAATAATAAGAGAAAGGAAAATCAATACAACTTGGAGATTTCACACCAAAACTGGTAAATTTTCAAAGATGGCACTGTATTTTAAAAAGATAAATTAAAATCAGGAAGATCATTTTGGAAGCTATTACAGTCATCTAAACTATAAGTAATGTGAATCTGGGCTTGAATGGTTGCAGTGGGAGGGAAAAAGGATGAATAGATATGGGAAATATTGCAAAAGATACATTCACAGGATCTGGTAATTGATTAGCCAGAGCTGCGTTGACAGAAAGAAAAATAAAACAATTTCAAATTATCAGGATATTGGTGAGGATGGTAGTATGAATCAATTAAATTAGAAATTAGTTTTAAGAAAAAGGTTTTTGGGGAAGACAATCAATTCTGTTTTAGATGGGTTGCATATGAAATGATGGTGGGACAGTCAGCAGACAACTGGAGACATAGGATCTTTTCTCTGTGGAGGGCTTAATGAAAGAGACATAAATTCAAGAGTCACCTGTAAAGAGATAATAATTAAAGTTGGAGTGGATGATATAGACAAATTAAAGGATGTAGAAAGAGAAAATAACTAAGAAATGAATGTCAGAAAATCTCCATGATTAAGGGATGGTAGGAGGATGAAGGATCAGCAATGGAGCCCAGAAAGGAGTGGTCACAGATCTAAGAGATGGAAGGAAGTATATGGAACATATACATATGGAAATATAATGGGACATAAGACAAAGGAAAGAGTTTCTAGAAAAAAAGTTTGACCAACGGTATAAAATATTTCAGAGACGTCAAGGAGAATGAACAAAGATCATTGGATTTACTGATAAGGAGACCACTATTAACCTGGGAGAGAATGGCTTCAGTGGAGATGTAGGGAAAAAAAATTAAAAAGACAGATTCCAAAAAGTAGTGATGATGAAAAAGTAAAGAAGGCAAGAGCAAGCTACTTATTTTACAGGGCTGGTAGTGAAAAGAGTAATAGAGATGAGGGAATGAATGATAATGTTTTTGTTAAGTGCTCACCCTGTACCAAAGACTGTGCTGAGTACTGGCATACAAATATAAAAGTGAGAGTGCCCTTGCCCTTAAGGGGCTTATATTCCATTGAGGGAGTCAAGGCAGCAGTGTTGTGGGAGCAGTGACTGTGGAAGGTAGTTTTAGAAGCGTTATGGGAATGGTTACTGATCCATAGGAGAATCAATTGGCATCCACTTTGTAAGAATAACAGTAGTATAATAATACTGATTTGATTACTGAACTCAGAGGTGGAAAATGGTGTGTGTGTGTGTGTGTGTGTAAGGTCAAGGAGGATGGATGAAGAAGATGGGGAATATGGTCTGGTTCAGTGATTTTTGGCAGGTTAGATATCATTATGATTATAGTTATTATATATGATAGATATTATTAATTTTTTTTACTAATTGTAGTTATTAATTGTGTTACTCACCAATCAAGACTGCTTGGCTCAGGGTAGACATTCCAAAGCTTGAGTGTATTAACTTCCTTATAGCCTGGGGGAATTTCTCTGCTAGTCCAGTCCAGAGATGTTACAGGTGGGGAGAAGCAGGACACTAGAAGATTGGTGGGTAAGATAGCCAGGGAGGTGGGCTAGATGGTATATGAAGAAGGAATGATTGCTTGGGGAAGTAGTAGGGTAAAGGGAAGGGAGTTGAGGACCGTCTTTTAGGATGGCCTTGCTTTTTCTCTAAAATGTAGGTGTAAATGTAAGATCATTTCCTAAGAATGAAGGGGAAATAGGACTGAAGTGGGGACTTGAAGAAAGAAGATAAGGCCAATATTTTGTCTATCTGAGAAGTCATACTATTTAATCCTAAGGAGCCAATTAAGCAAGAGACAAAGGGTGAAACCTAGATAGATTTTTAACTCCTTTTTAATGAGACCTTCAAGGATGCAATACATCTAAAATATTGTGTTCATTTATGGGCATCAGATTTTAGGAAGAACATTAATAAACTGAAGAGCATTCAGAGAAGGGCAGGCCTAATGGTGAAGGGCCTCAAGACCATGCCATGTGAGGATCAGTTGAAGGAATTGGGGATATTCAGCCTTGACAAGGAAGGTTGGGTGTCCATGTGTGTCTGTAGAGAGAAATCAAACTATCTGATAGATGTCTTCAAGTATTTAGGATGTTGTTATCTGGAAGAATGAGACTTGTTCTATTTGACTACAAAGTACCAACTTGTGACAATTATCAGGAGAAAAATTAGCTACTAATGTAAGAAAAAAACTTCCTAGTAATTAGAATTACACAAAGTAGAATGGGCCACCTGGAGAAACAGCGATTGCCCTTCACTAGACACTTTAAAGCAGAGTCTGAATGGTCAGTTTTAAGGCATGTTATAGTGGAAATTCTCTTTTTGCATATGATTTAAACTAAGTTCATCTAAGCTTTGAGTTTCCTTTTATCTCTGAAGTTCTATGATTCTGTGAATAACTTTAAAAAAAAGAGATTTTGAAGTATTAGGAATTTTGCTGGGTATACTAAAATTCAAATGTAAGTATCAAGCTTGCTTTCAAAACACAAAAATATGATTCATGATTACTGCAAAATAAGTGAATATTTAGTCATCTGTGTGTAACTTATGGCTTCTATTCACATTTATGACCTTACACGGATTGGGTATGATCTTTAATATTTCTTAATGATAATTCTATGGCTCTTTCAGGGCATCTAGGTGGCACAGTGGATAGAGTACCGGGCCTGGAGTCAGGAAGACTCCTCTTTCTGACTTCAAATCTGGCCTCAGACACTTACCAGCTGTGTGACCCTGGGCAAGTCATTTAACCCTGTTTGCCTTAGTTTCCTCATAAGCTGGAGAAGGAAATGGCAAACCACTCCAGTATCTCTGCCAAGAAAATCCCAAGAAAACCCAACTGGGGTCATGAAGAGTCAGATACAACTGAAAAAAAAATGACTAAACACCTAATGCTTTCATTTAATACCTACTTGGAAGTCTCTTTAGGAACACCTGAATATGATGTGCTTCCAAGTCTCCTCAGTTTAGTTCTTCTGTAAGCATCTAGCTAAGAAGTCATGGGTTGATTAAAAGATATATAAAGAACAAAGAACAAACTGGTATCCCAGCCCAGTTAGCAAGAAAATTGTAATGTACTATACTCATGTGAGTTCCATTCCTTCCCATGCCCTTCCTGCAGGTCAGTCACAAAGACCCCTCAAAACTCCTTACTCCAATTAGTCATAGCATCCCATCCTCCCAGCACGAAGGAACCCCAGAGGTCATCAGATGCAACTTCTTCATTTCAGTCAAGTGTCTGATTTGTGAACTCCCAATGTGGTTACAGTGTCAGCTGCCTTCTCTCTGGGGGCCATCACCTAGGGGTGTGCTGGTAAATGTTTAACGATTGGTTCTCTGAAAAAAAAATGTACAAATGACACACTCATGTTTAATCTTTATTGTTTAATCTTCATTGTTGGCAGCTCCTCCATCACTTTCTTAAGTCTAAACAATCATTAAAATGATAAAACAAGTTCAAATTTGTAGCATTTTCTGATTTCTGTGGTGTAAAAGCTCAGGCTGAAAATATAACAATCTAGGGCGGGGGTGGGAAACCTGCAGCCTTGAGGCCACTCTTGGCTTTCTAGGTCCTTAAGTATGGACCTTATTCAGTCAGGCCACAATTGAGGATCTAGAGGGCCACAGGTGGGCTTGAGTCTCCAGGTTCCCCATCCGTGATCTAGGGGCTATCCACGCTGACTCTAGCACAACAAAAGTCTGTCCTTGCTTTGTTCCTGAATCTAACACTTTTTTCCCGGCTTCTGACAATTGCTGCTAGGTGTTTCTGTTAGTGTCCTCTTTGAGCTTTATTCTTCAGTTCCCAGTCATGCCTCAGGAAAGTTTTGCTTCCAGCAATACCTCTGCCCACTGTGTCTGAGTTGTGTTCTTTATGGCTGACATCCAGAAAATCCATCTTCATAGTCATCCTTCCATAGTTCACAACTTTTAACCACATATACTTTAACCACACACTTTCTTCCAATACTCAAAAGGCCGGGAAAAAAGATCCCTGAATCTTCTTTGGAATGACTTCAGATTCTTGTCATATCTTATCTGTATGTGTCCCCTGAATACTTAGCACTATGTGTTTGACTGTTATAGAAAATCTCTTTTTTTGACCTTTTTAGTTCTTCTCTCTCTCTCCCCTCTCCTGTCCTTTCCTGTCCTCTCTTGTCCTTTCTCTCTCTTCCTGTAACAATGCTGCTTGCAGCTGCTGTGGAGGTGTAAGGCCAATGACACCAGCACACAGGAGGGCTGCTAGCACAGATTCTTTGATCAGCTTTTCTAAGGAAAACAACTTTAAGTGGTTTACAGTCTCACTTTAATTAAACATACATATATCATTCACTTAGTTCAGGGGAAAAAGTCAGCACCCTGAACTTCAGAGAAAAAATGCAAACAGAAATTGCAAGCAGAAATTATATAAGCAGAGAAAATAACACAAATCAGCAAACAGGGCTTCTAATTGTTTGTCCATAGCAATACATACATAAGTACCAGAGAGAGAAGCACCAACATCTGGGTTTTCAAAGCCCAGGGAAGGGGGGCTCCCTAATGGCTACCCAGAGTTGTGTCTGGTCAAATCACACAAACACTCTTCCAGTGAGTGAGCCCCCCAAAGAAAAATGCTAACCTCATAGTACATCTATTTATTTCTTCAGGGTCAGAGGGCGTCACAACCATGTGACTCAAACTCACGTGACTTAGGCTTCTAGTGACTTAAGCAGGTCATCAAAGACTCTTGATTCAATCAAAGGCACCTGACTGCCTTAGTGCTGAGAAGAGCTAGAACAAGCATCCAAGTGAAGTCCTCTTTCATCTTGACTCGAGTCCTGTGGTTTTTCCTCTGTGGGCTGACTCCTCCCAGTTCTCACCTGGATTCATATGTAGGCACCTCTCTGCTCCTACACTAAGCCCCAGCTCATGGGAACTGCTTCACTCCAAGCTCCTGCCCAGTAGCAGGCTCTCAGGGTTGCTGCCCACAGCTTCTGTTTCTGAAAAAATGAAGCTTAACAGGGCAGCAACACATACCACCAACAGCACCATCTCAATTCACCTCCAAAGTCCAGATGCTCTGTGTTAACAGCTCAGTTCTCTTTTAACAGCTCTCAAGAGAGGATTAAGCTAAGCTTCCTTTCCACGGGCAAGTCTCTGCCCTACAGGTCCACTCACCTCCACTCGCCTTCAAAGTTGGGAGGCTCCTTCAGCAAGTCTCTGCCTTCAAAGGTCTCCTCACTCTCAGAGATCTCCTCTTTGTTCTAGCAGTCTCCTCCCAGCTTTTAAGTCTCTTGCCAGCTCTTTTAGGTTTACTCTCAGCTCAATGCTCACAGCTCATTCTTCTTTGTCTCTTCTCTTCTCAGCACTGGCAGCTCTCTGGATGGTGGCTCTCTCTCTCTCTCTCTCTCTCTCTCTCTCTCTCTCTCTCTCAGTCTCTCTTCTCAATACTGGCAGCTCTCCCTCTATGTCTTCTCTTCAACACCATCTGGATGTCTGGTTCTCTCACACTCTAGGCTCTTCTTATATACAGTTCTAGCTGGCATCTGATTGGCTAGAACTCAGGTCTCTGATTGGCTGAATTCATGCACATCTGATTGGCTAGAACTCACCACACATTACAAGTCTTTGACTGGCTGAAACTCAAGGCACATTCAATCCAGCAAAAATCCCACTTTGCTTACCATTACACACACACACACTCTCTCTCTCTCTCTCTCTCTCTTTCTCTCTCCCTCCCTCCCTCTCTCCTCTCTGTTCTCTTCTCTCTCTTTTTTCTGAAGACTGAGGTAAGCTTAGAAATCACCTGAAGCAATCCTGGGACAGCTAGATGGTGCAGTGGATAGAGTTCTGGTCCCAGAGTCAAGAAGAAATCTTTCTGATTTCAGATCTGGCTTCAGATACTAACTGTGTGACCCTGAACTTAACCTTCTTTGCCTCAATTTCCTCCTCTATAAAATGATCTGGAGAAGGAAATGGCATCCTGTATCTTTGCCAAGAAAACCCCTAAAGGGATAAAGAAGCGTCAAACATAGATGAAATGACTAAATAATCTTGGGAATAATGTGCTCAGATCACTGCTTTAAGGCTCTGATTGATTGGCATGACCATATGCATTTTAGGCATTAAAAATCTGATGTAAACCAGATTTCACCAAAATAAACATCCTTCCACTCCTAGGAACAGTTTTTCTGTACCTGATCTAAGCATGTGAGTCAGACCTAGGAGCTGGCCTCCCCTTCTTGCACACAGATCACATATCTGTATTATTAAAATGAAAATGATGAATCATTTTAAAATAAAAGAGAGGAAGTAGCTCATACCCCATGGGAGAGCCGGGAGGCATCATGGTCTAGGAGAAAAAGTATTGAGCTGAGAATCAGAAACCCCAGGTACTCATCACTGCTCTGCCTTTAACTAGCTAAGGGATCTTGAGCTTGTCATTCATTCATTCAGTTAACTAGGATTCATTAAGTGCCAGGCTCCGTGCTAAGTACTTCTAAGCTCGATTTCCACATCTGCAAAACGAGGAGGTTGAACGAGATCTCTGAGGCCAACTCTAACTCTCTACAATTCTCTGACTTTAAGCATTCCTCTTGGTAAGGATTTTGGGAGTCTCAGCTTAATATTAATATAATAGGCCTATTCCAAAGGTCTGAAAAAAATAGTGGTGCCCAAATTTCACCTACTAGTTAGAACCGGCTTCTTGAAGAGATGGTGATGAATTGCAGCTATATAAATTCAAAATCTTAGGGAAAAAGTTAGCATGAATAATCTTACATTTATAGTGCCAGGCCTGGAGTCAGGAAGACTCATCTTCCTGAGTTCAAATCTGGCCTCAGACACTTCCTAGCTGTGTGACCCTGGGCAAGTCACTTAACCCTGTTTGCCTCTGTTTCCTCATCTATAAAATGATCCGGAGGAGGAAATGGCAAGGCACTCCAGTATCTTTGCCAAGAAAACCCCAAAGGTGGTCATGAATAATTGGACATGATTGAAAACAACTGAATAACAGCAGCAACAACAAAATGGGGTTTCAAGGTCTGCAAAGTGCTTTCTCCACAATAATCCTGCATGGTAGGCAGTTGTTACAAATAATATTGTTCCCATTTTATAGATAAGAAAACTGAGGTTCAAAGAAAACTAATTTCCCCTTGATTATAGTTAGGAAGAATCAGGGTGTAGATTCAAAGTCAGGTCTTTTGGTTCTAAGTTCTACAGTCTTTCCACTACCAGCCTTCCTAATCCTCCCTGGCCCAGCATCCCCCTCCAAGAGGTGTGGCATTGTATTGTAATGGAAAAACACTGGATTGATTGGCAGACAGGAGACAGATTATGATCAAGGTTCTTCTATGAGCTATCTGTGTGGATAATTCAGATAATTTATCTGGGTTCAGTGTCTCAATTGGTGAAATGAAGTAATTGGCTGAGGTAGGATCCCTTCTGGTTATAAAATTCTATGATTCTTTACCTTATAGTCAAAGAATTCTGTTAGGTACTAGCTTCTTTCTCCTCTTCTTATACCTTCAGGGCTTTGAGACTCATTTGTTTATTTGTGATATTTGATAAAGGATATCTATGCAATATATGACCTGCTAAACTTCTGCCACTTTCCACTTTTTTTCCTATGGAACCATATGAATTCTTGTTCTCTTCAAAGGAATTCTTAAACAGGATAGAGTAAAGTTTTGATTAAACAGTTTTATCCACTTTCATTCCATAGTGTATAAAACCTGATTAAACTGAGACTATCAGTGCTTTTGTAAACATGAGCAGTAAGGTTATGAGCAACTTTTAATAAAAATCTTTGTGTATGTGTGTGAGGGATTTAAAAACTTTTTTTAGAGCAAGAAGAACAGAGAGACACATGCAGAGGGAATAGTGTTCAGAGAAAAAAAGGCCAAGATGGGGGTCTCCAGAAATCTAAATAAATACAAGCCTAGGCTAGCAGGACAAAGTGTTCTGAGGGAAGAGGTCTAAGAATAACAGGATTGGATGAAAGTAATTATGAACAGGCATGGGGATATGTTCTTGTGGTCACTGCTCCTGAAAAGACTGAGGTTGGTGGAGTTCTGAGCTGTTGTAAAGCAGCTAAAGCTTGCTTCCACTAGACTCTGAGCTCCTTGAGGGCAGGAATTGACTTTTGCCTCTTTTTCTACCCCCAGTATTTATAAGAGTGTCTGGCATGTAGTAGGAGCTTAATAAATGTTTATTGATTGACTGACTGCTAGCTAAAGTCAATCAGGTTTCCACACCTCAGTCTGGCACCTCAGTGTTCTTATTTGTGAAATAGGGGAGTTGGATTCAAAGGTTTTTAAGGTCCCATCCTACCCTAAATCTCCGACACTAGGATCTAAACTTTATATCTTTGTCAGTGTCTAGCACAGTACTCAGGACACAATAGACATAATAGATGCTTCTTGAAGAAAAGACCATATGCTCAAGGTAGATTCTTCTTTCAATGTAAATCTGTTTCCATAGATTCAAATACCAAAAAGAGAAGGCAATGTGGATTACCAGAATAAATTGATTTGAGCCTTTATTCTGATACTTATTAGTAGTGAGATCATCAATAAGTCACTTAACCTCTCAGTATTTTACTCAGTAAAATGGGTATAATCATACCTACTGTATCTACCTCGCAGGTTATTATGTGTGCTATCTAAATGTGGCCTCCTATTAATAATAGAGAAGAGCTGGTCCCCATTCTTTATGTGGTGTCTCTATATATACCAGAGCACACTTATTAAGATATATTTCAGCCATAATAACCCCAATTTCTTTAACTTTCCATGAAGGTCAGATTTTCCAATCCTTTAGCTGATTTTTTAGAGAGGTGCAAGAAATTTATATATTTTCACCATCCATTCTCACAGTTGCCAGTGTTCTAATGACAATTTATCTCATGTCACAGAGTAGCTGTAGCTTGAAGAAGTGCAATATAAGCTTTGGGGATTGGATTTTATGTTTTTATTAAAATTCTAATTTTCTTACAGACTGATTTCTATTAGACTCTGCCTAATTCCTTTAATACCAAAGGCCATAGCATCTATGATGTTTCAAATAGATGTTTTATGATTTTTTTAGTAAATATCCAAATAAATTGCACCAACTGGAGTGTAACTATATATTTCACCTTTAGACTTCCAAGCTGAAAACCTGTTTTGTGGATAGGCTCAAATAATACAGAAGCATCTGTTCTGAATGCCCCTCACACTAGTTTGAGCATGCTCATAGCACTCTGTGTCAGGCAATTCTACAAGTCTGCTTGGTTGAATGGTTCCAACCAAATGGAAGAAACAAGAAGCATGAGAATAAAGTTAGATAAACATCGTGGACGTTTTTGAAATCAAAAGGACTTTAGAAAAAGACAAAACCCCCACTAGTCCAATCCCTTATTTTGAAAATACAAAAAGGGAGGCCCAGAGAGGTGAATTTCTTAAGAACATGGAAATAACATCAGCATTTGAACCCAGGACTTATGGCTTCAAATTAATTGCTTTTCCTACTGGGGTACACTGCCTCCCACAAGATAGGCCTATATGTGATGATAAAGGTTTCAGGAATTGAATTGGATTTTTTTTTTTACTTTCAGATTCAATAGTAATATGGAGAATGTTCATTTTTTCCTCCCTCAGACCCCAAATGATAGAGAATTCCACATAATGGCATGGCTCAAATGATTTAATGCAATGGATGCACAAGTATCCCTATAAAAAGAGGTATGAGCTCTGGACCAATTTTTCTTTTAGTGGCATGATAAATATATATTCTCTGCACTGTCTTAGGTTCAGCAAATCTCTTCTGTGCTGTGAAGCTGATAATGCACACACACAGTCAAATAATTATGTAAGATCTTGAAAGGCTATGGACAACTAAGAGATTAACCAAATGATCTTGAATGTGACTTTTCCGGAAAACATCACTGTCCTGGAAACCCAACTTTAAAAACCTTAGCATCAAAGTAAGGGAGGAGGGATCTCTCCTCCATTATGGGCATTTGGAATAAATATCACTCAAGCATTGTCTAATGCTAATGGAAGACCTGAGAGTGAGGGAAAATGGAGCCAAATTCACTTAGCTGAGAAGGCCTCAAGAAATAGGTGCACTTTCTTAGTTCACAGCCAGATGAGTGGAAAACTAAATGTACTGTTCAGCAGCAAAAATCTGTGCAACATTAAAGAAAGCCTGGAGAAATTGAAAACCCAATTGCTGAAGTCAAGAGATACAAGTCAAGATTGGGACTTGAGCTGTAGTAAAGTGTATGGTTGGAAAGAACAAGCAAATAGGAATGTAAGAAATGTCTTGATATAGCCAGGCAGTTTCTCTTGAATTCCATAAGAAATGGAAGTTGATATAGTCCATTACCTAGAAATAAAATACATTTTAGATCAAGTGCAGCCATTTTTCATAAGGTCACAAAAGCTCACACAGCAAGAAAGCTGCAGAAGAATGGAAAAATGAGCTCATTCAGATCATTTTAGATTCATTTGCAATTCATGTAATTTCAAGCTCATAGACCAGTGAGGAGTCAAGATTAGATTAAATAATAGAGGAGCCTTCTAATTTGTATTTCAGTCCAGAACAGAAATGATATATACAGGAAAAAGAATATGGATGCATGAGTTCCACAAATCTAGTCTGGATTACATATTTTGATCCAAAGGGCTGAGCATAGCTGACCTTTGGGGGTTTTTCTTAGCTTGAAAACTCTGGTGACTGATTGCATAATACTCTTGTCTCTAGGTCATTTCTTAAATGCTTCCCAGCACAATTTCATAAAATCACAGAATTTCAAAGTGGAGGGAGAGGAAGGGACCCTGAAGATCATGAAAACTGGCAACTGCCTAAAGCATGAATCCTATCTTCAATGTTTCTAAAGAGTGGCAATTTAGTCTATGCTTATAGACCTCCAGGGATGAAGTCAGTACTACCAGAGGTAGCCCATTTCATTTTTTGGATAGGTCGAACTACTAGGAAACTTTCATCTACACCAGAGGTTATTAACCTGGGGAATCTATCCACTAACCCGGATAGATTTCAGGGGGTCTGTGAATTTAAAAATTACATCTAACTTTTGGTTTCTTTTGTCATTTTAAGTATTTTATTTTATACATTTAAAAATATTATTCTATGGAAAGGTCCACAGTTTTCACCAGACTGTCAAAAGGGTCTATAACATAAGAAAAAATGGTTAAGAACCTCTGCTTTACACAGAGCTGAAATGTGTTGTTGTTATGGTGGTTGTTCAGTCATTTCAGTTGTGTCCCACTCTTTATGACCCCATTTGGGGTTTTCTTGACAAAGATAGTGAAGTGGTTTGTCATGTTCTTCTCCAGCTCATTTTCAGATGAGGAAACTGAAGCAAACAGGGTGAAGTGACCTTCCCAGGGTCCCACAGCTAGTAAGTGTATGAGGCTGGATTTGAACTCAGAAATATGAATCTTCCTGATTCCAGGCCCAGCACTCTACCCACTGTACCACCTAGCTGCTGGTTTCCATTAATTTTTACTCAAACAGCCAGGCAGTACATATTTAAAACCTCTTCCAGATGACAGTCCTTACCTTCAAATATTTGGAGATGACTATAATTTCTCTTTTAAATCTTCTCTCAAGGGTAACCTTTCCAGAACCTTTGGTGCTACATGTGTCACAATAACCTCTTGGGGATGTTATGTGATGGTATTACTAGACTTAGCATATCAGGGGAATTCCATAGCTATAGTTCACCTAGATTTTAGCAAAGCATTTGACAGAATTTGTCATGCCGTTCCTTTGGAAAAGATGGAGCAACGTGGGCTAGAAGGTGTTGCGGTAAGTAGTTTTGGAATTGGCTGAATGGTCAGGCCTGAAGAGTAATTGTTAATGCTAACTTGGAAGGAGATTCTCAGTGGCATTTCCTAGTAATTTGTGTTTGGCCTTGTGCTATTTAACATTTCATTCAGTGACTTGGATAAAAGGCAAAGATGATATGCTTAGCAGATTTGCAAGTTGGAAAGGATAGTTCATGTGCTGGCTGAGAGGTAAGATTCAAAAAGATTAGAATCTAATGAGATAAAATTAATAGAGATAAATTTGAAGTCTTACTCTTGGATTTCCCAGTCTTCTTTAACCTTACTACCTTTCCTCTGAGATTTATCCCCAATTTATCCTGTATATATTTTATTTGTGCTTAGGTGTTTGCATATGTTGTCTCCTTGAGGCCAGGGACTATTTTTTTTTCCTTTTGTAGTCTTGGCACTTGGTATAGAGGCAGGTACATAAAAGGTACTTAATAAGTGCTGGTTGATCGATCTTCACAAAATGGAGGAACATGGCTAGATACCTGTTTCTCTGGGAAAAAAAAGTGGCAGTGGTGGAGGGTAGGGGGGCAGGGGAGGATGCGTTTTAGTGGCTTTCAGGATTATTAGTTAACAGACTGATATGGCCCAGAAAAGTGGGAAAAAGTTGAGATGACAGAAACATGTAATTTGAAAGCAATTGATGAATTAAGTATGTTGTTGCATCCCTCAGAGATCCTTAATACTTGTGTGATCTCGGCCAATAACTTAATCTCTTTGAGATAATGGAATTTCATGTAATTTATGACAAAGCATCACAGCATTTGGATTTAGAAGGAATCTTTTTGATCTAGTCCAACTTCTTTTTTATTTTACTTATTAACTAGTAAGCTGAGTCCACACAGTTGAATAACAGAACTATTACAAAGTATTGGAGTGTTGGACCTGACTTGAACCTGCTTGGGAGAGTGCTGTTAAATTTTCAGTGTGAGCAATTACACCTGCGAAATCAATAAACACAACAAATCAGGGCTTGATTTATTGTTTTGCGCATCGTCAGGACCAAGGGTCAACAAAAGTATGGCCTACTGGCCAAATACAGACTATTTGATTTTGTGAGGCCAGTTAGCTAAGAATGGTTTTTACGATTGTAAATAAAGTCTTGTTGTATTAAAAAAATATATAAAAACCGTTCTTAGCTTAGTTGATGTAAACAATAGGTAGCTGATTTGGTTTGGCCTATGAGCCTAGTATGCTGACCCAGGTATAGACTTAAGAATATGATGGGGGAAATGTTAATAATTCGAATTAAACTTCAAAGTGTGCCATGTGCGCATTTTTTAGGACAGCCAGTTGTTAAACATTTACTACCATATCCCTGAACCTATATGAGACTCAAACCCAGTCATTTGATTCCAAATCCTGTCATTTTTCCACTATACCACATTTCTACAATTTATGTTACTTAGTTATGTATAATAAGAAAGCATATTCCAAGCAACTGGACATCATTCAACTGAAAAAAATCCCATCTGCTTCTCATAGTATGGGCAATTACAATTCATTACTTACAAAGAGCAATGGAGAGGTGCATGCTGGTCATTGCAGGCTGCCCCATTGTGCTAAAGAAAAGAGGGGTTATATGATTGGCAAAGCAGAAGGACTGGCAGGGTGCAGGGGAAAGAATAATGCATTGTGAATCAAAGAACTTGTATTAATATTCTACCTTTGTCCCTTTGTACTTGTGTGATCTCCTCAAATAACTTAATCTCTTTGGGTATCAGCTTACTCATCTATAAAATGCAAAGACAGGATGAGATAGCCTTGAAGGTCCCGTCCAGCTCCAGATCTATGATCCTCTGATTCTGAGTAGTAAGAATGAGGGTGAGGCTGGCTGGTTAGATCATGCCCTTCACCCAGAGGTAAAGGAGGAACATACAGACAGAGAAAGCTGGAGTGAGTGAAGGATGTCTTTGAGTGCAGACCCTGATACCAAAGGAATTCTACCAGCATCCTTCCTTTGGGGCTTATGTGACCCACATGTGACTGGTATAATTCAAAGAGAGTTGGGATTTGCTCATTCTAGAGTGGAGTGCCCTGCTCCCAATGTCTTTATCAGTATAAATAATCACAGATCTCTACCATCTACAAGCCACCTAGAACCAGTTAGTTGCCTGAGCCATGACAGTTACTGAGATGATCTAGTTGTCTGGGACTCATACGCATGTGTGCATTCAATTCCCCCTGTCTTTCCCAAGGGGGAGTTAGAATGACAATAAAACAGAAAGCTCTCCTGTTCTCAATTACTTCTTTTTTTAATTTTTTTGGAGGTCACACAGCTAGTAAGTGTGTTAAGTGTCTGAGGCTGGATTTGAACTCAGGTCCTCCTGACTTCAGGGCTGGTGCTCTACTCACTGCGCCACCTAGCTGCCCCACAATTACTTCTTAATAATAACAGTAATACCTAAAAAATAAGCCCCTCAAAACCCAACCCATTCTATATGTGATGAGGTGGTAGGTCTGGGGGACAGGTGCCAAGTAATGGAATGCTAGATATGATGATTTATATTAGGAAGTCTGTATGTCCCCATATAGTGGAAAGAAGCATGCTAACTTAGAGCAAATCTATTTTGTTTTAAGCCTCCATTTTTTTAGTCATTATGTAAATTGTTTTTCTGTAATTAAAGACCTGAGTGACATAATTTGGCAAACAATAACTAATGATATATGTCCCCCAAATTTGGTAAATAACTACTAATGATGTTTGCTCCATATTTGATAAACGACTACTTAATGTCATGGATGTGTGCCCCCCAAATCTTGTAAACAACTACTAATGATGATGTATGTCCCCCAAATTTTCTAAACAACTACTAATGCCATGTGTGTCCCCCCAAACTGATAAACACCTGCTAGTGACATGTGTGTCCTTCAAACTTGGTAAACAACAGGTAAACACTTGCTAATGGTTTTTGCTTTGATCGATAGCTTCCTTTCATCATAAGCTTAGGTGATTGATCACTGATCAGAACTTAGATGTAACTTATAAACACACTTAACTAGAACCATAAAAACCCATTGGAGGCCTAAGCCATCAATCTACTTCTGGAATGGGGCTTAGACAGATTCCTATGTTTCCTGCACTTGGAAATGTGATCATATAATGTTTGCTTGAGACCAGTGCTGATTGTAGGGCAGCTAAGTGTCTCAGTGGATTGAGCACTCACCCAGGAGTCAGGAGGACCTAAGTTCAAATCCAGTCTCAGACACTTAGTGACTTTGTGACCCTGGGCAAGTCACTTAACCCTGTTTGCCTCAGTTTTCTCATCTGTAAAATGAGCTGGAGAAGGAAATGACAAACCATTCTAGTATCTTTGCCAAGAAAACCCTGACTGGGGTCACGTAGAATCAGACACTACTGAAATGACTCAACAACAACAGTGCTGATGAATGTAAACTTGCTAGCTCTAGTTTTCATGAAATATTTTTTTTCCTTTTATCAGCCTTAAGTTGGCTATTTTACAACTTCCACTCATTGTTCCTGGTACTGCCCTCTGGAGTGAAAGAAAAACAAAAGGAAACAAAGCAAATCTATCCCATCATTCCTTCTATTTATTAGGGAGTCATCCAAGTCCTTGAACACAGCTCTCATGTCTCCTCCAGTCTTCTTCCTCCTCCATTGTCCTTGTCCTTGTCTTCCTCGTCTTCTTCTCCTTCTCCTTCTTCTCCCTCTCCCTCTCCCTCTCCCTCTCCCTCTCCCTCTCCTTCTCCTTCTCCTTCTCCTTCTCCTTCTCCTTCTCCTTCTCCTTCTCCTTCTCCTTCTCCTTCTCCTTCTCCTTCTCCTTCTCCTTCTCCTTCTCTTTCTCCTCCTCCTCCTCCTTCTCCTCCTCCTCCTCCTCCTCCTCCTCCTTCTTCTTCTCCTTCTTCTCCTTCTTCTTCTTCTTCTCCTTCTCCTCCTCCTCTTCCTCCTCCTCCTCCTTCTTTTCCTCCTCCTTCCCAAACATGCCTATTTTCACATGTCATGAATTCAAGGTCCTTTACCATTCTGGTCACCTTCCACTAGATGTTCTCCAGCTAATCAATGTCTTTTTAAACCATGGTGTCCCAAAGTGAGCACAGTACTCCTCATGAGGTCTGACAAGGGCAGAGTACAGCAGGATCGTTGCCTTCCTCTTCCTGGAAGCTGTTATTGCATTAGCTCTTTTTGGCTGCCACATCATACTGCTGACATATTGAGTTTGCAGTCCACTAAAACCCTCAAGTCCTTTTCAGAAAAACTGCTGTCTATGGCTCCCCCATATTATATTTGTGGAGTTAATTTTCTTTTGGTAACTAAGTACAAAGTTTTATATTTATCTCTTTTGAATTTCATTTATTGCATTCAATCCAAAACTTTTCAGGATGTCAACTTAATTTTGGATCTTAATTCTGTAATCTAGTATGTTGGGTATCCCTCCAGGCCTTGTGTCATTTGAATATTATTTATCTTTAAAAATAGAAACCAAACCCAAAACCAGGAATGCTAACACCTCATTTCCTGGAAATGCCTTGGTGGACATAGACTTGATTCCCAAAGCAGTCAAGTAGTCATTCAATAAACATGTGTTAAGCCTACTATATGCCAGGTTCTCTACTAAGCTCCAGGGACACGAAAAGAGGCAAAAAAGAAGGTCCCTGCTCCCAAGGAGTTATTCAAATAGGGAAGCCAATTATTCAGGATAAACTGGAGAAAATCAACAGAGGAAAAGTACTAGAATTAAGGGGGGTTGACAAAGGCTTCTTGTAGACAATGGGAACTTAGCTGGGACTTGAAGGAAGCAAGGAAGCAGAGATAAGGATGGAAGGCATTCAAGGCATAGGGGACCACCAGTGAAAATACACTGGCATGAGATGGAGTGTCTCGTTTGAGGAATAAGAGGGAGACCAGTGTCACTGGATCACATTATATAGCAGGGTATAAAATATAAGTGGGTAACTAGGTGGCACAATGGTTAGAGCATCAGGCCTGGAGTCAGGAAGCACTAATTTATAGTAATCCAGCCTCAGACACATACTAGCTGGGTGACCCTGGGCAGGTCACTTAACCCAGTTTGCCTCAGTTTCTTCATCTGTAAAATGAACAGGACAAGGAAATGACGAACCATTCTGGCATCTTTGCCAAGAGAACCCCAAATGGGGTCACGAAGAGTTGGATGAGACTGAAAACAGCTGAACAAGAACGTGAGGTGTAAGAAGACTGGAAATGTGTGTGTGTGTGTGTGTGTGTGTGTGTGTGTGTGTGTGTGTGTGCACACGCGCGTGCGCGCATGCGCGTGTGTGTAGGCAGCAGGGTCTGAAGGACTATGAAGCTAGAGAATGTTTAATTTGATCCTGAAGGTGATAGGGGGCCCCTGGAGTTTCTTTAGTGAGGCAGGAGGGTGATGTGGGCAGACCTGCATTTTAGGAAGATCTCTTTGTCTTCTGAATGGGGGAGGGGCTGGAGTGGGATGAGATGAGGCTATGAGAGCAGACATCAGGTTGCTGCAGTGATGAGGGCTTACACCACGGTGGTGGCAGTATCAGAATATATGAGAAAAGTTATGCAGACAAATCACAAGTGCATGTAAAATTAACATAAAATGCCTAAATTATGTGCCTGTATCATAAATTGCAAGTTGATCTTAACACTTGAAAAAAAAAAACCCTTAAATTGCTTTTGTCAATGATTTCCTCCGTTTCAAGTTATATGACAATGCATTACTGATCAGTGTAAGGGAATCACGAGAATATTTTGAATCCTAAATCCAAACAGTAGAAATGAGTGGAAATCAAAGAATTATTTAAATCAGAACAAGGAAAATCTGAAGAACCCAAAGACATTGAAAATCTGTGCAAACTCCAGCAAAAGTAATGTTGATGTCTTCATGATATTGAAAAGGAGATAGGCATACTTAGAATATAATTTTGAAAAGCCATTTTGAGTTTGATGGTACAAATAGCAATTCAAGATTAGGTCATGACAATCTGAAATTACAGAAAGGTTACCCTTAAGGAGCCAAGACATATTGATTGATACAGATTCTACAAGTCTGTGGAAAATAAAATGTGTAACATTATGTATAGGTTGCAAAACTTTAGCATCTACTAGATACCTATAAAAACAAAATCACATGGTTAAATTATAGAATTATATAAATATTATTATATATATTATATATATAATAAATATTATATAAATTATAGGCTTATTGTCCTTTATAAACCAACAAATGATAATCCATGTTCTACAAATACAAGCCTCAAAATATTCTTGAGAATTTAGCAAAAAAAGATGCTGGAACTATAGCATCACGGCAGGCAGAAACATTGCCTGCCATTTCTTCGACATAACATTTATGCATCAAAATATAAGAAAAAACAGCTTTAGTAGTTGTTTCTATAACAAGTGCTCATAATCTCCAAATTATAAAGCAAGAAAAAGTTTTTAAGGAATAGGGACTTGGGAGAAGAAATTAAAACAACATAGGAACAGGGTGAGGTCTGTCAATCAACAAGCGTTTGTTAAGCTCTTACCATGTACTAGGCAAAAGTCATACCAGTTATCCTGCCTCCTCACTGAGTCGTCTTGCAGATGCTCTCAGTGAGCCTACTGATGAGCTTATTCCCCGTGCTCTTTCAATGAGAAAAAGTCATTTTATCCAATGGTACAGTATTCTGCGAGGTATTAAATGTAATGGAATAATAAGATGATGTTTTGCCCTTAGACTCTTTCTATCTGAATCCCATAAGAAGATGAAGGTGATGATAATAACTGGCATGTCTCTAGTCTTTAAAAGGTTGCATAGGGCTTAGAGACATTATTTCATGTGGTCCTCAGAATTACTCTAGGATGTAGGTGCTCTTACATAATAGTAATAACAATGATAGTTAACATTTATTTGTCTCCTACACTGTGTTGAGCACTTTACAAATATTATCTTATTTTATCCTTACAGCAACCCTGGGGGTTAGTTGCTATAATTATCCCTATTTTGTACATGAGGAAACTGAGGCCTACAAAAGTTAAGTGACTTGCCCAAGGTCATACAGCTAATAAGCGTCTGGTGTCCCATTTGAACTCAGGTCTTCCTGACTCCAGGCCTGGTGCTCTAACCATTGTGCCACCTAACTCCTTCTATTGTATCTCCATTTTGCAGCTAAGGAGAGTAAAGCACAGATAAATGTCTTGCCCTGGGTCACAAAACCAGTAGGTGTGCGAGGCAAGACCCATTAAACTGGTTTCTATGATATCTTTAAAGCCTGTATGTAAACCAAGTTAGTACAAGGAGTTGTGTTTCTTGAAGTCCTGAAGTTGACTAATATGCAATGATGACTAATAGATAGATTATGTGCTCTAATGGCATCTGTGCAATGTCAAGATTTAGGGGGAATGCCCAAGAACTTTGGGTGAATGTCCAGGAATGACTGACAGGAGAAGATGGCCAAGAGTCACGCACAATGAGAAAGCTCTAATGGATTGGCATGGATACTGTTGTAGATAGCACTTGCATTGAGAACATTGATCAACTAAAAGGCATTTATTAAACATCTGCTATGTGACACCTTACGAGGAACTGGGGATACAAGACAAAAATGAAATCATCTCTGCCCACAGGGAGCTTATATTCTACACCAAAAAATCCATAAAATATGTATTCACAATAAATATCAGGTCATTTGGAGGGTCAGGCACCAGTAGCCTTTGTTATCAGGAAAGGTCTTGTGTAGTTGGTGGTAGCTGAGCTGAGCTTTGAAGGAAACCAGAGATTCTAAGAAATGAAGGGGAGGAGGAATGTTTTCCCAGAGTGGGGGCAGCCTGTAAGAAGACACAGAGATGGAAGATGGAATATGGTTTTTGAGGAATGGAAAGGTGGCCACTTTGGTTGGACAACAGAATGTGCAAAGAGAAGCAACATGTAACAAAGCTGAAATGGAAGATTAGAGCCAGGTTGCAAAGAGCTTAAAATGCTAAAGAGAAGGTTTTGTGTTAGATTCCATCACAGAGGCCCTGAGGTAGCAAAGTAAGCATGATTATTACTTTACACTTTTATAGTGATTTACATTTTTCAAAGCATTCTCATATGCATTAGCTCATTTGACTTCTAACATCACACATTTTCCACTAGATCATAGAGCAGCAAAGAAAGTATAATGGGTTCCGGGGTAATGGTTAAATTGTGGAGAAAATATAAATTGAAATAATAAAAATACTCTCTCTCTCTCTCTCTCTCTCCCTCTCTCCCTCCACCCCCCATCTCTCTTTCTCTCTCTCCCCCTTTCAGCTTCTTTTAATAACCAAAGCTAATCTAGTGGCACTTTTTCCAACATCCCTTACTAATACATAAGAGTAAATCTGGAATAAAAGATAAGGGAGATCGATAGATTTCCTCTTGTGGGTGCTAATTGGCTAAAGGTCCGTTTACCTCCTGAACGATGTGAGGAGGTTCTGGGTGCAACTTAGGAGACACATAAAAGACCCCAAATCTCCCCTGGAAGAACATTTAGGAGCTCTTCCCCTCTCCTAGCTAGTGTTCCTTTCCCTGGATACACCTCAGATTGGTGCTATAACTAATCTCTTTACCTCTCAGCTCTAAGGAGAAAGAAAGTCTGAATCTTTCCAATTATCCTTGGCACTACTTTGCATACACATATACACATATATAAATAAAGCAACATTTGGCAATTTAGGATTTGTCAGGATGAAAGACATTTAATAAATTTATCACCACCTAGTTGGTCCAGAGGCAAACACTAATTTTAAGGAGATTAATCTAAGCATTCAAAGAGTGAATTAATGAACCTCTAAATAACTTGCTATGGTCTGCTGCTATCTTCCCAATTTTTATATCCTCTGATGTTGCAATATCTTATACCTCCTCCCTAATTCTTCTAAATTTGGGGAGGGAAGGGGACAAATAGTTAAGAACAGATGGCAAAATGAATTTTTTACTCTTTAAAATGCACATTGTTGGAAAAGAAGGGTAGCAAGGTTCGTATCTTTGGAGATAAAGCCTACAACTTTTAATATCCTTGCTGTCAAGTAAAATAAGACTAGATCATTTGCAAGTACCAAAGTTTGGGTCAAATTTATTTTTTTTCAAGCTTTAAACAATAGATGGGGGCAATAGGATGAGAAAAAGAGAGAAAGAGAAAAGAGAAATAAAAGAGAAATGAAAGAGAGAGAGAGAGAGGGAGAGAGGGAGAGAGGGAGAGATGGGGGAAACCTGTGTTTAATACATAGCCAATGAATGATGATGAGTCAAAAGATTCTGAGACACCGAGAAACTGGAGGAAAACCAAGAGAGAGCAATGTCTTGGGACCCAAGAGAGGGGAGAGGGAGGAAGACTATAAAAAGCTTAGCAGGACTCAAAAAGAGTGTAGAATGAGGAAAAAAGACATTAGTTGATGGTTGCCCAGGAGAGAGCAGTTTCATTGGAGTGGTAAAGGCAAAAGCTAGATTTTCAAGGCCTTGAGAAATGAAGGGGAAGTAAGTAAGCTCCTTGAGAGCCAAGACTGGCATGTTTTTTCTTTGTAATTCTCAGCAATTAGCCCAGTGCCTGGTGCATAGCATGCACTTAATAAATGCTTGTTGATTAATAGAGGAAATGGAAGAATTAGAGGGAATATAGTAACTGTCCAGGCACTTTAAGCATTATCATGTGCAAGCAGGAGTAAGGCTTGTTTTACTTGACTCTAGAGGCATTGAGATTGGGAGGTTGGGAGGTGTTCTGAAGTAGATTTCAGCCACATGTAAAAAAACTTCTTAAAAACTGAAGTTGTGCAAAAGGGAAATGGGCTGCCTCGGGAGGTAGTAATGATAATAATGATAACAGTACCAACTCCGCTATTAATAATAATAATAATAGCCAGAATTTATATAGCACTTGAAGGGTTGCAAAGTGTTTTTCATCTATTATCTTATTTGTTCCTCACAGCAACCGTGTGAGGCCGTTGTGATCCCCATTTTACAGATGGGGACACTGAGCCTGAGAGAAGTTAAGTGACTTGTCCAGGTTCACAGAACAAATCAGTGTCTGAGGTGGGATTCAAACTCACTCGAGATCCAACACTCTATCAACGGCACCACCTCACTTCCCATTCTATTCTTCCTCCAACTGAAAATGTTTATATTCTTGGAAAATTGAACAAGATGTGTTCTGAACACATTATCCATGTCCCTATTCCAGCACAGTTCTCTGGGGTCTTGGTGAGTCTTCAAAGAGAGGTTGTATGATCACAAATCTGAGTTATTGTCAGGGTTAGATTAGCCAGTTTCTTTGGTCTCCTGAAATTTCATCCTTCCATTCTGCGATTCTGAAACACGGAGATCATGCTCTCCAGATATCACAGGATATTCGCAATATGGTTTTCTGTAATTTAAATTTCTACAGTATTTCAATGTTCCATGAAGCTATGTGAATTATAATTACTGTTATTCTTTCTGTCTCACAGGTTTTTTTTTTCATTTAAATTCATTTGGAATATTTCAGAGACCATTCTCTGGATCCAAGCCAAAGTGAATGCCAAAATCACATGGCCAATTATATATAGCCAGTCCCAACCATACTCCACATTCGTCTGTCTTCTTGCCACCTGCCCTGTCATATCTCCTCCTCCTCCCAGCCATACCCTGCTTCCTCTTTCTTCGCCTGGAAATCTGAATCAAATCCGTACTACTAGTGTTTCTATAAAAGGCATGTTAATCAATTTTCCTAAAGTTTCACTCACTCTCCCTGGGATTTTCCAGAACTCTGGTCATTCCTCTATATGTGTCATCTTCTCCTATTAGAATGTGAGCTTCTTGAGGCCAAGGGCCATCTTGCTTTTCTATTTGTAGTGCCATACTTGGCACGTACTAAATGCTTAATTCTTTTCCTTCACTCATTTAATTTATGACATCCTCGATTTGAGTGCTCCCTCTACTTAATGCTGATCACAACACATTCATAGCTCTTCATCTTACTCAATTCTTGTCTAGATGTTCTCATAGTTCCTACACAGAGGGCCTATTCAACAATTTTAATAATTTATGAATGTTCATGTAGTACTTAAGTCATCCATATTGTATCCTTCATTCTCACCACATGACCAGCTTCCAACAATTTCTGATTATATCTGTCCTTAATTTTTTTCAATACTTCTCTTACATAAGAAATAATTTCTAATTGGCCTACTTATTGCCACCACTTATAACCATATATAGAGATATCTTTTGGGTCAACCATACCCTTCTGGAATCCTAGTGGTCTAAGATTTCTTAGCCTGTTAATATCACTAGGAGATATTAGTGCTACAAAGATGGCATTATCATTGAACGTGTTGTATAATTGCTCAAATGTGATTCACTCCTCACCTATTTATCTCTAGTCCCCATTCGCTCATGTGTGTGAGAGAGAGAGAGAGAGAGAGAGACTTCAGAGACCATCTAGTTCATCTCCTTCACCTTAGATAGGTTAAGTGCCTTGCCTAAGGTGACATGCATAGCAAGTGACAGAGGCAGAATTGGAATCTAGGTCTTCTGACACTGAAATCTTTGCATTGTCCCACTCTGTGTAGTTAGGTGCAAGTTAAATACTTTTTTTTGTTGCTCAGTTGTTTTCAGTCTTGTAGTCTCCGTGACTCCATTTGGGGTTTTCTTGGCAAAGGTACAGGAGTGCTTTGCCATTTTCTTCTCCTGCTCATTTTACAGATGAGGAAACTGAGACAAACGGGGTTAAATGTCTTGGCCAGGGTCACATAGCTAAGCATCAGAGGTCACATTTGAACTTAGGGCTTCTTGACTCCAGGCCTGGTGCTCTATCCACTGTGCCACCTAGCTGCCCTAAGTGCTATGTACTACTTAAATAAACAAGCTCTTTTCCTTCTGACCATATTAAAGCCTATTCAAATTTAATTTAAAAATTAAACAATTACACATTACATCTGCATAGTGAATTGTTTTTGCTATTTATTATTAAAGTGGCAGTACTAGGTGGAAAGAAGAGACCGCTGAGGCCATTTATTTCAACTGCTTCTTTTTAGAGAGAGAAAAAAATGAGGCCTAAACAGTTCAAGTAGCTTAATTAGGCTCACAGTCATGCATACAGAAAGTGATTGAGGTAGGAATTAGAACCGGGATAAACTTACTGTTCTCCTCTGTCCTTGCTCTATTGTTAAGCTCAAGCATGTGCTCAGTGCTTCTCTTTAACTGATGGTACATTAGCAGTGTCTTTGTGAATCTGTGTGTGTTTAATCTGACTTTGCTTGATTTTGTCTTCTCCTTTGGTTCCCAAGAAAACCTAAAAGTTAAAATTTACATCCCAGCCATTGCTTGCCCACAACTTCTTGGTAGTTTACTGCTTCTTTCTGCTCCAGCATTGCTCCAAATAATTTGTGACTTTAGGCATTCAGAGACTTGGATGGGTGTGGAAACTTGCCTTTAGGTGTTCAAAGACTTACTAGATTTATTCTCATTAAATACAACCAAATAATACTTTATTTATCTGCCTTGTACTACTCCCAGGGTTCTGCCAATTTTTAGATACTCGCCTTTCGGGGCAAACAAACAAACAAACCCAAAGCAAAACAAAATTGTTTTTCTCCATTGAGTCCTTTTTCTGCAGACCTTTGTGTCCAGACTCTCCTGTGTACCTTGGGAGAAGACCCCTATAGAAAAGGGTGCGCTGTCCATGCTTCACTTTGCTCTGGTGGCTTGTTTCCCCTGACAAGAAGAAAGAGTTCCACTAGTGTAAGTTAGTTCTAGGCCTGTCTTTGGCACATCCTTACTGTTTACATTTGTGTGTCAATAAAGCTTTCAGTGTAGGCAATTCTCTAAGACGATTTGACGCCTTTTTGGTGTCATGAACCTCTTTGGCAGTCGGGTGAAGTCTATGGACCCATATTCAGAACATTTTTTTAAAGTTTGTAGATGGAAAGAATACTAAATTTCAGCTAGAGGCTGATGAAATTAAAGATGTAATTTTCCTATCCATGTTCACAGATCCCTGGAATCTGTCCATGGACTTCCCCTCTCCCGTACTTCAAGGTTAAGATCCCCTGCTCCAAGACTATAAATTGCAAATGAGTTTCAGATGAATCTATCGATCAATCAGCATGTATTAAGTGCTTACTGTGTGCTAGACACTGTGCTAAGTGCAGTGGATATAAGAAAGTGCAAAAGACAATCCTTCTCCTCAAGGAACTTTCTAATGGGGGAGAAAACATGCAAACACATGTATACAAAATGAGTGATATACAGGAAGGCACTGGAATTATGAGGGACTGGGGAAGGCTTTCTGTACAAGGTGGAATTTTAATTGGGACTAAAAGGAAGCCAAAGAGGTAGGTCAGTGGCCAGAGTTGAGAAGGGAGGGAGTTCCAGGCACGGGGTCAGCTGGAGAAAATGCCTGCAGCAGAGAGATAGAGTGTCTTGTTCTCAGTCCAGGCCTGCATCGTAGAGGGCATTTCTTCACTTGGAATCCACCACACCAAAAGTGTCATAGGTCTAGACAAAATGTGAAAATACTGAAACACCTCATGGTTTAACATCCCAAAGGCTAGACTTACTTGAAGAGGGATCAATACTGAATTCAGCCTTCAAAATCACATCTCTTTGGCTTATTTTCCCTGACACAAAATTATCTATGGGAAACCTCAGAATATAGCTTATATCTAGGTCTCCATGATGACAATCCATTGCAGGTATAGGATGTCTTTTATTCTATCCTACAGGGAACCAATGACAAAAAGCATCCACGGTAGTCCAAAAGTAGTCAGTATATCATCGATCAGCAAACTATAACATAAATGAGGACCCAGAAGAACTCTGACATATCTGTCACCTTTAAAAAGGCAAAGGCAAGAATTCAAATCCCAAATATTGGTTGCCAAAGTTGACAATGAAACTAGCAGATGTCACTTCAAATATTAAGGGATGTAATTTTCCCTAGGCTCCCCCCATCTAATTGATGAAATCGGAAATAAAATATTTTGCAGAGACCTTGTAAAGAAGCATGAAAATCCATGTAAATGAATTTGAATTCTTTGGGTGAAGGAAACTATCTAAGGGTAATCTTTTAAATTAAAAACCTTTTCTTTTTAGATGAACTTTTGACAAATCCAATATTCACTGTTAGCTACCTACATTTATTACAATGCTAACTGCCAGCACACACACACACACACACACAAATTGATACCAATTCTGATTTTTTGAAATGGATTTTAATTTTACTATTAAACAATAGTTAAGCAGAGAGAAACATTTTCATATTTACTCTTTTTCTTAAAAATTTAATTACTCAAAAAAATTTTCAAGTTAAGGGAGCCTGGCTATTTTTGTCTGTAAATTCTATAATTGTTTAATATGTCACTTTAGCCATGCCTGAGCTTTCAGATGCTTTCTTTGAATGTGTCATATTCTAGTATCTGAGGGTTTTGTTTCAGTAACAGAGTTCCTTGAAGCAAGTATATTTTCACATGTATGATGCAGATTTCATTCAGTCTTTACTTTCTGAGATGGCCTAATATCCTGGAAAGAGCACAAAACGTAGAAACAGAAGACCTGGGTAAAAGTCTGGTTCCAATACTTGGTAGGCTTGTGACCTTGGGAAACATAGCTTCCCTGAAACACAATTTTGAGAAAGTGGTCTGGTATAATCGAAAGAAGTACCTTTCTTGGAATCAGCAGGCCTCTGCAAGAGACTCAGTTCTGTCATTTACTTGCTATATTATCTAGAGCAGGTCATTTTACTCCCCACACTTCAGTTTCCCTCTTTGTAAAATGAAAGTATTAGATAAGAAAATTTCTAGATTTCTTGAACTCTAATCTTCTGCAATTCTGACTGGATAAGGATATATAATACTTGTATTATTTATTTTATAAATTAGTTGTGTACATAACTTGCATACTACTTCACTCCAGATTCATTCAGATCAGAGTTTCTATGTTAGGATATTTTGGCTAATAATTTATCTCATCTGACTTATTTAATCCCATCCTGGATGATTCCTGAGAACTTCCCAGGTCAACTAAATTCGGTTTGCCCCTTACTGACAGATCACAAAAGAACCATATATTAAGATAGCAAAATATTTAATTAGGGTTGGGTTGTAAAATAAAGCCATAAAGGGGGAACAGTACCCATTGTAAAATGAGTACAACTTTATTCCTGGTTCCTTCCAGAATTGAGGCAAAAGGCTAGGAAAAACCTTCGACTCTTCAAAAATGTGAAAAGCATGGTAGAGTCTCATGATCAAAAATTAGCTATGTATATAATGCCCAGATTTCTACCTAAACTCCCTTGTAGTCTCTGGATCTGCCCCATGGTTCAAATGTCTTATCCCCTTATTTTATGGTGCTTTGGCATCATTATGGCAGTTAAGATCCTTGTCTTTTGTTTGCTTAGGCTGTGGCTTTATGCCTTCCTTCATACTCTTCTGGCTGTGGGGCCTCTCATATTATCCTCTTCTCCCCAAGAGGTAGGGCAGCTAGGTGGTACAGTGTATAGAGTGCTGGGTCTGAGTCAGGAAGACTTGGGTTCTAATCTATCCTCAGACATCCACTATCTGTGTCACCCTGGACAAGTCACTTAACCCTGTTTGCTTAAGTTTCCTCATCTATAAAATGATCTGGAGAAGGAAACGGCAAACCACTCCAGTATCTTTGCCAAGAAAACCCCAAATAGGATCATGAAAAGTTGGACATTACTGAAACAACAGAACAAGGTCTTTTAAAGAGATTTTCATTGTCTATCATGGCAATCTCAGATACTTGTTGGCCTGTCTAGATCCTCTCAGACTTCAGGCAAAAAGCTGAATAAAACACAATAACCCTTTTTATATGAGTTCTATCTTTTCGCAAGTCTTTGTTGGCTTCATGATGCAATCATGTTGCATTCAGCCTCACAGTCTCACAGGAATTGAAGTCATTCAAACAGCAGGATCATTAAAGCACAGAGGCATAGAGTGTATGTCTTTTTCTTCCCATCCAACATTTCTCTGTTAATTGAAGGAAGTGATTCACAAATTGTAATGTATCATATAAATGTGAGTTATTAATCTAAGCATGGAACAGACAGGAGGAAGAAGTGAGTGTTCATAGACTCACAGAATATTAGAGCTAGGAAGGATCTGGTTGATCATTCAGCTTCCTCATTTTGCAGATGAGAAAAATGAGATTCAGAGAAGTTGTGATTTGCAGGTTAAGCACCCAGGTATCCTAACACCAAGTCAAGTTTCTTTTAATGTTACCCATTCTGCAGTGACTTTCATCTTTCTTTATAGCTAACATTTGTGTAATGCATGATGGCTTCCTTGAAGACTCAACCAAGCACTACCTTCTGCATGAAGACTTTTCCTAGACCTCCATAATGCCCCAGCAGCTAGGACCTTCTCCCTAAGGTTACCTTGTATTTGCTTTAAACACACACACACACACACACACACACACACACACGCACACACACATACATTGTTGTTGAGTCGTTTTTCACTTGTTTCCAACTCTTCGTGACCCCATTTGGGGTTTTCTTGGCAAAGATACTAAAGTGGTTTGCCATTTCCTTCTTGAGATCATTAACAGAAGAGGAAACTAAGGCAAATAAGACTAAGTGACTTGCCCAGGGTCACACAGCTAGTAAGTGTTTGAGGCTGGATTTGAACTCAGGTCTTCCTGACTCTAGGCTGGGTGCTCTATCCTCTGTGCCATCTGGCTGCCTACATATACACATATACAAATACACATACATACACACATACTTATATACACATACACACATACATAAACATATACAATATACACACAATGTAGATATACGGTGCAATATATGCATATACATATGTCTATACAAACATTACACATACATACATATATATAAACAAATCTCTATCCATCATTTTAATATATGTTTCTTGAGAGCAGGGACTATATCACTTTTGAGTTTATATCCCAGTTCCTGGTACTTCGTAGGTGCTTAAAAAGGCTTGTTGATTCATTTATGGCATACAAAGCACTTTGCACATATAATTTAATTTGATTTTCTGTATTCATTGGATAGATAAGTTTATGAGTTTTCTCCTGGGGATATATGCATATCGTCTGCAGTCTTGATGTATCTATGATCTAAAAAAAAGAAGTCTATTCCTCTTCTAATGATATGTTGAAGATGGGTCAATATGAACTATGAATCAAATGGTGATAATTTTTTCACTTCCTATCAGGACCTCAGAGCACTCCCCAGAGATCATCAAATAAATATTTTACTCAGCATAGTACACTACACAGAGTAGGTGCTCAATAGGTGTCTGTGGATGGTGACAATGATGGTAATAAGTAGGTAGGTCTTGACTGTATCCTGAGACATCTTGTCTTACAGTTATCATCTATCACAAGATTTATTCCATGTCTTGTAGCTTTTGTTTACCTTATCAGGTCTCCCATATACCACTTAACCGGGCAAAAATCCATTTAGTTATTTGTTTGGGTGATTTGGAGAAGCAGCCTGGTATGGTGGTTAGAGGGCAGGTCTGGGAGTCGAGAAGACCTGGTTTTAAGTCTGACATTTGACATGAGCTGTATTACCACAGGCAAGTCATTCACCTTTGAGTGCTCTGGGAAATTCTCTGAAGATTATAAATTACATAAGAGTTGCTCAGGTCAAGGTATATGGAGTTTACACATGATTAAATCAAAGGTCCAGATCCCACCTCCTTCCCCAGTACCTTAAAAATAATGGAAAAGCTTAGAGGCAAAACAGTAGTAAAAATCTTCCAAGAAACTAATCTGCAGAAATGGTTGAAATAAAGTATTAAAGTTGATAAAACTTTTAACAACTAGGATTGCAGACAAGCATTCAATTTAAAATGTAGGTGATTCAGAGAAGTTGTTAGAAGGATTAAGTAAATCACTGGAGGGTATAAACAAACATTTCCCCTCAAAAGCTTTCCCCCCTCAAAGGTTTTGTCTTTCTTCGTTAAACACTTTAGATTCAACCATTAATGTTGCTAATTAAGGATTTGTGAGTATTTTCTCATCAAAATTCCTGTGGCCTGTCATATCCATAATTTCTGGATTAGGGTTCCCTAATAATATGCATTGCCTTGGTAGACCAGCTATCATTGCAGTCTATCACTGCAGTGATCCATACATTGAAGACTCCCTAAGTACATGTTGACACAATATTGTTCCAGTGATCCATGAACTAAGTATGTCTCAGATCCGCGTCATTACGAGTTTAATGGGAGAAATGCACCAATTCCACTGAAAATGCCAGGGATGACTCTGTGATCAATTCTTCCACAAACACATTCCCTGTGCCCTTCTGCAATGAAGATCCTTTCTGAACCTTCCCTGAGCCAGCCATTACTCTGTGACTTCATCAACCCGCAATGTCCCATTTTATATTGACCGCCTTTAAAAGCTCTTTGTCGGTCACATAAAAGATCTATGGGATGAATTGCACAATAGTCACCTGGATATGAATAATGGAAACCACCATTCTGTTCCTTTTAAGTGCTAGGAATAGTAATTTCCCCATAGACACAAAATGAAGGAAAATTAAAATTTTATTTGGATCATTATTCAGTCTATCTTTCATTATAAAAAGTTCCCCGAGTTATTGTCACAGCAGAGAATGAAAACACACAATCTGACTTTGTGCCTTTGTACTTTGGTTTTTCTGTTGTTCATAAGTGAAGAATTTCAGAGCTCATCAGGTCCAATACTCTCATTTTACAGATGAAGAAAGTAAAACCCAAAGAGATAAATGACTTGGCCAAGGTCACACAGGTAGGAAATAACTGTGTCATTGTTTTTCTTTTTTCTTTCCACTTTATTTTTTTACAGATTTAATCCTATACAATATTTCAAATTCTATTTTGCATAATAATAACTATCATTTGCAAACTGCTTGATATTTTGCACAGTGCTTTACATATATTATATAATTTGACAATCATAGCAACTCTGAGAGGTAGGTGGTATTACTATCCCCATTTTACAAATAAGGAAATTGAGACTGAGAAAGGTTAAGTGACTTTCCCAGGGTCACATAGCTGGTAAGTGTCTGAGGTAGGATTCAAACATAGTTCTTCCTGACCCAGATTCCTCCATATGAAAATGCATCACATATTAGGTAGTGATTCATATATTATGTGTATATTATATATAAGCCCTTCCCAATGTGGTTCCAATCTATTTCATCAGGCTCCTTGTACATTATTGTACCTTATATACTCAGCATGGCAAGCTGACTGGTTAGAATGTAAGATTCTGAGACCAGTGGTTGTTTTTTTTACCTTTCTTTCTCTCTTTAGTGCTTGCCACAGTGCCTGGCACAGAGTAGGCACTAGCTAAATGGTTGAGTGACTAACCATTGATGTGTCTAATACAGGACATTTTTTTTAATCTCCCACCTCCATGCTTTTGCATTCCCAGGATTCTCTCCTTTATCCTTTAAAAACTTTTTTTTTATGATTTCTTTAGTGATTTCCTTCCTCTTACTTCCCCCAAAATTACTTTTTATTTACTTTGTATATATTCTGCATTTACTTAATCTGTGTACATGTTATTTTTCCCCAGCAGGGAGCAAACTCCTGGAGTGTAGGGAATGTTGTTGTTGTTTTTAAAGAATGTCCCTAATGTCTAACACAGTGCTTGGCACATGCTCAATTCTTGAATAATTGAATATCATAGATCTAGTATGCACCAGTCAATTTGGAGACACGTTTGGAGGCAGGAATGTCTAGGTTCAAATCTTTCCTCCGACACTTATCTGGACAAACCATGAGCATCTCTAGGACTCAGAAAACTCTTTAGGCTTGGGTCCTCAGTCACATATAGCATGTAATCTACACTGGTGAAGAATTTCCATACTAAGACATGATATTCACAAAGACTTAGCACTGTGCTAGGCACACAGTACTAGGCACTTAATAAATGCTTATCGTCCTCCTGCCCCCACCTGAAAGTTCCTGAAAATGATGAAATTAGAGTACTCAAGCATATGAATGTATCATTACATTTATTAACTTATGTTATTTAGGCAGTAAATCAGTATTTATTAAACTAATTATGTGCCAGTCACTGTGCTGTGCTCTGGTGATGCAAATAAAAAGAAAAAAAAGTTAGAGTATATTATTTGCTAGGATAACAAGCTACCTAATCTTTCCCTTCTCATGCAACATTTTCCCCTCTCATTTATTCAATTTCTCATTCATTCATTCATCAACCATTTCCTGAAGCCCTACTATGTACAAGGAAGTATGGGGTCCTACAAATGTAAAAGACATAGATACTGCCCCCAAGGAATTTACAGTCTAATAAAAAAGATAAATACAAAAACAAAAACAATTAAATTACCTGGAGTTGGTCAGTGGTGTCAAATTTAACTGAAATGGTCACCACAAGACCATACATAAAGATCTCTGTTGGACACATATCGACTTTCACAACCATGGATTAACATTATCTATATGGTATTATATTATTATTTATTTTAATCTTAATTTGCTTCCTATATATTCAGGCCATAATGAAGCCAGTGGGCCACACTTTTGACATGGTGAGCTTGAAGAGTATCTGATATTTATGTAGAGTTTAGAATTTTGAAGAGTCAGGAATAACTTTCTAATAGCTGGTTGGAAGACAGTAATGAAGCAGGGGTACTATAGTTCATTTAGAGATTCAAGGGAAAGAGACACTGATAATAGAGAATTTAGCTAACCAGAATTTAATGATATCAGAACAAAACATATAGTGCGGATATATATGCACATTTGTGACCTAGCCATTTTTTTGAGTGATATTTTTTTCTTGCTTTTTGGCAGGGCAATTGGGGTTAAGTGACTTGCCCAAGGTCACACAGCTAGTACATGTGTCAAGTGTCTGAGGCTGGATTTGAACTCAGGTCCTCCTGACTCCAGGGCTGGTACTCTACTCACTGCGCCACCTAGCTGCTCCTTTTTGAGTGATATTATCTTTATCTGGTTAGCCTGTTGCCAGAATATATTTTGGTACATGTAAATCTTATAAACTGGATGGTCCTTCCTCCACCAATGAGCTACCTACTATTCCCCACAAAGTAGATAGTTGTATACCCCGGCATAAAGCATTATTCAGACATGCTCTACCAAGTATGTATCTTAGTTTTCGTAATTGTCTCTATCCTTTGTTTAAGAACTTACCCCCAACCCATAGCTATGAAAGGTATATGATTTATTTCTCTTATAATTTTATGTCATGATTTTTAATATTCCAATAATGTATTTATTATTAATTTACGGTAGAATATGGCATAGGAAGTTATCTATGCCTAATTTCTATGAGACTTCTTTCCAGTTTTTCCAGTAGTTCTTATAAGTTAGGGGAATCTTTCCTGGGTTTTTTATGTTTTGATGGTTTATTGAACACTGAATTATTATGTTCAAGTATTTCTATACTATACTGGTAGAGGTTGAGATTTAATCCAGATCTGCCAACGGCAGAGCCCATGGTCTTTCCATTATATAGCATCCCCTATCGCTTCCTGAAATAAGTAAGGGTCTCATAGAAGATACAAACAGAAATGGTTCTCATTTTGCTCTGAAAAGGTGGACAAAGATATTGGCTGAAACATTATTTCTGTATGCTTCACTTCTTGCTCATTTGTTTGTTCATCCCATCGCTCACCATGTTTTTGACTAATAGAGCTAATGCTAGTAGAGAGACTGTCTGGCCAACTGGTTGGTTATCTTATTAAATGAATCCTCCAACCCATGATAGCTATAAAGGTGATCAAAGCTGTTACTCTTGTAGCTTATATCTACTTTCTGTGAAGTGTGCTGCTTCTGAATGGTAGGGATATGACTAATATACAGGGTGCAGGTCCAGTATTGTATGCCTTGGACTATGAAGAAGGCGCTTTAATCAGAGGAAACCCACTGTGTCATACCATGCAAAGAAATAAGTTCCTGTTCAAGGACATATGTGGTAAAGGATTGACTAGACAAAGTCATAATGGGTGGAAGTATCAGTGCCTATGAAAGTGTACTTCTAGACCCAAAAAGTAAGATGAGGCTTATGCTGTCAATTTGCCTTGTCATGCACCACAGAGATGCCTCCCCAATGGAATTTTGAGTGGGAGCTGCTGTGCTACCTGGTACACTGGGCATTGGGCAGCCGCAGTCAGAGCTTTATCCTTGGTCATTGGGCTCTTTGCCACCTGAAAATTGGAGCTCCTAGACACATGCACCAAATCACCTAGAAATTTCCCTTGATATAAAAAAAAACTTCTAATATGACAAAATTCTAAAAACAGCTTTTCAAACAACAAAGTGAAGTATAATTAAAGCTACAACGTCATGGCTTTAGAAGATAAAGCTCTCCTAAAATGATTTTGAGAGTTTGACTTTGCAGATACAAATGCAATCTACATCAGAATCTGCAACGCATTTAACTAAAGACTTACCCCAGCAAGTCTGTTATTGTTTTACTGACTAATACCAATAGGAATTTCCAGAGAAATGATATTATTAAAAGCAACAAATGAGAAAGACTGTCCTTAACTTAGATGGCAAATAAACTATTCACAAATCATCCAGTTCTATTATTTCTCTTTGAAAGCACAAGTTCCCTACGTGTATGTAGGGAACTAACATACACGTCCTTCTGAGCACAGAGTGAAGGCAGGGCATCTTTAAATCCAATTTTCCCCTACTTCAGGCCTCCTAATGCTGGGATCTGCCTTCTCAGATTACCTCCAAATCATCTTGTATATATTTGATTTATAACTGTTTGCATGTTGTCTCCCCACTTTGGACTATGAGATCCTTGAGTTCAGGGACTGTCTTTCCTTTAGTTTTCTTTATTTACCATTTGACACCATAGGTACAGTTGCCTTTTCCCACTTTAGTATTTTCTTTGCTTTTCTTTCCCATTCACTTATGCCCCGTTCCCATACACTCTATATTGCATCTTTATCCTACCTGTACTTATTTTAAAGCGGTGTAAGGGATATTAAGGGAAAAATAGCATCTCTGGTGTGAGGATTTGCCAATTCTTTTTTAGGGCTGCTAATTCACCTTCCATCCAACTCTCACCTGTGGCTCTAAGAAGCTGTGGCATGGGTGGCAGCCACACTCTGGTAAAGCCATCTGGGCAGATTGGCTAAACCCCTGTGCTCCCACTAAACTCCTGACCTTTTAAATTGTCCTGGTCTGGAAAAAATGTCTCGCCTTGACCTTTTATTGACTACTGTGATTTTAGAATTCAATTTGATGTGTTACATTAAAGTTGTTTGGAGAGGAATATTGGGAGAATTCTGCTTGAATGCTCCCTTTACTCTCCTGTCTTGGCTCCATCTCTCACTTATTGACTAAGAAAGTAGTAAACGGATACATTAAAATTTAGTGAACGGTTATACAATTAAACAACTGTCCTTTCTTTTATATTTTTAAAACCGTTGATCAACAGTTTGGTTTTTGTAAACTAAGTTGGCATCTCCCCAGGAGGGATATACTGAATAAAATAGCTGCTGTCAAATAGCACTTTCTTTTTGTTGATTGGCATAAATTGCTGCTCACCCAGGGCGAGGGACAATTTGTAAGGATGAGCATGTATCATGTTTCATCCTTCAAGTATCCATGAGTAGTGCTAAAATGGATGGCCATCTGCTTCTTCCAATCTTCTCCAGAGAAAAAGGCACGGACTAAACAACCTTTGGTCTCACTTTGAGCCCTGTAAATTTACGAACTTTATCTATATATGTGGTGAAAATGAAGAGCTATTGAACAGTACATAAAAGCCCTGCGTGACAGTTTTCAATAAAATAAGGAAAATGTTCCAGGAAAAAAATGAGGAATAAAGAACTTCATTATAGAGATTGATACATGATAAATCCATAATTGGCCAATATGTAGATAGGTAGAGAGACTGATAAGTAGGCAGACAGGTAGGTAGACAGATAAAGCTTTTCCTAAGTGATTTCTCTGTTCCAAGCAAGTTCTCTGTTCCAAGCACTATACTAAGCTCTGGGAATACAAGAAAGGCAAAAACACAATACCTATTCTCAAGGAGCTTATATTATAATTATAGAAGATAACAGAGGCTAGGGAGAAAGGAAGGGTATCCTTTCAAGGGAAAGGGGGCTAGTGAGGAGGAGGAAAAGAAGATTGGAGAATGAAGTCAGAAGCAAAGGAAAACATTACTAGTGATTCTTTCTCAAGCTATATATCATGGTTTCTATGATGGTCTACATGACTCGGTATCAACTTAAATGGAAGGAGGGAGAAACAAAGAAAGGAAGCACGTATTAAGCACCTAATATGTGCCAAGCGTGGGGCTAAGCACTTATAAATATTATCTCGTGTTATCTTTACAACAACCCTGTGCTATTATTATTTCCATTTTGACACTGAAGAAACTGAGACTTCCTCAAGTGACTTGACTAGGGTCATATAACTAGTAAATGTCTGAGGTCAGATTTAAGCTCAAATGTTCTTGGCTCTAGGTCCAGCACTCTATCCTATGACCCACCTACTTGTCCTAAGGAATGACTCTACTGTAGTGCCCCAAAGCCAGGTCTTTGGTTCTGGGCTGATGAGCATTTTTATCTCTGACCTAGATGTAGGCACAGATGGCATACTTAGCTAATCTGCAGCTGACAATATTGGAATAGTTAACACATTAGATGACAGATTCTGGATGCATAAAGATGTCACCGGGCTATAATGATAGACTTAATAGAATTTAATGAGGATAAATGCAAAACCCTACATTTGGCTGCCCAAAAAATCTCCTTCACAAAAAGCTAATGGGAACTTAGGTTGGATTAATAGAAAGATAGTGTCCAGAATGTACAAGGTGATAATTCTGCTATACTCTGCTCTGGTCAGACTGCATTTGGTGCTGTGTTCTGATTTGAGTTCATGGTTTAGGAATAACATTAAGAAACAGGAGAATGTTCAGAGACAATACAGGGTGATGGAGGGCCCTGAGGCCATGAAACTTGAAGATTGACTGAAGGACCTAGGCTTATTTAGCTTGTAGAAGAGAAAACTTGAGGAAGAAATGATAGTTGTATCTAAGAAATTGAAAGACTGTCATGCAAAAGAGGGATTGTTGTTGTTGTTCAGTTGTTTTGTCTGTCCATCTCTTCCTGACTCCATCTGGGGTTTCCTTGGCAGAGATGTTGGAGTGTTTTGCCATTTCCTTCTCTAGCTCATTTTATTGATGAGGAAATGGAGGCAAACAAGGTTAAGTGACTTGCTCAGAGTCACACAGGTTAGTAAGGAAGCACACCAGATCTGAACTCAGGAAGATGAGTCTTCCTTACTCCAGGCCTGGCACTCTATCCACTGAACCATCTAGCTGCCCCAGAAAAAGGATTAGACTTGGTCTATTTGGTTCTAGAAGACAGTAAAATGGAAAGATCATGGGAGTCAGAGGATCTGGGTTGAAATACTGCTGCTGTCATATTCCCATTAGATCTTCGACAAGTAACTTACCTTCTTGTGGTTCCAGCATCATCATTTGTACAATGAGGGGTTTAGACTAGAGGTCTTCTTAGTTTGTTCTGTCTCTAAATCTAAGATCCTTTGAACTGGAATTAGTGAGTGGAAATTTCCTAACAGAGAGAATTATATAAAAGTGGAGTGGTAGGGAACTGAATAAATTGATTAATTTGGGTAGAATTGTCTTTTTATTATATTGGCTTGGCCTACCCATGAGCAATTAATATTTTTCCAATTGTTTAGATCTGACTTTATTCGTGCAAAAAGTGTTCTGTAGTTGTATTCATATAATTCCTTAGTTCATCTTGGCAGGTAGACATCCAAATATTTTATATTGTTTACAGTTATTTTCGTGGAATTTCTCTTTCTATTTCTTGCTGTGGGACTCTTGGTAATATATAGGAATCATCTGGGGGGAGTGGAGGGGGAAAGGAAGTAATAGAATTTGGAACCCAAAAGTTAAAAAAAACTTTAAAAATTGTTTTAACATATAATTAGGGGAAAATAATATATATAGATATATTATTAATTAATTTTTTTTAGTTTACAACACTCAGTTCCACAATTTTTGAGTTCCAAATTTTCTCTCCCTCCCTTTCCCCCCTCCCTCCCCAAGGTGGCATGTAATCTGATATAGGTTCTCTATATGCCTTCATAATAAACTTATTTTCCCAATAATCAAGTTGTAAAGAAGAATTATAACCAATGAAATGAACCATGAAAAAGATGTAAGTAACAAAACCAAAAAGAAAAGAAAAAAAAAGAGAGAGCAAATAGTTTGCTTCAATCTGCATTCAGATTCTGTAATTCTTTTTCTGGATGTGGATAGCCTTTTCCATCACGAGTTTTTGTAGCTGTCTTAGAACCTTGCATTGTTGAGAAAAGCCAAGTCTATCAAAGTTAGTCATCACAGAAGCAATGTGTCTGTGGTTGTGTACAATGTTCTCCTGGTTCTGCTCCCTTCACTCATCATCAGATCATATAAGACTCTCCAGATTCTTGTGAAGTCTATCTGCTCCTCATTTCTTATAGCACAATAGTATTCCATTACGTTAATATACTACAATTTGTTTAGTTATTCACCAATTGATGGGCATCCCCTTGATTTCCAGTTCTTTACTACCACAAAAAAGAGCTGCTATAAATATTTTTGTATATATGGGTCCTTTTCCTCCTTGTATGATCTCTTTGGGATACAGCTCTAGAAGTGGTATTGCTGGGTCAAAGGGTATGCACATTTGTATAGCCCTTTGCACATAGTTCCAAATTGCCCTCCGGAATGGTTGATCAGTTTGCAACTCCACCAACAATGAAATAGTATTCCAATTTTCCCACATCTTCTCCAGCATTTATCATTTTCCTGTTTTGACGTTGTTAGCCAGTCTGACAGGAGAGATGTAGTACCAGAGAACAGTTTTGATTTGCATTTCTCTAATCAATAGTGATTTAGAGTGTTTTTTTCATGTGACTATAGATATCTTTAATTTCTTCTAAAATGTATATTTTCTAAAAAGTGGGTTGGGTTGCCTTAGGAGTTCATGGGTTCTTTTTCTCTTAAATTCTTAAAACAAAGATTAGATGACCATTTGATAATTATATAGGGAAGATTCTTCATCAGGTATAGGCAGGACTAGGTGTCCTCTGAGGTTCCTTTCCATTCTATGATTCTGGGGTTGTTTAGTCTTGTATCAAAGGAGATATGTGATTATTATGTAGGAAAATAGGTACATTTGCAACACTTCAATATAGCTTATGTTGTCCATGTTGCATTTGTGCATTGCTTTTAATTAAATTGCCTTTGTGATACTTCTGTAAGGTACAAAAACTAGTCATGGTTCTGGGCAGTACAACTGCTTGGAGAACATTTGATCTGGTCATTGGATCTCTTGTGGACTACTCTAATCACAGTATGAATACTAATATGAATCCTTCATCACTGATAGGACGGAGAGCCTTCTCAAGAAATTAACAATCTTATAATGTGACTTTGAGATCAACCACAGATGAGATTATGACACTTACTACAAATTAGAAGCAAACAAGTAGTATAAAGTACTATCGATCAGTTGAAAATATGAATTTAAGGATCGTCACATATTACCAAATTGTAAAGACAAAAAGAATCTCCTAATGAGAAGAAAGATAATTTAGGGAGTCTAGAAAGTAAAGAATTGGTGCAGCAAGCAGCATGTTTTCACTACTGTTTAAGCTTTGGAGAGAGAAACTGGGCAAATATTTCACTCAGGTAGAGTATGCTTCATTAGGTTCTACTCTAGCCTTGATAAAACATCCCTCAAGGCAATTTTCTACTCTCTGTTCTGTTTCCATGTTCACCAAGCAACCACCTGGTTACTGATTCAGTCCTTTAGGTACCTGAACACAAGAAGGCATGTGGTGCCTTGGTGAGTGGAACTGAATATTCAATCATTAGAAAAATTATTATTTTTCATTTTTAGTTTATAAATTTGCTTTGGATTATATAACTTTTTGTGAAAATTTTTCATGAAGCATAACTGAAGAAGTCTTCCATCCAAGATATAAAAGGAATTGACATAGATATATGATTAAGAATGATTCGCCTATAGATAAGGTAGTGAACAAATGGTTTGACCTTTCCAAAAAAGCTAAATGATCAGCAGCCATATAAATAATCCCTCAAATCACTAATGGTAAGAGAAATGAAAATTAAGACAACTCTGAGGTTTTACCTCACTGCTAGCAAATTTACAAATGTTATAGTAATGGGAACAGTCAAAGTTGGAAGAGTAATGGAGAAACTGACAGATTAATAATAAACTGTTGGTGGAGCTGTGAATTAGTCTAATCATCTTGGAAAACAATTTGAAATTATGGGAGCAAAGTTGCTAAACTGTTCATACTTGGTGACTTAACTGTCCCACTGCTTGGCCCAAACTCCAAGGTGGTCATATAGAAAGGTCTCATATGTACAAAAAATAGCAAATAATCATTGCAACAGTTTTTGTGTTTTCGGCAGAGAACTGGAGATAAACTAACTTCTCATTGACTGGGGAATTGCTGAACAATTTGTAGTTTATGAATTCAAGGGAATATTATTATATCATAAGAAATGTCCAGTATGAAGAGTTCAGGGAAATGAACCTATAAAAGCAAAATAAAACCAGAACTGAGAGAGCATATGGGCAGCTGCGTGGCTTAGTGGATAGAGCACTGGGCCTGGAGTCAGAAAGACCTGAGTTCCAATCTGGCCTCAGACACTTATTAAGCTAGGCATATGTCTCTAGATGGCCTGGCATTTCAAACCCAATACAGTAGGTAGGACAGCCTAGAAACCTAGAAATACTGAGGAATGCATAACCATTTCCTATCCAACAGGAAGCTGAGAGGCAACACCCCTGTCAGTTCCATCCTGAAACCATCTGTCAGTCCTACCCGTCTGCTAACTGTACATCTTACTTTTCATAAATCCACTTTTCTATCATCTGAGTTCAGATTTATGCCATCTTTTCTGATCAAACTGAAGGAGAATTTAGTCATAAGAGAAATGAGATACATAGGTAAATGAATCAATTGTATGAATGGATCCCAACTAATGCTACTTCAATTACTACTACCACAATGACAACTATTCAGGTGAATTCAAAATACATGCAATATGAATTGATTATGTGACAGACAGTATCCTAGGTATTGAGACTAATGAAAACAGCTCTTGCCTTGGAAGAGCTTACATTCTATTGAGGAGAAAGGAAGCAACATGTATGAACATAAGAAATATTATGTATGCATACACACAGAATAAATAGATAGGGTTTTCCCCCTGAGAGGTAGGAAGGAGAGTCACAGTGATGACTGCAGCATCAGGAAAGACATTATGTAGGAGGTGGTGTACAGGCTGAACCTTGAAGCGATATAAAGATTCCAACAGGTGGAAGTGAAGAGAACTTTCTAAACATGGGAGACAGATTGTACAATGGCCTGGAAGTGTGAGGTCACAGACAGGGAAGAGTAGTTAGCCTAAACTGGGTGAAGCTAGGTGCTATAAGAGATAGAGCACCTGATTTGGAGTCATGAAGACCTGAGTTCGGATGTGGCCTCAGATGCTTACTAGCTGCATGACCCTGGGCAAGTCACTTAGCCCTGTTTGCCTCAATTTCCTCACCTAGACAGATCTGGAGGAGAAAATGGCAAACCACTCCAGTATCTTTGCCAAGAAAACCCCAGATGGGGACATGACTGAACAGCAATAGCAGTTAGTTTAAACAAGCAGTAGAATGCATGAGAAGTAATGTTAAATAATTTATAGTATATAAATTAATTTATAATTTATAATTAATTTATAATTTATAAGCTATCTTTTTACCTTAACCTTTTCCTGGAGGTAAACTGAGAATCATTTTAGTCTCTCCTAAATCCTTTGAATATGCAGCATGGTTTACCTTCAGAAAGATCTCTACCCTATCTTTTCTGAAGGAGCTAGAAGTGATGCATAGACAGAACCAGCACTGAGCTAAAATGTGAAGGGAGAGAAAATGAAACCAATTCACTTCTGTATCCTTATTCTCCCTGTCACTTCCTTGGGTACCTCTTATCCACCCCTTGAATTCCCAAAAGACATTTTGGTTTTTCCTGAAACCCCATTTACCAAACCTTTAAGAGGCCTCATTCACATTAAAAAGTAAATGACTGACCAAAAGTCCCACTCTCCATATCTTTCCACAAAAGTTTGTATATTTAAAAAGCACCAAGTCAATATAAAAGGGAAGAAACTCTGAAGGTGATATTCAAGCATCAACTGTAATTGTATTTCTCTTTTGGTGGGTAGGGGGTATGTAGATGGTCAAATTATGCAATATAGGTGCCAGGAGGGGAAATATTTTATATTTATCTGACAATGGACATTAAACATAAAAATATTCTGGCCACTGATATAAGGGAAATTCTTGTTTAGAAAAGCAAAAAATAATGAAGTGGACACTGTGGAATGATCTTTACTTGAAGTCTTATCACCAAAACATTGAAATACAGTGGAAAAGAACCCTGGGCTTTAAGCCGGTACACCTGGGTTTGTGTCCTGGTCCTGATACTTACTACCTGTATAATCTGTTTCCTCATATACAATGTAAGGGGGTTAGACCGGATGACCATTGAGTTCCTTTCAGTTCTAAGTCTGTTAAACTCTAACTTAATAAAACTTTGCCTCCTGTAGATTCTTCAGTTTTAAGCAGGAGAATTTTTATTAGCTGTTTTTGAGCTCCAGAGAACGGCTAGATTTGTTGTCTTTTCTTTTTCTTAATGGTGGAATGAATGTCTGAAATCCTATTTCTAGTGGATCTAAGGCTATTTCTATTCAACCCTCCTCCAACATTTTCATTGATTTGTTAACACTAGTCTCTATCCACAATGCAACCTTTAATAATAAATAGAAGATGCTCCTTGTTTGAATTCCTTGTTAAACTAAACTCTGTAGAGTCCAGTCCTTTCTTGAACGTTCTTATCTTTAGAAAACAGTTTTTCTGAAAGAGAATCATTACCTTTTTGTGACCTACAGACTTGGCAGAGATGTAATTCTTTCATTAAATATTTGAAGACCCCATCGGGAAGAACAAGATTCAAAGAATGAAAGTAACAGGGAGGCCAATTTGGAATCAGCATAGGAAGTCCTTTCTAACAATTTGGGGCCTCAGAAAATGAAATGAGATGCCTGTTATGAGGGAGGGGCTTCTGGTACTAAAAGCATTGAGACTTGGGAGGACCACATTTCAGAGGTGCTGTAGAGGTTTGGGTTATTGCTTGGACAAGATAATTCCTAACATCTCTTCTCATACTAATAATCTATTATCCTGAGTTACTTTATTTCCAAGTCTCATTATTCATCTGTTAGATGAGATGGGCTATAAAATAATTAGACTTTTTTTCACAATAACCTGTGAGAACTCTTTTATTGCCTTACAGTCACACTTTGTAAATGAAGCCATTCTTGAGTTTTCCAAAGTCTGAAAATTTGTTTTTTTAAAAGAAAATTTATCTTCTTTTAACTACAAACATATCTATATTTTTCTCTAATGATTTCTTGTATTTCCAGAGAACAATGTCTTTTAAATTTTGAGTTTTTCATTTAATATTGTACTTCCATACTCTGATGGATTCATGAACTCATCAATCAGGTACCCCTCCACTGGTGCAGATCATAGTCTATCCATGCCTTCTGATCAAGCACAATTTTTATCCATATACCCTTTATAGAAAATCTAAGCAATGAATTAGAGGTCTTCCTCTCTATCTTTTAATATATCATAGTAACCAGTGCAATACTCAGGCTTTCAATCTTTTATCAGGCATTCTTGCTATATGTCTGACTCTTTGCCTGTATATCTCTAATCATGCATTTTATACCATTGGTAATAGGCTCCAGCCTACTTACACCCACTGTGCATCTTTCCATTGACCTTTGGGTCAACTATAATTTTGATTCTTTGGATATTGTGCTTTTTCCTAATTTGCAGGCATAAAGCATCACTGGGAGAAGGATTTTAAAAAGATTAGCTTTGACAGTCTGTAACAGCTTGGGATCATTGAAAACACTGCAGTTTCAGAAATGGGATTCAGCCCATTGTCTTCTTCCTTCTAGTCAAGTCTTGACCCCAGTTCATTACTATCTGCAGTGCCTAACCAAGGTATTCATTTCAATTCCATGGGCTGCCCATCCAACTACATGTCATAATCTGGGCAATATGAATTCTTCAGAGGTGCTACACCTACATATTTTCTTCAATGAGTAAGCCAGAAGGTGCTGAAAAAATCACAATAAATAAAATGTGCTAAAACTTGACAGACAGGAAATAACTGGTTAGCAATTTAGGAAGTGTTTCAGAATCAGCTATCTGTATGTGTGCAGATAGATTATCATTTGGTTAAGGTAAAATTAATACTAAATAAAAAGAAAGAGTAAAGAAGAGAACAAGAAATTGTTAAGTTCTAATTGTTCCAACCCAATCTATTAAATAAGCTGGTGGAAAAATAGGACTTGGATAAAGGTAAAAACAAAGACTCTGCTTAGATGTTACACTGATAAAAAGCAATCCCACCCCAATCAATAGCCCTGGATACTCTCTTTCCTTTAGCTTCTGTAATGTTGGCCTCTCCTAATTCTTAGCTTACCCATATAACCTCCATCTTCTTTGCTGGATCAACATGTCTTTCCTCCTAGTCTAGCTACCAAAAAGCTTGGTCCCTCTCCTTTTTTTCTCTCATCTCTCCCCTTCTATGATTTCATATACTCCCATAGGTTCATTCATATCTACTTAGAATTCTTACAAATCAATATACCTATCCCTGATATCTCCCTGAACTCCATTCCTGTGTCCCCAGAACTCTTGGACATATCCATCTGAATATCTTTTAAATACCTTAAACTCAACCTAAGCAAATCAGAAATTGATATTTCCTTCATCCCACCCTTGAATCATCCTTTCTTCAAACTTTCTTATTTCTGTTAAGGTTGTTCCCAGACACACAGGTTTAGAAACTCAGGGCTAAGTAGAGGATTGTATATGGAACATGAAGGGGAGTGAAGGGTAAAGGATGATTCTAGACTCTAGTTTTATTCATTCTATCTTCAAACACCTCTTCCATCCATCTCTTTTACACACATAGACACCGTCATAGTTCAGATTCTCATCACCGTTTCCTGGACAACTGCAATAGCATCCTAATTTGTCTCTCTACTGCTAGTCTCTATCCTCTCCAAACTGTCTTCCACATGGTTACCAAAATAATCATCCTAAGTTTGAAATGCTTAAAAATATTTAGTGACTCTCCCCTTGACTATATTATATGCTAAATAAATTCTGTAAAATAGCATTTTGAGATATCCACAATCTAACTCCTGTTTTTCAAGGTTACTGCACATTTTCCCCCTTCATAGCTTCTATGTTCTAGCCAAAGCAAATTACTAGACACGGTAGTCCTCATCTGATACACTTCTTGAAGAAAAATTATAGATGTAACACTTCTGAGTAATCTATAAGCTCTTCACCTTTTTTTCATTTCTTAAGCCTAAATCATATTTTCCACTCTTCCAGCCCCATCCTCCATCTTTTTGTTCCCTTTTTCTCTATCCACTTTTACATTAATCACCTGTTGTCAAGGATTATGCTGACTTGTTTGAGAGGATCTTGGAAAGCTCTTCAGAGAATCACTCTATTTCATTCTTTGCAAAAGATATTGGTGCCTAAAATGCCTGCCTCTACTTGTCATGAATGTTGCAAAATGACCAAATGTTCCATAAAAAAGGATGCTACTTATTGCTATTGGATGCACAATGAAATCAACCTCAGTGACTCCTTTATCACTCTGGGGAGAACATGTAAGCCATCATCTTTGCTTCAGTTTCTTTATGTCTTCTGGTCCCATTCGTAGGGATAATGTCAATATGAATATGATTGTAATTCTCCATTCATGTGTCAACTCATTGGATAAGGATCACATCATCAATAGTAAAATTGATATTTTAGGACTAGTCTAAAAACTATTATTCCTTAGCACCCTCTATCCCCTTTTCCATCATTGCACTACCACTGCTATAGAAGTGGAAAGAGGTCACTCAGGTCTGAGAAAAATTTTGTATTTTTATCTGTTTACTGGATCACGCAAAAGGTTTCATCCTCTAGTGTCCTCCTGTTGGGTGATAAGCCTCTCTTAACTAGGCTGATCCTTGGTTAATAGATAAAATGTATTGCTACAAGGATATTTTATGATTTGGCAGAACTGGTCAGAGTTTATCCTGGACTTTAATAATCCAGGGTGACCTTCACTGCACAATAAGAGGTGGATTTTTGTGGAGGTTCTCTTAACATTATCAAATCAAATAACCTATTCTGATAGGTCTGAGTTTGAAAACTTTGGTCAAGACTTAGTCTCTTCTTTTCTTTCTTTGACCTTCCTTTCAACTTTCATAAAATAGAAAAAATCAAGAGACCTTGAACCTGTTTTTTCCCTAATAATTTCCTAATAATTGATTTATGCATCTCTTTGAACAAACTAGAGAAGCGTATTACTTTTTTTTTTTCCTTAGTGGAAGGTGATCTGGGTTGGAGATAGTGAAGTCTCTATTTCTTTCCATATGTCTAAATTCCAATCATGACTTGGGGGCTAGAGTTAAGTGGGTTTTTATTTTTAGATCCTTCTCTGATCTATAACATGTCTGTTGGTTAAGAGCCAATAATTAAGGCAATTCAGCCTGTATTACTTCAGGAAATAGGTTTACCACTCCATAAATCTTATGTTATACCTTATTTACATCATTTCCAAGCATGACCTTTATTCTACTCATCCACTCTAAGTCTAATTTAATTTACTATAGTGTGAGTACTTCTTACACAACCTTAGCTGAGGTTTGATTCACTCTAACTATCACAAGCTAATTACACTTTGTTGGACCTGAAACTGGAAATGATGTACAGTGACAGTTTTAACAAAGTTTCGATTAGCACATTCAATTACTTTGGGAGCATCCCACTTATCAATGTGCCAAACAGGTAATTCATTTAAGACTTTGACAAAGAGTATGGGATTGGATGATTCATTAGGTAGACTTTGGGTACAGGTCCGACACTCTAGTACTTATCAAGCAACTCCCCTTTGGAAGCATTTGCTGGTTAATTTCAGGAGTGCATTTTTCAATGTATTGGGAAAATCAGCATTGCCTTATTCACCAAATGTTCCTATCTGCAAATGGTTTATACAGTGCACTGAAATTTGCATAAACCTATGGTTCAGCAAATTAATCCCCATGCTTCACGGATTCAGAAATATGGAAGGCAGTTATTTTCAACTTTGGAAGAGAAAGTAGGAAGCCAACACTAATTTTATAATTAACTGTCATGTAATTCTAAGTTTATCACTTCTAGCATATTAATAAAAACAATTTTATAAGCAATTAATTGAGCAGCACATTCCTCCTAAGGCATTTTGGTAATTCTTCACTTCATAGATGGGGAAAACCAAGGCTTAGAGAAATTGCCTGACTTAAAGTCATTCCTTGAGTCAGTAGAAGACAAAGTAATTTGTAAAAACAAAAAAAGTAACCCAGAAGGTGTTTCCTTGTTAGAGTCCAAGTAATATTGCTCACATAGTAATGTTATGATGGAAAAAAGCAACCGACAATATCTAGCTATTTGGTGCATCCCTTAGAAATTGAATTATATCTTCAGTGGTTATATGTTTTCTCTATCTATTGACAACTAATGTTTCCTTTATTAAGTGCTTGTAAAAAAAATTTAAAATAGTGGTAAATATATACAAATCCTAAAGTATCACCACAATTCTTTTAAGTATTTTTACAACATATTCTTATTCATCCTAAATTTCTCATCAGATAGCATCATCATCATCACCATTTTAGGTACCACCTGCTGCTACATATTCACTTGTTTGTAGACATGTTTTGTCTCCCAAATAAAATGTAAGATTCTTACAAGCAAGGATTGTTTTGTTTTTGTCTTTGGATTCCTACAGTCTGCTCTAGTGCCCAGTACATACCATATGCTTAATAAGTGATTGCTGAATTGAACTGAGTTGAATACTGAATACAACTTTGGCTAAGATAATGGGGGAACTATGAAAATTTTGTTGGTTCAAATTTTCTCTCATTTCTCATAGTTATGCTTCATGAAATCCTCTTTCTGTACATATGTCTATATTATAAAATGGTGGTCTTTGTCAATGAACAATTTATACAGGTTATTTGTGAAAGAATAATACACTCAATGGCTGGAAAGTGGGTCAAATACCTTTTAAATAAGCTTTGCATAGTGGAAATAGAACTAAAATTGATCGAAAAATTTGGCCTCTAGTCCAAGCTCTATCACCAACCAAAGAATCGATCTTAAGGTAGTTGTTTTACCTCTTTAGACTTTATTTACAATGACCTTCTTCATTTACACAATAAAGGTATTGAGCTAGACAATCTCTGTCATCCTTTCTAGCTTTAATAATTTGAAATTTTATGTCAGAGAGAATGGAGTTACAACTCAACCTAGACTTACAATCTAATGTTTCATTGACTTTTTGGAGATGACTCTGGACAAACCATTTTGCTCAATAACAATGAAGATACTTGTGGTCATGATCACTAATATGATACAAACTTATTGTGAATATAATCCTCTATTTTTCTAATCTGAGGCTTAACATAAAATTAACATAAAGTTAATTAGGGTAATGTATTTAAAGTTAGAAGGTACCAGTCCATCCTCCTGATTTTGGACTGAGTTCTGATGAGGTTAAGTGACTTAGTTAATGTCACTTGGGTAATAATAGATATAATAATATATATTAATTATTTATTATATTAATATATAATAGCAGATAATAAGGGAGAATTCAAACCCAGGTCATCTGGATCTACATCCAGGGCCTTTTTATTGCCTGTGCCTTGATTTATGAATTTTATGAGTATGAAATTAGGATGTTTTATGAAATTTGTGAATATCTCCTTTTAGTCACAAGTTCCTTTCAAAAAAGAATAAATATTATGCTTTGTCCTTAGCACAGAGCTTTATATATAGTAGGACATAATAATTGCTTGAATGGAAGACTGAATTAGCAAATATGCCAATATGTACATCAGAAGCAATAACTGCAAAAAATTGCTTCCTCAGTACTTTGCTCCAGCTTTGGGGAGAGCCAATACCCCGGCAGACGCTCATTAGCTATGTAGTAATGGGGCCTACCACATTATCACAGTTCTGTCCATATGGAATTTACTCCTCAAAGTCTTAGATACAAGAAAAATAGGAGATGCCCAAATATCCCCACTCTTCCATGACAATGACTAGATTCACTACATGTCATTCAGATCCCAAAGCTACAATAAAAATCCTGAATTCTCCAGCACATTCTAAGTAGTTATTCCTAAATCATATATCAGTGCTACTCCTTTGCATTCTGTCTCAATAGAATTAGGTGCATGCTCTAATGACAGTTGCAAGCAGAATTTATTTATTCATTTGATAAGCATTTATCATACACTTAGAATGAGCATAACAGGACAGCTAGGTGGTGCAATGGATAGAGCACCAGGCTTGAAGTCAAGAAGACTCATCTTCCTGAGTTCAAATCTGGCCTCAAACATTTACTAGCTGTGTGACCCTGGGTAATCACTTAATTCTGTTTGCCTCATTTTCCTCATCAGTAAAATGAGCTAGAGAAGAAAATGGCAAACCACTCCAGTGTCCTTGCCGAGAAAACCCCAAATAAGGTCATGGAGAGGCAGACGTGATTGAAACAACTCGACAACAACAACAGTGTTCTAGATGTGGGTATAAAAAGACCAAGGTGAAAAAGTCACTCCCTTTAAGGAGTTTACAATTTTTGATCTTACATTTTATAACGTATATAAACATAAATCAAAATCAAATGTTTACAAAGTAGATACTAAATAAGGAGAGGCCACTGATAACTTGGGAGCTCAAGAATGGCCTTATGTAGGAGGTGAACCTTTAGGGAAGAGAGTATCTCTCCTAGGAAAAGATGAGCAAGGAGTACTCTTAAGGCATGGGCATCAGCCTGTGCAAAGACAGAAGACTTGGAGATGGGACTGAATAATTCTGTCTCTTATAGACCTATAGTCAAAATCATTGTCTTGAAGAGGCAATTGAAGTCAGTTGATTCTAGGCTGCTGTTGAGTAATTCTGCCTTTTGAAGAAGGGTAGAAGATGGCTCCTCCTCTGTTGCACTAGATGTGACCAGCTTAGCCTACAAATTACCCTATACATTACTATTTCTGATAGACTCTTATGTCTTTATTAGCTTTTTGTTTTTGCTGTTATAATTACATATCTTACTATTATTATTATACTGTATTGTTATTTGGGTAAATTGGCCTTGAATGAAGAGCTAAGACGACCCATGGTATTTATAATGAAAAAGAACATTGATGTCCAAAATGGAAAGTTGCTGCTTTAACAAAAATGCCAAAGGTAATTGAAGCAGTCTTCTCCAATGATCTTTTTTGGTATGTTTTAAAATGTATCATTTGTCTTGAATTTTATCATTCCTTTTATTGAAACATGCTATAGAATGATGCTAGTTTTTTTTTTTAATATTCTAATGGCCACCTTTTCCAAAATGTCATTTTCCCCTAGTCTTTGATATGTGACAAATCCAGCAAGATAACCAGACTTTGAAAATCAATTTTTAGATGAATTCTAAAAGAAAAGAAAGGCATGTAAATGGTAGGATTTCACCAATTGTAGTGCTAAGTAGTTTGGCAAATTTCCTTTAAAAAGAGGTTATTTAATTGCTTATTTTACCTGGAAGTAGAACAATCTATTTCCATCTATCACACTGTAATGAGAAGTCATTATCTTGAACTCTTCTTTAATTAACATCAATCCTGATTAGTCAGAATAAATTAGACTCTTTGTCTGTTCCCACAGTAGTAGATGCTGTAGTCAGGGAGGCATTCAATTACATGTTTTTAGATATGCATGGTGTCAGTATAATTATTTTACTGTAGTTCATATGTTTACAGCATATTTGAATTTTAAAATAAAAAAAATCTTGGGTTTCTGCCTTTCTCTTAAAGTGTAGAAGAGAATACAAGGTTGTATGCTTTAAAAATGACAACAACGTTGAAAGAGTTCTCCCCACCCTCATATTAATGAAAGAGAGATAATAACGTCAACAAGCAATTCAGGTCACTTTACATAGCTCAGGGATTCCAGCAGCTAACAGGACATCTGTGCTTCATTAGAAAGAATGTACAAATTAACACACACACACACACACACACACACACACACACACGCACACATGTTTGGAAAGTTAGATACCCTAAATAGCATCTAAGATGAATTTTCTCCAATTAAATTGAGCTCTGAGTGTTCAGGTGGGGAATCCTGGAAATAGCATGGCTTCAAGAGCCATGGCCTGGGACTTTAAAGTCTCTCAAAATGAAAATATTTAGTTCAGTTTCAGATAAAGTTCCATTCTACAACTCTAAAGCCAAAAGACAAGATTAAGTATATGATTAAGCATACTTACCACAGTAAGAAATAAGTTGTTCCTAATATTATAATTGCAATGTATAATTAGCAAAGTGTAGTAATCAAGGGTTTATATCTAAGGTGACTAGATGATTTTGATGAAAAATAGACTTTTAAGTTGGCAAAGACTTCTGAGACCATGCTGTACTCTGCCCTAGTCAGGTTAGTCAGGACACATATAGAGTATTTATACTTACTTCTGGGCACCGCATTTCAGAAAAACAGAACAAAACATTGATTAGCTGGAGAGTGTGTGAGGAAGAACAATCAGAATGGGGAATTGTTATGAGTCCATGATATTTGAAGATCACTTTAAAGAACTGAGTGTGTTTAGCCTGGATAAGAGAAGACTCAGGGAGATAAAAAAGGTGTTTTCAAATATTTGAAGGGCTTCCATGTAGAAGAACAATTAAGCTTGGTTTGGTTGGCCCTAGAGGAGCAGAAGTAGGGGCCACAGCCAGAAATTTCAGGGAGAAAAATTTCAGTTTGATGTAGAAAAAAATTGCTAAGTGTTTAGAGCCGACCAACATAGGATAGACAGGCCCAGTAAGCGGTATTTCCTTCATTTGAAGTCTTTGGATAAAGCTGGATGTCCCTTAGGCATGTTGTAGATGTAATTCTTCTTCATGCATGGCCTCTGAGATCTTTTTCAATTGTGAAACTCTGTGAGGTCACCTTATCTAACCCAAAGTATGAATGCCAACTCCAAGATCAGTAAAAAGTGATCACCGAAAATCACTTTAATTTCTTCAGGGAGAGGAAGTTCACTATTCCCAAGGAAGTCCAGGCTACTTCGGGACAGCTTTAATGATTAGGATGTGTTTCCTTATGTTTAGCTAACATTCCTCTCTCTATAGCTACCATCTAGTGGTCCTAGGTCTGCCTCTGGAACGAGTCATGTATCTGATCACGTGGCAGCAACAATGTACTCAATTCAGGAAATTGAATTGGCCTGAGGATCCATTTTTATTGTTGTGGATGCCCCTTGTTAATTCATATTAGTGCAAATTATTCTTCCTGAAAGGCTAGAGTATATACCTGGAAAATAGCTTCCAGAAATTTTTGACTGCTTTCATTGTATCTTAATATGTAAAATGAGGGATTAGGATAGATGGCTATAAAAAACCCTTCCAGTGCTAATATTTATGACTGTAGCATAATTTCCTTGGAATGATAGAAAAAAAAGAAAAGAACTATTACATTCCATTCTCAGCAGTGTATAGTAGGAAAAAATGTTCTGCATCCATAAGTGGCTGGTTTTCAATGAGGGTGGGTGTCTTTTTTATATTTTCTATTTGGGGGGTGGGGGAGGAGAGACAGTGTCATATATACATACATACATATATACATATATATACATATAATCATATGCGTGTGTATGTATGTGTTTAGCTAGATATGTGTTTGCCTGCTGATAGTTTCAAGTGACTGACTCCTAACAGTTGCAGTGATGGTTGAAAGCCAAGTGGAATAGAAACCACTTGTCTTTTTTAAAAGAAATGTGAAGGGATTGCATCTCTATTCTATTCCTTTTGTAGATATCTATAGATGTAATAATAGAACATAACATCTTAGAGGGCAAGGGCTTACTTTTGTCTTTATATCCCTCGTGCCTAGCATGATATCTGGCACAGAGTTGGTGCTTAATAAATGGTTGTTGGTTGATTGTTGGTTCACTAGAATGTGAGCTCCTTGAGGGCAGGGACTGTTTTTTGCCTCATTTTGTATCCCTAGTACTTAGAACTGTGCCTGACACATAGTAGGTTCTTCATATCTGTTTATTGACTTATTGTGTTACTGATTTGCATCACAGAATAAGTTCTGTCACCATTTCTCTTCAATGAAACCAGACCCATCCCCCACTTGCCCTCTGTTTTGAAATCATTTAATCAATAGCTTACAAGACTCTAAATGGAAGGAAATTCCTTAGAGATGATGAGGTTCTCCAGATGTTCTTTTGTGCTGATAACCTTCTGTTGGTTATATCAAGCACTCCCTGCCCTGCATATTGAAGAGCTTGCAATGATCCCCACAGTAATTCCAAATAAGTCAGCCTTGTAATTCTTACAGGATAAAATCAAAATAGATCAATCTGCTGGGCAGGCTATGACATATCAGCACACATGCTTTAACTATATGCCTCAAATGGACAATAAGATGGGCTCAGAACTGAATAGTAGAGTTGGGTTCCTTTTGCAAAATTGTGCAAATTTCAAGCTTCCCTATAAAAAAAGGGAATCTATCTTTTTAACATCACTCTTTTCTGAATGGAGCCCCACAATGCCAGAACAATCAAAATCACAGATGATCCAAAGGGAAGTGAAAATAGGCAGGGTGGGTGTACGTAGGCTCATGTCTAAGACCAACAATACCTTGAGCAGAAAAAGTAGTATAAAATACATCATTGAGGAAATATGCTGTCAGAATAGAAGTTTCCTGCTATAGCAGGAAAAGAAGATAGAAGGAGGAAGGAAACAAGCATTTATTAAGTGTCTACTATGTGTCAAAGAATGTATTAAGCACTTTACAAGTATTATCTCATTCAATCCTTGAAACATTCTTGGGGGGCAGATGCTATTATCATCCCCATTTTATAGTTGAGGAAACTGAAGAAGACAAAGGTTAAGTGGCTAACAGGTGTCTAAAGTCAGATTTGAATTCAGGACTTTCAGACTTCTGGTCCCGCACTCTATCCACTTTGCTGCCACCGTGCTACCTAGCTACCCAAGAAATCAGTTCATGTTCAAGAAATGTTAAAAGACCTAGAGGAAGACCTTCATTGGGTCCAGTAGATCTTATATGGGGAATTTATAGAAGGACATGGACAAGGATTGCACGAGATGAGAATGTGTAGATGAGCTGTGATATTCATGGCTGGAAGTAATACTTATATTTATGAAATCATTGATCCATTGAAGCATAAAAGTAAATTAGGGAGTAGAGGAAAGTGAAGATTTCTCCATCGCACAAGTAATTAGAAAGAGAATAATGTTTGTCTGGCTCCCTGATTAGCTAGGATCTGCATGTGAGGGCAACATTCTTTCCTCCCCACCTCCTTTCAAATATATAAATTTTATTTGCACAATCAGGAATGAACCAAGCAGACACTGTTTGAAGAAAGTTTGTACTGTGCTTTCCTCTGCTTTCTAAAATCATTTTTTGTCAAACTTTGAAGATCAAATCACCCACTGAATGGGGAAATTTCCAGAGCTAGGAGGAGTTGTAGAACATGAAAGATCATAGGAAGAGAGCAAAAGATTATTTACCCCTTTGGATGCCTGATCGTGACTAGCTTTTGTCACTGTGTTTTCTCTGCTTGGCCATACTGTTTGGTTCAGTGCTTCCACTTTCAAAAAAGAAATGGGGAAAAAACAACCAAGTTGATGTACCTAACTTGGCATGAAATAGTTTTCCTCTCTGATTTTGAAGTTGCATTCGTCTTAGTGTAACATTTGTTCAGACTCTTTAAGATTAATCAGTTATGACTGAAATTGAAATGCAAACAACAAGAGAATCATTTCCATCTTGCGTGATACATCGACATTAAAGATCATGGAATGGGAAGTATATCTTGCCAGGAATAAAGCATGAACTTGATTTCAAACTAAAAAGACTTTTAATTGAGTTGGTCTTTCTAATTCTATTACTTGCCATGGGCATCTGACTCAAAACTCATCATTTGAGTAGCATCAGTAATATTGAAGATGAAAGCAATGTAGAATCTAATTTCCATTTTGTTCTGGTTTAATAGAGATGATCTAGAAATAAAGGTGGGAGGTGACAGAAGGGCTTAGCTAACAACATTGAGGAATAGAGATTTGGTAATAGAAATCAATATGGAAGAGAAAGATCAACCTTACTGATAGAAGAAGACAGATCAGTAAAGAGGTCAACCCAGGTAAATAATTACATCTTATTATTCATTGTACAGAGAGATCTCATGACATGGTGGATAGATAAACAATCTTGAAATTGGGAGACCAGAATTCAAGCCCTGTCTATGATGCCTACTAGTCATGTGGCTATGTGACAATGGGCAGGTCACTTAAGCTCTCAGTGCCCAGCTCTCTAAGATTATATGGTTTAAGTCCTTATTGCTTTTTACCTGAACTATTTTAATAGCCTTCTAATGGGTCTTCTTGCCTCAATTCTCATCCTGTTGCAAACCACTCTTCCCATAGCTGTCAAAGTAATTTTTCTTAAGAGCAGGTCTGACCATGTCATGGCCTAGTAAATAAATGACAGTGACTCCCTATTGCTTCTAGGATCAAATACAAACTATTGCATTTGGGATTTAAAGTCCTTCATGACATAGTCCCAATATGTCTTTTAAATCTTATTAATGATACTCCTGTATACATGTTTTATGATCTAGCCAATATAGTCTTCTTACTGCTACTCATACAAAGAACTCACTTTCCAATTCTGTGCCTTTTCATTGGCTATCTTGAAACACATTCTCCCCTTACTTCTTCCTCTTAGAATCCCTGGTTTCTTTTAAGACAACTCAAGTATTACCTTGACAGGAAATTTTTTTCTTCTCTCTCCTGATTCTAGTGAACCCTTCCCATCACTTTGCATCTATTTTGTGTATATCCATAGAAGTACATGCTATCTCATCCAATAGAATGTAAGCTACTTGAGAGAGAAAAGCATCTGTTTCATTTTTGTCTTCATATCTCTAGTGACTAGCACAATGTCTATTATGTAGTAGTTGCTTGCTAAATGCTTCTTGATTGATAGATGAGTGAAAACAGTTGCTGATTGCATCACTGGAGTGCATTTTAACACAAGGAATTGCGCAGACAAATAAAATAAAAATTCCATATTCGCTTCCCATAAAAATATACTATCTAACAAAAATGTTTGTTTTCCTTTTGTAAGTAATATAACATAATGAACCAATGGTATTTGGAAACCAAATAGTATATATGAGAAAAGAATCATATATGGTACCAGTATGTCGAGGTTTGAATAGAAAGTCAAAAAGAGTTTTGAACTTAGATTCAGAAAACTCTACCTCTTACTCACTGACCTAGTATGAATATTCCCCAAGTGCCTTTGAATACACAAGTCAAAATAGTTCATACTAAGATAAAAACAGTGGTTGGTAGAATTCCTTTGGTGTCAGGGGCTATAATTAGAGATTCACCAATCATTGTAGCTGTTTCTATTTACACATATCCTCTCCTTCCTGTGAGGAAGAGTTCCAAGTCTAATTAGCCTATGTAAGATAAGGAAGGTCATGACATAGCCCATATATAATTTATAAATTATATATGTATACTTCTACATTATATATGGGTATATATGTATACGTGTGTATATATGTATGTATATGTACGTACATACATACATACATGCATACAAGCATGCCTACATACACAAACACATGTGTTCAGTCATTCAGTCATGTCCAACTCTTCAAGACCCCGTGGACTATATATAGCACGCCAAGCCCTTCTATCCTTCACTGTCTCCTGAAGTCTGTCCAAGCTCATGTTCATCGCCTCCATGACAGTATCTATCCATCTCATCCTCTGCTATTCCCTTTTCCTTTTGCCTTCAATTTTTCTCAATTTCAGGATCTTTTCCAATAAGTCCCATCTTCTCATCATGTGGCCAAAATATTTAAGTTTCAGCTTCAGTATTTGACCTTCTAGTGAATAGCCTGAATGAATTTCTTTAAGTATGGACTGATTTGATCTCCTTGCTGTCCAAGAACCTCTCAAAAGTCTTATCCAGCACCATGAATCGATAGCAATAATTTTGTGGCACTCAGGTTTCCTTATAGTCCAAATCTCACAGTCATACATCTATATGGGGGTAAAAACATAGCTTTGAATATATAGACTTTTGTTGGCAAGGCGACATCTCTGCTTTTTAGCATGCTATCCAGATTTGGGATAACTTTCTTTCCAAGGAGCAAGCATCTTTCAATTTCATAGCTGCACTTGTCATCTGTAGTGATCTTTGAGTCTAAGAATAAAAATGTGACACTGATTCCATTTTTTCCCCTCTATTTGCCAGAAAGTGATGAGACCATTTAACTTAGGGTTTTTTTTTCCTTAACGTTAAGCTTCAATAAGATCAATAAGTAGAGATGTGAATGGCATATGAATGACATGTGAGCAACATGTGAATGACATGTGAGATACATGCTGCAAAACCAGAAAGGAGTTATATAATATTAATTGGCATTTTGTTTCTTAGATTGACATGGACAAAAAATTCATAAATGAGTGGCAAGTCTACTGGTGATAAGTCTTTTTGTGCTTAACTGTAGTTGGATTGATTTTCAGAAAGCCAATTTTGATTTTTGTTGTGGTTACACTTAATGCCTTTTCAGAGTAGTAGAAATCTACAAAGCTTACTCTCCAGTGACATAGTCCTCAAGAATCGTGGGTTATCTCCACACTACAATGAAGCATCATCTGCAGGAAAATAGTCCTCAAATCTGTCTTGCTATATTTCCACTGGACCATAGGACAACTACACGAGGTAGATCAGACTCAACATGCCAAAAACCAAACTCATTTAAAACATCCTCCTATCCCTCTATCTACTTCAGACAATCTAGACTAGATTTCCTATTTTTGGTTATTTCTGTCAATGGCACCACCATTTTCCAATCACTTTAGTTCAAAATCTTCTACTAATTTATGACTCTTTTCTCTCCTTTCCCCACAGCTGAGTCCTTTAAATTTTGGCTCCCCAATATCACCTTGCTTCTGCTCCCTTTTCTAGTCTCATTATCACTGCCTTTCCTCACAGTTTCATCCATCTAGAATATATTAATCCCCATATATTAAAATTCTATTCATCCTCTGAGACTCAGCTCAAAAACCGGTTCCACTCTGAAGCTGTCTTTAATCTTTACCTCACTCTCCCACTGCCAAAAACAAACAAACAAAAAAAAAAACAAAACTTGATACAATTTCTCTCCTCAGAACCTAAACAGGGAAGGGGGCAAGGATTTAATAAGTACCTACTATGTGCCAGGAACCTTGCTAAACACTTTTTACAAATACTTGCAAATTGATTTGATTTGTAAATTCATTTGATCCTCAAAATAATCCTGTGAAGTAGGTGCTATTATGATCCCCATTTTATAGTTGAGGAAACTGAGGAAAACCAAAAGTTAAGTGACTTGCCCAGGGTCACATATCTAGTAAATGCATAAGTGTGATTATACAGGTTGTCTCAAAAGTCTCAGTGCATTTTTAAGCTTTAATAATTTCAGAAGTATAAATGTTACAAACTTACAAAAATAAGTTTAATGTTCAATCATCCAAATTTCACTTATCCTTATTTAATTTTTTGAATTTTGAATAATAAAATTTTAATTTAATAATTTTCTGGATGATGCTTTTTCAGGGCAGTAGATCTCAAGAGAAGAGCCTGCTTGGCCACCTTGGTCACTTGATCTATCTCCATCTGACTGTTTCTTATGCAGTCATGTCAAAATTGTCACATATATAACAAAACTTCATCCTGTGGATGATTTTTAGGCTAGGATTATAAATGCAATCCTTTTAGTAATTAAGCAGCATGTGATGAAAGTTTTTTATAGTGTAAGGTAATAAAACTTTAAATAATTAAACTTGCAGTTTTTAAAAAATAATTTTATAACTTTTTTGAAGTTATTAAAGCTTAATGTAACATAATTAATATTAAAGCTTTATATTGGCTTTGGGGACAATCTCTGTTAGTGGTTGATTACAGTGCAGCATAATAGATTTTTTTCTTCTTCCTGATGAAGAAAGAGAGGACACAAGGAAGTCACTGGAAACCTAGCAGGGACCTACTTATGAAGCAGCAATGCTCAGAAGGTCATTGGGCTGTCCCTTTCATTAGCTATATTAGCCTAAGGAGAAGGAATAGACTATCCTTGGCTACACTGAATAGGAGATTCTGGAATCACTCTCAGATAATGGAGATGCTCATACTATGAGAAATATGGGAAATTGATACTTATTGAGGGAATTCTATATTCATGTTTCTCATTCTACTTTAGATCATATGGTCATCCAGTGGAATGGCAGTCCCTTTTCCTTTTCTCTCTCCAGTTTCCTTTTCCCCTCTCACTCAATATATGTAGTTGGATTGGAATCTGATTAAGTTAAATGTGTATTTGATACAACCTAAGCCTGGAGATCATTTGAGTAGAGATTATAGTTGCATTCATGGTAGTTGACGAGATCACTAAGAGAGAATGTAAAGAAAATTAGAAGGACCAGGGTAGAGACTTGGAGGATATCCGAAATAAAAGCTAGCATTTATATAATGGGTTCATATAATAAGTTTGCAGAGCTCTTTACAAATACTATCTCATTTTATCCTCACAAATCTGGAAGATTGGTGCTATTGTTATCCTCATTTTCCAGATGAGGAAACTGAGGCAGATGAGTTAAGTGACTTGCCCAGGGTCACACAGGTAGCAAGCATCAGAGTCCGAATTTGAATTCAGGTCAGAAGATCAGCAGATAACCTTCTAAAAAGTTAGACTTCGTAGCAAATTTGACCTCTCACCCCTTGGGCTTTGGGTTAGCAATCCTATTTACGGTTAATATTTTCTCTCATGCCATCCCCTTATGACCATCTGTCTGCCACACAAAGCCATGACACAACCTAACAGCATTCAGTGTGATTGACAGTCTCTGTTTCAGTGATGCCCAGGACAAGGGCACCGTGGGAGTTTAAGGTCAGGATTGAGGCATGCAGCAGACTTGAACAGGGAATAAGATTACCACCTGTCCTGAAAATTGCAGGGCTGTCTTGGTTTTCTATACTGTGTTCAGAATCCTCCCTGTTCCATAGCCATAAGGTCTTAATTTTCCATTACATCTGCCATCATGTATCACCACATCATCGCAATTTGTCATGCAACGAAGTTATAAAATGTGGAAAGCTTAAGTAATGCCTGCAGAGCTATTAGTCACCCTTTTTTACGAGACCCAGAATTTATTTGCTTTATTTACAGTATTTGGCTTCACCGAAACACAAATTTATGTGAAACTTCGAGGCATCAAAAATTCTGAAGTGTTTGCTCTTTGTTTCTTGTAAGAGTACTAAACTCCATCCAAGAAAATAAACACAAGTAGAAAGTCAGAGCCTCTTTAATGAGATCCATGATAACTCAAAAAGGATTGTCCTACCAATCCCCATAGGAGAAATGAAAAATATTAAAAATGCCTATTACCTAGGCTATGGCATGCATTTAGATGAATTATTATAGTACACAAGCATAAATATTCAGGAGAGACATTGCAGATGGACAATGTATTAGGCCCAGAATTAAAGAATTAAATAACAGAATTAAATAGAAGGAAAAGACAGAGTTGGATTGCATTGGAGAAATTGCACAGTGCTTTTGGTGAGCCTAGATTGTTCCCTGGCATAGAGACCCATTTTTTTGAGTGTGAATGTTCTCCTGGTGGAAGTCTAGGGGGAAAATGTATGCACACATTTTTAAGTTTCAAGGCACACTTTCAAGTTTAATCCACATTTTTTTATCTTTTCTCCATCACCTTCTCCATCTCCATCACGTCTAGATAATTAACAAAATAATAAATCAAGCTCTGATTTTGATTTCTAAGGTGTAAATGGTCACATCAAAAATTCAGCAATGCTGACCTGATTCAAGCCGAAGTCATCCTGCCCCTGATTCCTCTCTCCAATGCTTCCTTCACACAGCTGCCAAACTTATATTCCTAAAGCCGAAGTCTGATCCTATCACTCCTCCACTCAAGAGGCTTTGAAGGCTCCCCCTAGCTTCTGGGATGACTTCACTGCTTGGCACTTTTAAACTCTTCCAACAATCCATCTTTACAGACTCACTCACTGCATGTGACTTCCCTCCACACATTCTACATTCCAGCCATCCAGCCTGCTGATTGTTCCTCTCATGTGAGAGGCCACCTCCGTCTCTGTGACTGGGGTGCTGTCCTCCTCGCCTTGGACTCTTGGCTTTTCTTAGCTCCCATCAAGGTTCAGCTTAGGTGCCACCTCCCTCAAGCAGCCCTGCTTAATTTTCATAGTTGCGAATGTGACCCTGAGCAAATCATTAAATCTCTTTTTGCATTAGTTTCCTCAACTGTACAATGGGGGTAATAACAAAAATATTTATAAAGCACTTAGCACAGCGCCTGGTACATAGTGGGTGCTGTATAAACGTGTATTCCCTTCTCTTCCCACACAGTAGGCACTTAATATATGCATAGTGAATTTAATTGAATACCATCACCTGAGTTCAGAGTCTTTCAGTAGGTACTGAGGGCATAGTGCTTGGCACATAGTAAAAGCTTAAAATAAATGCTTGTCGACTGGGTAAGGGAGATCCAACTATAAGACATGGTCCCTACTATCATAGAGTTTTTGTTGATTTTTAAAACTGTAACCTTTAATTACCTTAATATTATAATATTGTATTATAATATTAATAATAACCTTAATATTACATTAAAAGACATTGCTGCATATACTTTTTATTTTATTGATTTTCCAAAGGTTTTTTATTTTTTCTAACGAAAGTAGTGAATCCTAACATCAAGCTAACTGTCTCAAACAAAAACCAAACTAAGTGTTCTCATGCTTCAATTAAATCTTTTCTTATGTCTGGGGCTGAATAACAGTCTACTACCTTGGACAGCTATTTGACTCCATTTTAGAAATTTCTTTTAATTCCCAGTTAAGCTACTATGGGAATCCTTTGCCTCCTAACCTATTTTAGAGTTTCTACCAGCAAAACTCACTAGAGTTGGGTAGAAGCTGGATTTCAAAAATGACTTCACCTCCCTGCACATCACCTTGCAAATGGATGAGTGGAAGGTAGTAAGAAGAGAAAAGACTTAGGTGGGTTTGCAGCAAGGTTAGCATCCTGCTTGTACCTCAAAAATTTGTTTCAAATCCTCTCCGGCATTGAGCTAGCCTGCCATCTATCAACTGGCAAATATTTATTGAGCACATACTCTGAGCAAGGCTTCCTATAAAGCACTGTGGAGGGATACAAAGAATTGCTGTTTTGATCAGTTATATGAGGGGATTGGATTAGCTAATCTCTAAGATTCCTTCCAGCTCTAAAGCCTGTGATCCCAGGATCAATAAAATCCAGTCCTGGATCTGAGGGCTCTCACAGTCTAGTTTTATCATTACTGGAGGCTGAAAACATACTGTATCTTTGATGAAATTTTCCCTCAAGCGCTATTTACATTGATTCATGTTATGCTTAAACATGGCTATAGTTAAAAGAAAATTTCTCAGTATGTTAGTCAATAAATTGAAGACAATCCAGTTGACAAAAAGCATAGTTTGGGTAAAGAGCATTTTCAATTGATTAGTGTGAAGGAAAGTACAATTGTGCACAGGGGGAAACCGTAGAGAGAATGAAGAGAAGAAAATTAATAAACAAAGTCAACTTATTTAATATTAAGAATCAGTGAAGCTAGAATCTTTTGGATGAAAATCAGTGCAGTACAGTGTATCTCAAACTTTTTGGTCTCATAATCCCTTTTCACTCTTGCAAATAATTGAAAACCCCAAAGTGCTTTTGATTATGTGGGTTATGTCTATTGCTATTTACATTATTAGAAATTAAAATGGATAAAATTTTAAAATATTTACTAATTCATTTAAAACAACAATAATAAACCCATTACATGGTAACATGAATAATCTATTTTATGAACATTACCATATTTTCCAAAATAAAAAATAGTGAAAAGAGTGACATTCTTACATATATATATGTATATATATATATACATACACAATACATACATGTATATATACACATTATATAAATATATACATGTGCATGTGTATATATACATACATATATTCAAAACATATACATACATACATACATGTAATGTAATGTATGTATGTTTATATTGAAATCACTTTAGTCTATTTTAATAAAAGACAGCTGGATCCACCTATTTGCTTCTGTATTTAATCTTTTGCCATATGTTGCTTTCCTTAAAGTAACTGAAGAAAATCTTGCCTCACACAGATATGTAGTTGGAAGAGGGGGGATCATTTTAATACGTAAGTAACATTTTAGTGTTACTATAAAATGCTTTTTTCATCTCACATATCCTCTGAAATGGACTTGGGCCATCCCACAGGTTTCCAGAACACTCTTTGAGAACTATTTCTATCTGCTCATTAACAGATGAGGACCCCAGGAAGGTGAATAATTTTTTTCAATATTATATCATTAAAAGTAGAATCTTTATTAGTACCCAGTTCTTCTGACATCCAGTCCAATACTGGTGTTATATTTCCCTAAAGTGGAAGCTTCTTGAGGGGTGGGGTTCCCCTTAGAAAGTAAACTCTTTGCCAGTAGAGATTGTTTTATTCTTTGTACTTGTAGCACATACTAGGTGCTCAATAAATGTATGTTAATTGCATTATTTTGACATTTGCATCCCAAATGCCTTTTCTTCCTGTCATGACTTGTGATTTCACTTGTATGGAGAGCTCTCAGGTGAATAAACTTTCTCTACCAATCCAGATCTTCATTTCAGTGTCAGAGATTTGCCTCAAGGTCAAATGACCTTCCCAGGATCACAGAGCCAGCTTGCATCAGAGCCAGTACATGAATGAACCCAGTTCATTCTGGCTCTGAAGCCAACTCTATGTACTTCAGCATGCCCCTTTTTCCCTCGCTTTCTGTCCAGTAGGTACTTAATAAATGTTTGATAAGTAAAAATTAAATTGAATTCCTATTACAACATGCTGCCTTTTAATAATCTGTTATGGAACAGGAATGAAGCAGAAAGGGACTCTATCTCCCATGCTGTCTTATTTTTGCCTCTTGAAAGGTCATGTAACTATTGCATTGCTGTAGGGGTCTCTTTAGAAAATGAAATTATTTCTTGTCTCTCATTTTGGGCAGGTTACAACAGACACTCTCACAGACCTTCAGTCTAGAATACTGACTAGCTGAGGAACACTGTATAACACTGCTTGGATTTATCTATCCATTTAGCCCTTGTGAATTAATGCCACAAGGACAGGCTGTTAAAAGCCTTCTGTTTATCAAGACTGCCATTTATACTAAAATAAACAGTCCTGTTTTAAATTTAGCTGAAATAGCTTCTAAATATCTCATTAGCATTTATAATGGGGCAGAATATTTTAAATACATTACTGTATATTTCTCTCTAAGCTTAAGTCACTATTACTGGGCTGGCTTTTCCCAGCAACCACAAACAAGCATTTATTAAGTGCTTACTATATGCCAGACACTGTGCTAAGCCTGGAGAGACAAGAAAAAACAGTCCCTGCCCTAGAGGAAGTTACATTCTAATGGGAGAATGACAATACATAAAAGGGAAATGGGAAGAAGAGGAAGAGAGGAGGCAATCCCAAAGGGTCTTGGTAGCCAAATCTAAAGAGTCAGAAGTAAAGCCAGGAAGGGAGTGAAGCAAGGTTGTTCTTGACCCATTCCCAAAATGGAAGACCCTGGAAGGAACTCATCATTGGGAGAAGGGGCCCAGCATGGTAGATGCTGAGAAGACAGCTAAGGCATAGTGGTATTATCCAGAGAGTTCATAGCACAACCAGCTGTTGTGCTAGTGGGCAATGTAAATATTTCCTTTTTGTAAATATTGTCATATCATGGACGTTTCTCCATAGTGCCAATACAATCTATTATTTCAGAGAGGAAATGGTGTGTCAAAGCAAAGATTTTTGTCACTGAGAAGACAAAACAATTCATTGACTGAATGAATTTTTAAAATTTTTGTGGAAATACAACTTGCAAATCTAGGAGATATAAATTGATTTGTTCATTTGGAAGATACAAATGTGGAGCCCCACTTAAGAAAATTTTAAATATTTTCAGTAGTAGAGTGATTTTCTGGCTGTTGCATGCCATGATTCTTCCATAGCATCATAGTTAAGATTTCTCATAGGAATAGTACATTATTGACTCATACTTAGATGGCTTTCCCACCATCTTTCTGCCATATTGCTCTGATTCACCCTTCTCCTTTCACCCTGGCTTCTGATTGATGAAATTTTATAAAATCTGACCCATTCCAGAGCTACCTCATTACTCTCCTGCTGTGCTACCTGCTCTCCCTTCTTCCCCATCCCTTAAGCTCCAGTTCTGGAAAAAAAATCAATTTTCTGAAGGGTGCGTTTCAATCAGTTTGCCTTGTGATTTCACTTGCTATCCCTATGATTCATAACACTCATTGCTGGAGACTTACTCTCTGGAGTCTTCCCCTGTTATAATGTAAGCTCCTTTGAAAGAGGGATTGTCTTGTTTTTATAGACACACACACATATACATACATATACACACACAATATGTGTGTGTGTGTTGTGTGTGTGTGTTCCACACTTAGCATAGCATTTGACATATGGTAAGCTATTAATAAAGGCATTTTTTTAATTAATTTACAGTCAACTTGTGGTCCACTTGGACTTCCCAGATGCTTTCTACTTGTATTTCCATTCAACAAATTATTCTTATTTTTATAGAATCAGAGAATGTTAGAGCAAAAAAATGCCTGAGAGATCTAGAACCCCTCCAGCATTGACTATACCTCTCCTTTTTCAGTCTTGCCACTTAGATGGGTCTGAGATGAAGCATCAGAGTTGTTTAATGTTCAGTTTTATCTTATAATTTGTAATATAAAACACGTTTAGTATGGTTGGGTTTTTTTGAAATTTTTTGAGAGCTATTTATACATATCATTTGCCATGTATCTATCAGAGAATGTTTTTGATCTTCTATATTTCTATAGTTTATGGATGCCAGGCCATTATCAGAGATATTTGATGATGTTATTTTCCCTGTTTACCACTTCCCTTATTCTATGTATTAATTTTGTTCACACAGAGGTTTTTTTTAATGTAATGTAAACACAAGTATCTCTTTCATATTATGTAATTACCTCTTCCACTTGTTTGGTTAAGAATCCATCTCATATTCATAGTGGCAAAATGGTATAATTCCCTTCTGTTTCTCATGGTTTGATCTTTAATATTCATACTTCCTGTCTTTTGAATTTACTGTAGAATATGGTGTTAGATGTTAACATTTTCTAAATCCAATTCCAACTAGACTGCTCTGCAGTTTTTTTTCCTGTGAAGTTCTTATTTTTTCCTTATTAATTTATTTATTTTTAGTTTTCAACTTTCATTTTGGCAAGATTTTGAGTTCCAAATTTTCTTCCCATCTTTCCCCTCCCTCCCATCCCAAGGTGGGATGCATTCTGCTTACCCCTTCCCCCAGTCTGCCCTTCTTTCTATTGGCCCACCCCTCTTTCTTGTAGGGCAAGATAGATTTCTATACCTGTATATCTTATTTCCCAGTTGCACGTAAAAAATTTTTTTAAACATTTGTTTTTAGAATTTGAGCTCCAAATTCTCTCCTTTCTTTCCTCCCCACCTACCCTCCTTGAGAAGGCAAGCAATTCAATACAAGTTATACATGTATCATTATGCAAAACACTTCCATAATAGTCCTGTTGTGAAAGACTAACTATATTTCCCTTCATCCTATCCTGTCCCCCTTTATTAATTTTTACCTTTGACTCTGTCCCTTTTAAAATGTGTTTGCTTTTAACTACCTTCTCCCCAAATCTGCCCTCCCTTGTATCATCCTCCCCCCCCCATCTTATCCCTTTCCCCACTACTTTCCTGTAGGGTAAGATACCTAATTGAGTGTGTATGTTATTCCCTCCTTAAGCCAAATCTGATGAGAGCAAGATTCGCTCATTCCCTTTTACTTACCTCCTCTTCCCTTCCATTATGACAGCTTTTTCTTGATACTTTTATGTGAGATAATTTACCTCATTTTATCTCTCCTTTCTCCTTCTCCCAATATATTCCTCTCTCACTGCTTATTTTTGTTAGATATTGTCCCTTCATATTCAACTCAACCTGTGCCCTCTGTATATATACATACATACATACATACATACATACATACATATATATATATATATGTATGTATGTATGTATGTGTGTATCTATGTATATTCCCTTCAACTACCCTAATACTTAGAAAGGTCTCATGAGCTACACATATCATCTTTCCATGTAGGAATGTAAACAAAACCGTTAGGCTTTAGTAAGTCCCTTAAGATTTCTCTTTCCTGTTTACCTTTTCATGCTTCTCTTGATTCTTGTATTTGAAAGTCAAATTTTCTATTCAATTCTGTTTTTCTTCACCTAGAATGCTTGAAAGTCCTTGATTTCATTGAAAATCCATATTTTGCCCTGAAGTATTATACTCAGTTTTTCTGGGTAGGTGATTCTTGGCTTTAATCTTAGCTCATTGGACCTCTAGATTATCATATTCCAAGCCCGATTGTGTTTCCACAATACTCAAATTGTTTCTTTCTGGATGCTTGCAGTATTTTCTCCTTGACCTGGAAATTCTGGAATTTGGTTACAAAATTCCTAGGAGTTTACTTTTGGGGATCTTTTTCAAGAGGCAATTGGTGGATTCTTTCAATTTCTATTTTTAGCCTCTGGTTCTAGAATATCAGGGCAGTTTTTCTTGAGAATTTCTTGAAAGATGATGTGTAGGCTCTTTTTTAAATCATGGCTTTCAGGTAGTCTAATAATTTTTAAATGATCTCTCCTGGATCTATTCTCCAGGCCAGTGCTTTTTCCAATGAGATATTTCACGTCATCTTCCATTTTTCATTCCTTTGGTTCTGTTTTATAATTTCTTGATTTCTCATTAAGTCACTAGCTTCCACTTCCTCCATTCTAATTTTTAAGTCAGTATTTTCTTCAGTGGTCTTTTGGACCTCCTTTTCCATTTGGCTAATTCTTCCCTTTAAGGCATTCTTCTCCTCATTGGCTTTTTGGAGCTCTTTTGCCATTTTGGTTAGTCTGTTTTTTAAGGTGTTATTTTCTTCAGTATTTTTTTAGGTCTCCTTTAGCAAGGTGTTGACTTGTTTTTCATTATTGTCTTGCATCACTCTCATTTCTCTTCCCATTTTTTCCTCTACTTCTCTTGTTTGATTTTCCAAATCCTTTTTGAGCTCTTCCATAGCCTGAAACCAATTCATATTTTTCTTGGAACCTTTTGATGTAGGATCTTTGACTTTGTTGACCTCTTCTGTCTTTGTTTTGATCTTCTTTGTCACCAAAGAATGATTCTGGAGTCTGAGTCCTTTTACACAACTGCTCATCTTCTCAGCCAATTACTTGACTTCTTCCAGAGTAGAGAGTGCTCTGGCCCAAGATTCAGGGGTTTGGGGCTGCTATTTTTAGAGCTACTTCTATTCTGAGATGGTATGATACTCCTCTCCTGCCCTGTGCTCTGCTCTGTGAGGGCAAGCACTTCTTTCTGCCATATAACCACCAGGAAGACTCCTCCACAGCCACCACAAACTCTGCAACCCCAGTGCTCCTCCTCCCTCAAGGACTGCCAACCAGGACTGCAACCCAGATCTAAGCAGAGCAAAGCAAGAGAACCCTGACTCAGTTCCAGCAAAGAGATCCCTGCACTCTTGTTCTTATCAGTGCCTGATTCTCCCCACCATCTGCAGGTGTAGAGCTCCAGAAGCAGCTGCAGCCACTGCTGCAGCCACCTTCACCATCCTGGGGCTGTGGCTGGACAATGCCTTTTCTTTTAACCCAGGTCCAACAGTTTTCCCACTGATCTGCTCAGTTTTCTTTGGTGTTTGTGAGTTGAGAAGTCTGTAAACTGCCACAGTTCAGTAATTCAGGGCCCTGAGGCCTGCTCTGCCCATTCTACTCTGGTCTGATGTTTCAACAATCTGGCTAGCAGCTTCTGTGGGAGTATAAGATCCACCCACAGCCAGCTCCCAGAAAGCTGCCAACAGCTTTTGATCTTTTGATCTGCTTAACTAAGGAAAGCTACGTGAAGGGGTTGACAAGCTTACTTTAATTCAGCATACAAATATCATTCACTTAGTTCAGGGGAAAAAGCCAGTACCCTGAACTTCAGAGCAAATTACAAACAAAGTACAAACATCAACAGACAGACCCAATACAGATTCATAGTTACCAACATCTAGGTTCAACCCAGGAGCTCAGAACAAAGGCTGGCCCAGAGTCAGGAGTGCCACCACTGCTGTGGGAATGAGCTCCCAGGAAGAGGAGGCCAACCCCTGGTTTTATATCTTTTTCAGCATCAGGGGTGAGTCACACATGCTACTCACTCATGTGACCTAGAATCATCACAAAGAGGCGGACTTAAACCCACGTGGTCTAAAAACCTCTGCTGTCCCAGACATGTAAACTAGGCCCTCCCTGGAGTTAGCCCCACCTTGGGCCCCATCTCAGTTGCCAATCCACACCCACATAGGTTTTACACCTAATAGGGGTTTGGGCCTGGGGCTTAGCACTTAGTAAGACTCAATGAAATACACTGAATTACTCAAAGCAAACAAAAGCCAAACTCTTCAAGGGTGCTTGTTGAACTAAGTGCTAAGGAGCCCATTGTGCTTACCAACACACTGTCCTGACATGGCCCATGCTGGGGTGAGCCACACTCCCAGTATGGTGCAATAAACCCTTTCAGTGATCATCCAGGCCATCTTGGGCTGGAGACTTGCTTCACTCTGTCATTTAGTGGGTTCTGTAGCTCTAGAATTTGTTTAGAGTAATTTTTTCAGGTGTTTGGAGGGATTTGGGAGAGAGCTCAAGCGAGTCCCTGTTTTCACGCCACCATCTTGGCTCTGCCCCAAATTGTAGCCAATAAATTAATTTTTAAAAAAAAATTTATCATATTGACAAAACATAGCCATGAGCACTGAATATCCTTCCAGGTATCATAGTTATTCTTTATTTTTTAAAGAGTATTTTTTATGCTTTACTACATTGAATCCTAAACACTATTTGTGTTTTATTGTTATTCTATCATTGTCTCCTGGATTTTTTCCATTATTATATAGAAATTCTACCGTTTTGGGGGGATTAGTTTTGCATCCTTAACATTGAATGTAGTGATTAATTGTCTCAGTTTCTTTTCTGATTCCCTTAAAATTTCTAAATAAACCATCGTGTCACAAGCAAATGAGGATAGTTTGTTCTCTGCTTTACATATGTTTATGCCTTTAATTCTTTTTCTTGTCTTATTGCTATTGCTAGCATTTCTACAAATGTGTCAACCAATGGCAGGGAAAATGAATAACTTTGCTTTATTTCTTTATTTATTTGGAAAGATTCTAGTTTTTCTTTTTGCATATAATGCCTTCTTTGGGTTTAAGATAGAGTTTTTTGACATTAAAATTGATCTCTGCCTATAATTCATAGGGCTTTGGAATAAATTATCATTTTAGTTTGTTGCAGGCTTTTTTTCTACATCTATTCAGATAATCCCATGGTTTTGTATGCTTTTTGTTAACACAGTTTGGTGTATTAATTGTTCTCCTAATGTTGAACCATTTTAAAATTCCTCATACAAATCCAAATTCTAAAAAATGAATAAATTTGGAAAAAATTGCAATAGTCTTTTTGCCAGGATTTTATTTAAATTTTTTGAATAGATATTCATTAATGATAATTGTCTATAGTTCTTTTCCCTTGCTTTATCCTTCTTTCGTTTAAGTATTGTCTAGATTTATCTCACGAGTTTTGGTAGGGTGCTTTCTTTATTGTTGCAAAGAACTCATGGGGAATACTTATTAATAGTTGTTAAAAAGTTGGTAGGATTCTTCTGCATATCAATGTGGACCAGGAAGTTTGTTTGTTTGTTAAAGGCCAGTTGTTTTTTTGAAAATAAAATTATTTATTTAACATTCTTTTCTTTTTAAATTTTGAGTTCTAAATTCTCTTCCTCCCTCTCAACCTTCTCCCACCCACTGAGAAGGCAAGCAAAATTATGTCTGTTATAAATGTAAAATCATACAAAACCTATGTTCATATTAGCCATGTTACAAAAAGGGCAAAAAAGTAAAGAAAACTGAGATAATTATACTTCAGTTTTCACTTAGAGATCATCAGTTCTCCCTTTGGAAGTGGATAGCATTTTTTCATCATGTATTGTCTTGGATCATTGTATTGATCAGAGTAGCCAGGTTTTTCGCAGTTGATCATCATTACGACATTGCTGCTACCATGCACAAATGATCTTCACGTCGGTTCATATAAGTTTCTAAAACCATACCATTTGTCATTTCTTATAGCACAGTAGTACTCCAGCACAATCATATGGTACAACTTGTTCAGTCATTCCTCCATTGATGAAAATCCCCTCAACTTCCAATTCTTTGTCACTACAAAAAGAATTGCCATAAATAAATTTGTATATTTATGTCCTTTTCTTTTGACCTCTTTGGTGTACAGACCTAGTAGTAACAGTATTGGGTCAAAGTGTATGCAGTTTTATAGTTCTTTGGGAAGAGTTCCAAATTGTTCTCCAGAATGATTGGGCCAGTTCACTACTCTAGCAGCAATTCTTTAGTGTACAAATTAACCCTCCAGCATTTGTTATTTGTGATAGGGTTGGGGTGGTAGCTCAGATCTATTTTAATTTACATTTCTTTAATCAATGGAGATTTAGAGAACTTTTTCACATGATTATAGTTAACTTTGATTTCTTCTTCTGAAAGCTTTCTGTTCACATCCTTTGACCACTTGTCAGCTGGGGAATGACTCTTTGTTAAAAAAAATAAGTTTGAATCACTACCTTATATATTTGAGAAATTGGGTTTTTATCAGAAGAATTTGCTTTAAAATTTTTTGACATTCCTTCATTGTCAAATTTTATCAAAATGTAGTTTCCCTGATCCTCTCTTTTAATTAGTTCTATTTTTGCTTTTGCTTTGTTTGAGATCATAATTTCAATCCTTGACTTTTTTTCACTTCACTAAAGTGAAGTGCTGCTCAATCCTTTTATTTTAACTCTGTGTCTTTCTGTTTCAAGTAAGTCTCTTGAAACAACATTTTGCTGGATTCTGGTTTCTAATACATTCTGCTATCTGATTTCTTTTATTAGGTGTGTTCATCCCATTCACAATCACAGTTATGAGTATAAGTGTATATTTTTCTCCTTCCTTATTTTCTTTTGTTTATTTTTTCTCTCTCTTTTTATCCTGTCCTTCCTCAAAAGTCTATTTTGCTTCACACCACTGCCTCCCTTAATCTACCCTCCCTTTTATCATCTGCCTCCCCATATCTCTTATTCCCTTCCCTTCTTATTTCCTATTGGGTAAGATAGATTTCTGTACCTAACTGAGTGTCTACATATACTCTTGCCTCTTTGAATCAATTCTGACAAGAATGAAATTCAAACACTATCTGCCATTCCTTATCCCCCATTATCTCCTCCACTATAAAAGTTCTTTCTTGTGTGCCTCTTTTATGTGAGAAAAATTTCCCCATTTTACCTCTCCTTTCTCTCTTCTCCCAATACATCCCTCTTTCTCACCCCTTTATTTATTTTTTGGGAAATCTTCCCTAAATAATAGACTCACACTCATGCCTTCTGTCTATGCAAACTCGTTCTAACTTTTCTACTAATGATAAAGTTCTTAGGAGTTACATGTATCGTCTTCCTACATAGGAAGGTAACTATTGAGTCACTTAGGATTACTATTTCATATTTACCTTTCTATGCTTCTCTTGAGTCTTCTGTGTGAATGTCAAATTCTCCATTCAGCTCTGGTCTTTTAATGAGACATGCTTGAAAATCTTCTGTTTCATTAAATGTCCATTCCAACTATTCCCCTACCCCGCAAAGTATTATACTCAGTTTTGCTAGATATGTTTTTCTTTGTTATAATCTTAACTCTTTTGCTTTCTGGATTATCATATTTCAGGCCCTTTTTACTCCTTTAAGGTGGAAACTGCTAAATCTTTTGTGATCCTGACTGGCTCCATGATATTTGAAATGTTTCTGGCTGGTCTCAACATTTTCTCTTTGTCCTGAGAGCTTTGGAATTTGGCTATAATATTCCTGGGAGTTTTCATTTTGGGATCTCTTTCCAGAGATTATCAGTGGATGCTTTCATTATTTTACCTTCTTGATCTAAGATATTGGGGCAGTTTTCCTTTGTTATTTTTTGAAATGTGATGGTTAGGCTTTCCCTTTTTTTGGATCATGGCTTTCTGGTAGTCCAGTAATTCTTAAATTATCTCTCCTGGATCTGTTTTCCAGGTCAGTTGTTTTTCCAATGAGATATTTCATATTTTCTTCAAGTTTTTCATTCTTTTGACTTCATTTTATTGTTTCTTGGTTTCTCATGGAATCATTAGTTTCTACTTGTCCAATTCTGATTTTTAAGGAATTATTTTCTTCATTTATTTTGTATCACTTTTTTTTTATTTGGCCAATTTTGCTTTTTTTTAAAATTTTATTCTACCAAAACACAAGTACAAAATGGAGAAAAGAAACAAAAACATATAACAAACTTAAACATTGAAACTTAAATATAAAGTAAGAAAGAAAAAAAGCATGTCATGTGCATAGGAGAACATAGGGGAGGATGCAAAATATGTAACAATAAATTTTCATTTCAAGAAAGCCTGTATGATAAATAATACACCTTGTGTTGAGAATTGTCCATGTTTTCTTTGCTTCCTTGTGTTTTCTTTTGTTCTCTGCTGTGCACTTTTAAATTTTGTTCTTTTTCCCCTCCCCCCACTGCCCAGAAGGCTACAATATAATTTAGATATTTCTTGATACATATACATACACATACAGATATATACACACACTTATACATATACATGTGCATGTATAGACATATACTTTCCCAACATAATCTACTCCTGATCTTTTTTTATGTTTGTACATATCTTTTGTTTCCTATCCTTCCTGCCTCCTCTACTTTACTTCTACCCACTACATCGCCTTCCTATTAATTGCCTTCCCCTCTCCTCCACCAACCACCTTGCCCTCCTATTACTTGCCTTCCCCCCTCCAAGGATCCTTCCCCTATACTCCCATTCCCATTAATCTAACTACCCTTTATTTATTCCCCCATTCTCCCCTCTAAAAATCCCTCTCTTGTCCTCTCCACCCTCACTAAACCCCTACCATTTTATTTCTTCTAAATTTAAAAGACTTTTATACTCCTCTAAAAATATATTCTTTATACTCTTCTAAATATATATGTATTGTTCCGTCTTCAACCCATTCCCAAAGAAAGTAGGTTACCAGAACTACCAGCCCTCCTCTCCCATCTAAATCCTCTGTATCCTTTCTTCTTCTTGTACCTCTTTTGTATAAAATAGTTACTGTTTTTAGTTGTTTCTAAATGGTTTTACTTTTTAAATTCATATCATAGTCAGGTTTATCACCCTCTTTCTTATGAGTTAAACAATTATTAATAACAATGTTAGACATATGTTTTACATTTTATGTTACATAAAAGGCAAGCAGTCTCTTCTTATGAATCCCTTACAGTAAGTCTTTGGTATGTACCTTATGTTTCTCTTGGTTCTTGTATGTCGACTCTTCTATTAAGTTGTGAATTTTTTTAACAAAGTCTTGAAAGTCTGAGGGTTTGTGGAATGTCCATTTTTTTTCATCCAAGATAATACTGAAATTTGGAGGGTATGATATTTTTGGTCGGAGCCCCAGGTCTTTTGCTCTTTGATATATTGTGTTCCAAGACCTGTGGTTCCTTATAAAGAGTTATTTTGTTCAGTGAAATCTTGTACCACCACCCCACTTTCCATTTTGACCTATTTTGATTTTTAAGTTCTTTTCTTTGGTATTTTTGTTCCTTTTTTTTAACCAAGCTGTTGACTCTCTCTTCATAGTTTTCTTGCATCACTTTCATTTCTTTTCTGAATATTTTCTCTACCACTCTTAGCACTCTTTTTATGTCTTCTGAGAATTCTTGTTGTGCTTGGGTCCAATTAGCATTTTTCTTTGAAACTTTAAAAAAAAGCTATTTTCACATTTTTGTCTTCTAAATTTTGGATTTCACTACCTCCATAGTACCTTTTATTGATCAAGCCCTTTTTTTTTTTGATTTGCTCATTTTTCCAGCTTATTTTTTGACTTTGAACTTTATGTTAAAGTTGGATTCTGCTAACCTGGGGGAGGGGAAGCACTGTCTCGAGCTTCAGGCTTTTTGTGCTGCTAGTTTCCAAGCTAGTTCTGGGTCTGTTAAATTTTGGTGCTTCCAAGTAGTATGATCTGGGGAGAGGTGTGGTCACTGCTCTCCTGATCTGGGCTCTGGTTTCTACCCATGAAAGGCCTGGCTCCCCTGTAGCTGCAAGAGTCAGCACTCCTTTTTGCTTTGGAACTGTGACCTGCCTTCCTGCATCCACAAATGTTAGTGCTCCTCTATGCCTTGGAACTGTGACTAGGATCCCTGCATGCTGATGACTGACCAGAAGCACTCCTTTCTGCCCCATAACTGGGACCCAGAACTGCTTCTGGGCAGTAGAGTTGCCAGTCAACTCCATTTGTACCTAGTGCCAGCAAAGGATCCCCATAATCTTTTTCTGATTAGTTGTCAGACCTCTTTACCATCTCTGGGATGAGAGCTCCTGAAGCTGCTATTGCTGTCAGCACCATAGCCTCCTCCAAGATTCATTGCTAGTGCTGCTGCCAGGATCCCCAATGGGCTGACTCCCATCTTGGTGTCACAAACCTTTTCTGCTGACTTCCTAAGTTTTCTTAGGCTGGAAGAAATGTCTCACTCTGACCTTTTGTTTGCCTGGAGGAGAATATTGGGAAAGCACAGCTGGATTGCTGCTTTGACTCTGACATCTTGTTTCTGCCTCTTTCTGTTTCCTTTTTGAGATTGCATTATTTAAATAACTACATTTTGGGTTCTGTTTGATTATTTTATGCTGTTGCTTATATTCATAAAACAGTTTCTATAGTTTTACTACAAACTCACCCAACTTTAAAAATTATCTTTATAATTAATAATATATCTTAAAAGCATTATTAAAAGCATTAAGCTACAATAGAAACAGGACCAAAACCAGTGGAAACACCCTTCATTGTTTTGCACAGGTGACATCCACTTCCACCTCCTTATGTTATAATTTTTTGGGCGACACTTTTTTTTTTGCAGGAGGAAAGGCAGGGCAATTGGGGTTAAGTGACTTGCTAGTAAATATGTCAAGTGTCTGAGGCTGGATTTGAACTCAAGTCCTCCTGACTCCAGGGCTGGTGTTCCACTCACTGCCCCTTGGATGTCACTTTGGTCACATCCCTCTCCTTTCTTTACAATCTTGTGTGAAGAAGCAAAGCGATTAAAAGGGAATTATCTACATAGTCTCACTCGTGCTATGAAAATGAACCTAACATTGATTCTAACCTTAGATAGGTATTAGAAGGTTAAAACCTAATACAACCCTAAGAGCTTCAGAAGAAATGGCAATTACAAATGGTATTTGAGAAAGGAGGAATAGGTCTCATATCATGAAAACTAGGAAATAAAAAAGGGTTGAGTTCAGGATTACCAACTGGCTTACGGTCGACTTCCTGAGCCAAAATTTTAATCACAGAAACTAAGAGAGGTATGATAATTGGCAGCATTTATATACAATGTTAAGTTTTACAGAACACTTTACAAATATTATCTCAGTTTATTCTCATACAACTCTGTTATTTCCTTCATTTTAGAGATGAGGAAACTGAAGCAAACAGAATTTAAGTGACTGGCTAAAGGTCACACAGCTAGCAAATGTCTGAGGGCAGATAGATTCAAACTGAGGCCTTCCAGATTCCCAGGCCAGTGATCTGTCCATTACACCACCTTGCTGCCTCCTACAAAATATAGGTGGTATAATACGGTAGAAAGGACATCAACTATGGAGTCAGAGAACTTGGTTAAAATCCCAGATGGAATTTTGGAAACTGATGACCTATGTGATCCTCAGTTTTTTTCAACTATAGAAAGATGATTTTTGAAGTAAATTCCTTTTTAGGTCTCTTTTATCTTAAATCCTGTGGTTCTAAAGGTTCGTGATCGGATGAAAGCAAATTAGTATTTGATTTATTCTAAACAACTTGTCAAATGAATTGGGGAATGTTGGTGCATGGGGAGGGGAGAAAGGTATTTTGAGGCTTTGGATGTAGGAGTTTTGACTTTGTTGTTTTCTTCTGGGTGTGTGTTTTGATCTTCCTTGTTACCATAGTAACTTTCTATAGTCAGAAATTTGTTCTGTTGTTTGTTCATTTTTTCCAGCCTATTTCTTGATTTTTAACTCTTTGCTCAACTGGGGCTCTGCTTTTAGGTTGGAGGGCACAATGTTCCAAGCTTCAGGGCTTTTTTTTTTTTGCAGCTGTTTTCAGAGATATTTCTAGGAATCTGTAAGCTTTCAATTCTTTCAAGGTGGTATGATCAAAGGAAAGGTGTGTTCACTTCTTTCCTGGCCTGTGCTCTGCTTCGTGAGTGGCCACAAGCACTCTTTTCTGCCCTGGAACTGTTGCAGGCTTCCCGCTCTCCTGTGGCTGCAAGCTCTGGTGAGCTAGTGTTTCTCTTTGTCCTGGGTCTGCTCAGGCCTGCAACCCAGATCCAAGTATAGGCAAAGCAACATAATCCTGTCCCCAGTACCAACAAAGAGACCCCTGTAATCTCCTTCTGACCACTTGTTCAATTGTACCATCTGTGGGCTGAGAGCTCCAGAAGCAGCTGCTGCCTCTACTGATTCAGTGTCTCTCAAAACCTGCTCCTGGTGTGCCTGGTCTGGTCTGAGCTGGTGCCGCCTGTGCTGGACTATGTCCCTCTCTCACTCTGGAGCAACAGACCTTTCCTACTGACCTTCCAAGTTGTCTTAGGCAGGAAAATTGTTTCCCCCCTTCCTTTTGTGGGTTTTGTCATTCCAGAATTTGTTTTAGGGAATTATTATTTAAAAATGTTTGGAGGGATTTGGGGAAGATGTCTGTCAAGTCACTCCTTTTTTTCCCCATCTTGGCTCCACCCACAGGAGAGAGGTATTTTTGACTGATATTTCATGTCTTGCATTTTTTAGATTTTGAACGTGCTAGATTAGAGGTCAGAGAAATTAAATAGCTAGGAGTTTCTGCTGGAGAAAAAGCAAAAGCTGGAAAATAAGGCTCAATGTGGAAGAAAAGCAAAAGTAGAGCCCAAGTAAAATTAGTAATTTAAATCTGAAATTTACTCAAGATCCAGAGACCTTTACCTTGTGAGTCTTTAAACTTCAATTTGTGCTTTTAGAGTTTTCACAATTTTGTCCTTTTCATATTTTTTCACACTATTGTTTACTACTGTCTAGTTCCTTCCAATTAAAATCCTTACAATGCTGCGAATATATATATCCTGTGGGATGGGTATGTTATAATATTAGCTTTTATTCCCTTAAACTTTCTTTTATGCTTTTTGAGTCACCATAATGCCAAAATGTTTTCATAAGTGCCAAATGATTGTGCTATATGAGAGCTACAGGTATCAAAATAATTATAGATCTATTCTGACATCCTCTCCTTTCCTTCCTTCCCTTGTTTCTTCCTTCCTTCCTTCCTTCCTTCCTTCCTTCCTTCCTTCCTTCCTTCCTTCTTTCCTTCCTTCTTTTCCTCCTCTTCTTCTTTCCTTTCTTCCTTTTTTCCTTCCTCCCTTCCTCCATCCCTCTGGTTTTCTTCTTTCCTTCCTTCTTTCTTTCTTCCTTTTTCTTTTTTTTCATGACCATGTTTTCTTTTGCTTAGTTAAGAATTACCTTTCCAACCATAGATCTAAAAGACATCTTTTTTCATGATTTGAGCTTTATTTACATGTAATATTTAGGTCCTATATCCCTTTGGAGCACATTATGTTACACAGAATAAAATAAAGATTTAAACCTAATTTTGGACAAGATGCTTTCCAGTTTTCTCAACAGTTCCTATCAAAGGCAGAATGTTGTAGTGGATAGAGAGCTAGGCTTTAAGCTAACTTCCTAAGAAGACCTAGGCTCACTTCCCACATCTGACACATGCTAACTGTGCATGACCCTAGGCAACAATTTAACCTCTCAGTGCTAGAGGCACTATTAGTTTGAAATGCTAATCTCCAAAGGTAGATGGAATTTCCTTATCTGGATATTCTCTTACCAATGAAAGTACATGTGTTGTCCCTTTCCTTAACTTGTCAAATTAAAAGTCCTTTCCCCAAGGGTTTGTATTACTAGATTAATTAAGCACAGAGTCACTGTTTACCATTGGTTTTAGGTGTAGCTTGTCTGTTTTGTCAAAAGACTTTTCAGTTTGTTTCTTAGTACCAAAGTCTTGAAGATTATTGTATTTCAATATAATTTGAAATCTGATATTCTTATACCCTCTTAATTTCTACTCTAAAAAAATTCCTTTTGAGGTTCTAGGCCTTATATTCTGACAAATTGTGTTATTTTGTTGTTTAATGATCTTTTCATCGTGTTATACTGATTCCATTCCAGCTTGAGGCTCTGCAGCATTGAAATTCATTTGTTTCAAACAGTTTCTCCCTTGCCTTCTTACTGACATCATATATAATCGGGCATTAGGGATGTGAGGCTACTGAGACTGGTCAACCATAGATAATGTGTAAATATGATCACATTTGAACTTCACAACAATTCTGTAAATTAGGTACTTTAGGTATTAATCATCCCTGTTTTTGCAAATGAGGAAACTGAGGCTTGAAGATGGTGAATGACTTGCCCAGGATCACATAGCTAGTTAAATGCTAAAGTCAGGATTCAAACCCAGTTCTTTCCTGCCTCTAAGTTCAGCAATTTCCCCCCTTTGGCCACATTGACTCTCATCATAGCATTTTATCAACATGGATTAAATAATCAAGATGTTAAGTGCATTCAGGCTGACCCAAAACAAGTTATTGGAAGACTATGAAAAAATTTATTAGAATAAAATTGACATAAAGGTCCTGCTCATCCATTAAAGCCAAAACATATTTTGTAGTAGTAGCACCAGCAATCATAGAGTGATAGGTTATTGACCAAAACTCCCTTCCATTTTCACAGCCCAGTGAAAGAGAGCAATGCCTAGCTAAGTGAGAGTTATTCATGGATTAAGACTTTTAAGAGTCTGGGCTAGGGAATCAAAGGAATAAAGCTTTTGGGGCCTTTCTCATAGTCTGTAATTTAAAAAAAAAACTATGCTGTCATACTGAAAAAAAATTAAAACACTTTAAAAAATGAAAATTACATTTAAAATTTTTGTTCATCAGTTTAAATAACATTTTAGCTATTTTAAGACCGAAATATTTTAAAGATATTATTACTGCTCCATTTTAAGTTTTAGAATGTGACAAGGAGTTAAAAAGTTGTAAAAACAAAACTAGATTCAGAAAATATGAGCATTATACTGATTATAAAAATGAAACTGTAATATAATTTTTAAAAGATTTTGGGAAAAGCTTAAAATCTCTGAATTATAAAAACTTGAAAAAATAAAATATTTCCCCAAAATAACACAAAACAAAGAGTCACACTGAAGAGATATTGTGTGGTATAGTGAAGAGAGTGCAGAATTTGACAATAAGAAGACCTGCGTTCAAAACTCACCAATGACACTTATTAGCTCTCTGACCATAGACAATTTGCTACATCTCTCTCAGCCTCATATGAGCCTTGGAAACTTATCTACTGAATTAGAAATGAGCTGCATTCACAGCTGTATTGCTCAACAAATAATGGCATATGCATATTAACTATTACAATGCTAGGTGCCCCACTCCAGAGCACTGCTATTGGCGAATGGTCAAGGCACAGCAGTTTGTTATTGAGAAGTAGTGGATGTTAACACACAAGGAAGCATTTCCAGGTTCATGTTTGATGTTTGTGGGGAGATGGAAAGAGCCATCGACATCTGGAGTTCTTATTGCTTAAACCATAAACTTTACCTGTAGGTCTTACTTTGGGTCAAGGGTTGAAAGAAGCTTTGAGGCATTGTGAACAGAGTAATCAATTGCGGTGATGAGGCTTGGGTTGGAATCCCACATCAGATAGTTGTTAGCTATTTGACTTTTGGAAAATGACTTAGCCTCTCAGAGTCTCAGTTATCACATAAGTATAATGATAACAGTTCGTGAACTACCTTGCTTACAACGTTGTGAGGAAAGAAGTCTATAAAGGTGGTGAGGTGGCTCAGTAGACTAGGCAGGAGTGAGGAATCTGTGGCCTTGAGGCTGCAGGTTTCCTGCTCCTGGATTAGAGTATTGGAAACACAAAGTGGACAAGCTATTTAACTTCTCCCATCCTCAGTTTTCTTATCTGTCAAATGAGCATGATAACAGTGGCATTTTTTGAGGATCAAATGAGATAAGGTATATCTTTTTTAAACCTTAAAGCACTATATAAATGTGAGCTCTTATTTTTATTATGTGGTGCTATACACTGTGAATTATTATTAATCCAGGTCTGTAAGACCTATCACAGGTATTTCTAGAAAGGACTGTTTTGAACAGGAGTTATGTTATTTTCTGCTACTAACCACTTTGCTTCTACCCACATTGGGGACCCTTGCTACAAAAGGAATGTCTTGGGCTGTCCATGTGTCCTAGAAATTGGTGCTTTGCATTCACAGTAACAAGTAGTGGACTAAAAGACTTAAGAGTTATGTCATTAGAAGGGTTATGCCCTGATATCCTCCAACTAACTGTACAATCAAGTCTACATCTTTTTGCCTTGTTGATTAGAATGTCATGTGGGACAGAAGCAAAAGTCTTCCTGAAGGGCAGATATGCAGTATTTATTGCTTCCTCCTTGTCTACGTGCCCAGGCACTTTATCATCATTTTGATACAAGTTAATAAGAGCCAAATAAATCTTTGATGCTTTTGGCTGACCCTTCCATTAACACGAGTCACTGCAAAGTCATAACAAACCACAGTCCAAGAACGATTTGAAAGGATTGGCAGGGTTCGGAAAGGAGTACTCAAAGTCAATTAAGGGTTATGGAAAATGTGACCGATGTGGAAATATTGAAGGAACTGGATATTCTTTGAGAGAAAGGGAGGCAGAGAGTTGATCTAATAACTGTCTTCCAGATTTTGAAGATTTTTTAATGTGTATTAACCATTTATTAACCATTACTACTGAGAGTACAGTAGGAAATGTGAGGAGTTGATCAAGGGAATACCTTCTCTCCTAGTCCAGTGAAGCATTGATATTTTGACAGTATCTTCTAACAGAATAAATCAATATGCTCCTTTTTTGGGAGCAGCTAGGTGGCTCAGTGAGTAGAGCACTGGCCCTGGAGTCAGGAGGACCTGAGTTCAAATCCGGCCTCAGACACTTGACATACTTACTAGCTGTGTGACTTTGGGCAAGTCACTTAATCCCAATGGCCCTGCCATCCCCCCAGGAAAAAAAAAAGAAAGAAAGATATGCTACTTTATCACTCCTGGAGGTTGAGTTTTGTTGCAGGGGGAGGGGAGTGGCATAACACCAAGAAGAACTGCTTAGCTCCCGCAATTGTGGAATGGACTATTCGGGGAAAATCCACTCCTTCCGACTATATTTCCAAATAGTTCAACTCCAAGAAGACCCAGTCTTGGAACTCATAGGACTGGTACTGAGGTATCATCATCCATGGGCTACTCCTGAATGAGACAAATGAATTAAAAACAATTATTAAATATTTAGTACAAAGCACTGTACTTAGAGCTGGAGATATGATATGGTCAGAGAGCTAATAAGTGTCATTGGTGAGTTTTGAACACAGGTCTTCTTATTGTCAAATTCTTCACTCTCTTCACTATACCACACAATATCTCTTCAGTGTGACTCTTTGTTTTGTGTTATTTTGGGGAAATATTTTATTTTTTATTTATCTACTTTTAATGTTGAGCCATTTGACATTTCCAAGGACTTTACTAGTCAGAACATTCTTCTTAAAGTATTCAGTAGCTTTGGTTCCTGAGAAGGCAAGGCCTATATCACCCGAAAAGGCAGTTTCTTGGTAGGGAAGGAAGAAAGTGAACTAACATCTAATATGTGCCAGGCACTGGGCTGAGTGCTTTATAAATATTATCTCATTTAATCCTCACAATAACCGTGGAAAGCAGATGCTATTATCCACACTTTACAATTGAGGAAAATGAGGCAGACAGAAGTTAAACGACATTCCTAGGTTCATCTACTGGTAAGGTTTTGACTTCCCCATATGTTCCCTATAGCCAGCTAAGTGGTTCAGTGGATAAAGTGCTGGGCCTGAAGTTAGTAAGACCTGAGTTCAAATGTGGCCCCAGATACTCATTAGCTGTGTGACACCAGGCAAGTCACTTAGTCTCTGTTTGCTTTAATCCACTGGAGAAGAAAATGACAAGCCACTCTAGTATCTTCCCCAAGAAAATCCCATGGATAGCATTAGTGTGATATGGTCCATAGGGTCACAAAGCATCAGACATGATTGAACAATAATATAAGTTCTCTTATATCTATAGGTTTTGACTCCCTTGGACTCTGGCTAGGATAGAAGAAGGCCTGGTGGTCTGTTGGATGCTGTTATTCTTGGTACTTTTGGTGCATGGTCCTGAGTGGCATCAACTAGAGCTGGTCCAGATAGTAGAGGGTTAGAAAGATTATCTGGATCAGGAAGACTTCTCCTCCATCTTTCTTATATCATTCTTGATTGTTATTGCCAACAAATATAAGTTTGTGTTTTATTTTATTTTTAGATAACTTATAAATTGCAAGAAATGAGATGTTAGATTCTTGGTTGTGATTGGGCTTCATTCTGGAAGTAAGCCAAATTATGATTGTCAAGATATAGTAATAAGGACAAGAAAGAAGGAATGTCAGATTTTAAATCATATTCTTTGAAAGGCTTATCACTTTAAAAATGGGAAACAGAAAAAATGAACTCCATAATCATTACTTTGTTTATTTCTGGGAGGAAATGAGTACTGAAATCATAGAACCATAGAAATTTAGAAATGAATGGCATTGAATCCGATGCCCTCATTCTGCATATGAGGAAGCTGCGATTCAATGATTTGCCCTACATAATATTGTTTGTTAGTGGCAGAGCCCTGATGAATACATAGGCCTTCTGAATCCTAGTGTAATTTTCTTTCCACTACATAACAGCTTTCCTGTTATATTTGTATTATACTTAAGAGCCTAGAAAGTACTACTATATATGCAAACTGTTTGATGCCTACCAAGGACAGGAGGGTCAGGTTTTATCATCTTTATTTTTTAATCAGATGAGAAAATTATGGAATCAGAAAGGTAAAGTGACCCATCTAAATTCATAGATTTTGTAAGTAGAGGACCCAGGATTAGAATTCAGGTTTTCTGACATGTCATTCAGTTTTCTACCTATGATTCCATGCTATTTTTATTCTTGATGGTTATTTGAAATATGTCAGCAAGATTTTTAGAAGGACCTACTATATGCTTAGCACTATTCTAGGCATTGTAGAGGCAAAGAGGCATAAGGTATGACATTCTTCAAGGGACTTGGAGTATGTAATATCTCTCATTCTGTTGCTGATTGCTTCCCTCCTCCTCTCAGCCCACTTGCTGCATAGAGCAATGGCTTTGGATTGGCGGGCTAAGAGAAAAACAACATAACTTAGGAACAGCTGAAAAAACTTCAGGTTTCCAGATTGAAGAGGGAGAGCTGGACAATGGTAGTATCAGGAATGAGACCAATGAATGGTTCAGAACCAATATGCATCCACTCAACATGTTTTGTGATGGGTTAGAACATATTGGAGATTCTTTCCAGTACCAATTTCCCTGGATTCCAGCTTACACTAGATCCTGAGACTACTAAGATCCTGAGTATATATTCCATGCCATGATTCTCATTTTCAGAGAACATTCACAAGGTTTTTGTTGACATTTTCAGAGATGTGCTGGTAAATGTTTAACAATTAGCTCTCTGAAAATATGTAATACATTTTTAATATTTTCTACATAATTTTCATAAGTCTAGGAATCAACAAAATTATAAATAAAGCCCTAATTTGCAGCATTTAAAAAAATTGTTATGGTATTAATGCTCACACTAAACAGTGTTTAGATCTTACAAGCTGGTTTGATCTGGCTCCAGTACACCCCTGAATATGAGGGCTATGTGAATTTACATCTATGTGAGTTTGAACTATGTTTCATGTGTGTGCTTTTTTTTACCCTTTGCCCACTCCAAGGATCCCTGAATTTTTCATTTCTAGATTCAGATGAATCCTATGTCTATGGTAAACTTCTGAGTTTTAGGAGAGAAGCTGGCTTGAAGTTACATGGTAGATGTTTATTACGTATTGTTCCCTTGTTATGTATGGCTAATCTGCTTAGTGATTGTATGTGGAGTAAAGACATTCTGTATGGTATCTAAGCATGTATATCTTCTCAAGCTAACTTCATTATGGCAAGGTCACATGACCAGGACTCAAAACATAACTAGTTCATGGAAGAGGTGTATTTGAGGAGTAGGTAGGTTTTCAGAGACATATTCTATAAGGGTAAATCCACAAATCCTCACATGCCACGATGGCAAGTTGGTTCTTTTCTTTTCTTTTTAAGGAAAGAAACAAACATTTATTAAGCACCTACCTAATGTTTTACAAGTATTGATCTTTACAACAACCCTGGATGATGGGTTCTGTTATTATTTTGGTGGTTGTTCAGTTGTTTCAGTCATTTCTGACTCTTTATGACCCCATCTGGGGTTTTCTTAAATTTAACAATGTTTTATTTTTTCCAATTGCATGTGTTTGTCATTTCAACATTCATTTTTTGAAATATTTTGAGTTCTAAATTTTTCTCTCTCTCTCCCTCTCCCCTTCCCCCAACCCCAAGACAGCAAACAATCTGATATAGGTTATACATATTTCCACAACACTGGAATTTTCTTTTTTTAATTAATTAATTTATTTTTAGTTTTCAACATTCACTTCCATAAGATTTTAAGTTTTAAATTTTCTCCCCCTCCCTCCTCTCCCCTCTCCGCAAGACAACAAGCAACCTGATATAGGCTTTACATATACATTCATATTAAACATATTTTCACATTAGTTGTGTTGTAAAGAAGAATTAGAACCAAGGGGAGGAACAACGAGACAGAAGAAACAAAAGAAAACAACAAAAAAGGAGAGTAAGAAGTATTCTTCCATCTGTATTCAGACTCCAGAGTTCTTTCTCTGGATGTGGACAGCATTTTCCATCACGAGGCTTTGGGAGTTGTCTTAGAGTCTTGCATTCCTGCGAAGAGCCAAGTCTATCAAAGTCAGTCATTGCACAATGTGGCTGTTACTGTGTACAATGTTCTCCTGGTTCTGCTCACTTCACTCAGCATCAGTTCATGTAAGTCTTTCCACCTGCTTATCATTTCTTACAGAACAATAGTATTCCATGACATTCACATATCACAACTTATTCAGCCATTCCCTGATTGATGGGTATCCCCTCAATTTCCAATTCTTGGGCACCACAAAAAGAGCTGCTATAATTTTTGTACATGTGGGTCCTTTCCCCAAGTTGGTGCTTTTCAATAAGGAGACATAGGGCTAATGAATATAACACAGCTGACTTTCTGAGAACAATAGAGAGTATAATATTTACCCAGGATCAGCAGGGGATCCACCAACAACCAGGGTGAATGTGGAACTCCTTAGGATTTGAACAGGATTAGGAGAATGTCTATCAAAGACATCTGCTGTTTTAAAGTACAACAGGGGAGATAGGAATACGCATCCAGAATACCAGCAAACAGTAGGAAGTAATCTATAACTTAGATCAGTTAGACAAGCTTGGGATAAAATTCTGTCTCAGATACCAATCAGCTGTGTGACTGTGAGCAAATTACTTCATCTTGAACCTTGATTTCCTCATCTGTATAACAGAAATGAAGTACAGGGGAGTGCAGATGAAAATCATCAGCTCAGGCAGAGCCGGCTTTAACAAACTTTATTACTACTCACAAGGAGAGAAGAATACCAACTGTTAGGAGAGATGATTTCTGTTTGTGGTCCCCATGCCTGCAGTGGGCAGTACCCAGGAGGGTATTTACCCTTCAGTCAAAAAGTCTCAGAGCCCAACCTTATGTATCAATCAACTGGGCAATGGAAGAAGAAATTTTGTAAATGACATCAGGGCCCACGCACATTTTTTCAGGATAATGAAAGTATTATTATATCTAAAAATCTGCTAAACCTATTATGGGTATTTTACATCCTGACTGATAACATGTTTATCACAGTTTCTTCACTTCACTATCTTTTGGGTTTTTATGCAGATTGGAAGAAAAAATCTGTAAGAACTAAGCCAGGATTGAGGTTAAAAATTTTTTTAATGAAATTAGGGGGATTTTTTAAAGTCAAATTTATTTCCCCTACCTTTGAGCAAGAGACTCCACTGATCCTAGAAGAATCTTTCGTCACTTTCATGCTATGATAGAGTATCAGAGGAAGTGATCCCTAGTGTAGTGGAGAGTCACGAAGACATGAGTTCAAATACAGTCTTAGACATGTACTAACTATGTGACACTGGGGGAGTCAATAAAACTCTGTCTGCTTCGATGTCCTAATCTCTAAAAGGGGGATGATAATAGCATCTACCTTTCAAGGTTGTTGTGAAGATATATTTTTAAAATATTTTGTGAATCTTAAAATGCTATATAAAAGTTATTATTATTGTATATCCTAGGGTGGAAACATGAAATTCTTCAATCTTAAAAAGGAATTTTAAACAAGGGTTGCACATAGGTGTTATTTGCTTGCTCATGGTGGCTGACATGATTAAAAGAGGCCAGATAGATTCTTGTGATGGCCACAAAGCTTCCAGGAATATCTGAATACACATATTCCTATCTGTCTCTTTACCCACCATGGAAAACTGGAAAAAAGATGAAAGTTGCTCCATAATGCATAAAAATTTCCTCTCATGGTCTAACAATGGCATAAGTGGACAGACCACTAGATATGGACCCAGAGAGATGTGGGTTCAAATCCTGCCTAAGAAAATCACTAGCTGGACAAGTTGCTTAAAGTCTCTGGTCTTCAATTTCACCATTTATAAAATGAGGGGATAGATTCAGTCTCTAAGATCACTTCCAGCTCTAAATCTGTGATGCTATGAACAGGAAATGTAGCTCTGTATTTCATGTCAAAAGTCTCGAGTTCAAATATTGGCTATGCTGTTTATTACCTGTGTAACTTTTGTTATGTTATTGTTCCTCTTCGAGAAAGAAGGATGAACACCAACAATCACCTTGGTCAAAATACTTCATCTCCCTATCTCTCAGTTCGCTCATTTGTAAAATGAACCAGTTGGGTTATATGACCTCTAAGGTCCCTTCCAGCTCTAGTCTGTGATCTCTGATTTTTTTTTCTGTAGCCCTTAATTCTGGTGGTTGTTTTTAGCTACTCTCAAAACTCCATGGATTGGGATTTTTCCTTCTAGTTGTCCATTTCTCTTAGTCACTTCCCCACATCTAAAAATCTCCATACGCCATAGGCATAAGCACTTAAATTTAGTAGGAAGAGTTCTTTGGCATGCCAGCCTTTATTAGATAGAAAAAGGCAAAAGTCCATTTTCCCCAAACCTGATTGATTATGAAAAGTAGTACAACAAAACTTTGCAGAGCTCCACAAGAAAGAACAATGCCGTTAAACTTGTATAAAAGCTACAATTTTGTTTTCATAACTTGAATGGAAAATTGTATAAATGAAAAGCTAGACTTTTGTAATCTTATTCTTTCTGTGCCCATGATAGAATTTTAAATTTAGAGTTATGTTTAAAAAAGGATAACATCATTCTTCTGAGAGAGTTTTATGCCCTTTTCCTTGTTTAGAATGCTTGACATATGAGAATACAGTGTTTTCTTTCCCTGTCTAGAAAGAAAGGCATAAATGTCACAAATGATCACTTTAGAATATTGAGACATGATTCAGGAGCTCCACTCCATGGCCACATTAGCTTAGCTTAGAGATTAAAGATGATAGGCACTATGGAATGAATATTTTCCTTTTTATTTGTAATATGCAAATATACAAGCAATCTGACTCCAGCAATTAAATAATATCCATCTGGTTACTGAATATAGAATGATAGCTTTTAGTAAATCAATTACAAATGTTCAAGCTAATACAATTGTAACAAAGACACTGTAACCCAGACTATTAGACCTCAAACTGCTTTTATTTTGGATTATACAGTTTAGCCTGTGTTCAATTCCATTTGCCCATCTATTCCCCCATTTACTTCCTAGGCTTCTGATTTATGTCAACCAGTCAATCCATCCATCCATCAATCAATTTGTATGAAGCACTTTGAGCCCAACAATACATAAGGCACTTAGACATCCATATTTTGAGAAATCTGATATCCTATCAATGCTGGCACTGCCTCCACAGGTACAAATTGTTGCTAGTCAAGCATATCTTCTCTTACTGTGTGATTCTTGACCGTGCCTTTCCAGAAATCCTCCCTATGGGTGTCTAACCAAGGAGTTGAAGGCCTTTCTCAAGTTCTTTTAATATTTCATGACACTAATGCAGCACTCAAGCTGTCTACCTGCTATGTTTTATCCTAGACTATGGCTATTTCCATTTATAAATGTCTGCAAAGATGCATTTCACATCACTTCTCATGCATGAGTCATTATTAACAATATGCACCCACAGTGCATCTTTCTATGCCCTTTTGGTCAACCTGTAACTATGGTACTTTCAGTATTTTGTTTGTTTGTTTGTGATCCATGCCCTATGCAACCAGGTGGCACAGTGAATAGAGTGCTGGGTCTGAATTCAGGAAGACCTGAGATCAAATCAGTCCTCAGACACTAACTAGTGACCCTGAGCTAGCTGCTTATTCTTGGTCTGTCTCAGTTTCCTCAACTGCACAATGAGAGTAGTAATAGCTCCTACTGCTCAGGGTCGTTGTGAGAATCAACCGAGATATTTGTAAAGTCCCTAGTACATAGTAGGTGCTTAATAAATAATTGTTTTCTTTCTTCTTTCCCCGTAGGAAGACAAGAAGAGTGTTGACATCACAAAAAAAGGTTTTTGCAGCGGGAAGAAGCTTAGCAATAGACTGAGACAATTCTGTGTGATAGATGAAAGGGCTTCAAAAGAAGTAAAAGAGTGTACCTGCCCATGTTGAACATATAATGTCATGGAGACATAAGATATAATCACATAAGTTAAAGGCAGCATATATAAATGAAGCAAATGTACGTTTATATGTACGTATATGTGTATGAATATACAAACGTATGTGTATGTGTATTTTGGAGGTAGTTGTGGTTAAGTGACTTGCCCAGAGTCACACAACTACTAAGTTTCAGAGGTTGGATTTGAACTCAGGTCTTCCTGACTCTAGGGCCAATGTTCTGTCCACTGCACAATTTTGCTGCTCCTAAATGAAGCATATGTTTAGGTTTTTCTGTACATATACTTAGACATAGCTTAAAGACATCTTAGAGAAAATGTAGTCCAGTCTATTCCTTTTTATTATTGAGGGAAGTGAGACTCAGAGAAACTGAACAACTTAGCTAAAATTGTACCCAAAATGTGAGTAGGAGAGGTGGATAGATCCATTTCCATTTTGCTTTTCTGTGGTATTTTATTATTTGTGACCAAGAGAATACTGGTGTCAAAAATGTAGTATTGTCATTTTATTTTCTTTTTCCTTCCTTCCTTCCTTCCTTCCTTCCTTCCTTCCTTCCTTCCTTCCTTCCTTCCTTCCTTCCTTCCTTCCTTCCTTCCCTCCTTCTTTCTTTCCTTCCTTCTTTCCTTCTTTCCTTCCTTCCTTCTTTCCTTCTTTCCTTCCTTCCTTCCTTCCTTCCTTCCTTCCTTCCTTCCTTCCTTCCTTCCTTCCTTCCTTCCTTCCTTTCTTTCACTTGTGTTTTCTTTCACAACATGACTAACACACAAATATGTTTTGCATGACTACACAGTATAACCTATATAAAATAGCTTGCCTCCTCAATGAGGGGGAGGGAAGGGAGGGAGGGAGAGAATTTGCATCTCAATTTAAAAAAAATGAATGTTAAAAATTGTTTTTACATGTAATTTGGGGAAAATAAAATATTAAATAATTAAAGAATAAAATGATATTGCGTTTTGTGGGAAAGCTTGGAAGCATTGAGAGCATTGTAGATACAGCCTGCTTTCTTTCTCCTATTCAGTTATGAGCTTAGTTCATTGTCTCAAAATACAGGCTCTGATGGAGCAAATCTGTTTCATGTCTATCTAGACAGCAAAGCGTTCTTCATATATTTGATTTTTCTTGCATGAAAAGTTAGACTGAACTTCCATGAATGGTTTAAGAGATTTTTCCAGGGCACATAGTAGTTTTAAATGATTAAATTATCACAGCAGTAAGGAATTTGGGATGATTAAAATGACTGCACAATTTCCCAAACGTGGGAATCTATATTACTCATCCATTATGTTTTTCCAGTGAGGTTGGTTGGATTGATTTCTATTGAATGACCCCATGGGCTTCATCAAACAGACTCTTTAGTGCTCCATTTCTTGATTCAAAAAGCATTCTATTTGTGACTGACCTGTGGCAGAGCCTTCAAATCTATTGGTCTGATCAGCCACACTGTACTTTGACTCTGATGTGGTGTTGTCATTTTGGTCTTCTTTGAGCACGAAGGACAACAACCAAACAACAAATAGCATAAAGTCATCTGCTGCTGGGAACATTTTTTGACAATGTGAACATTGATAGGAATTCTTCTTTTATTTGAATTCTTTGCAGACACCGGTGGGTACCTTGGTGAGCATATGTCTTTCTTTCTCATGTCTTTATTGATGTGAATACTTAAGAGAATGACAGTACGAAATTATGCTGTGGTTTTATCTGTTAAAAAACTATATATGGTTTGAATACACATGTAAGGGACAGCTTGTTCAAGGAGAGTTACTAAGACTGTATTCTATTCCACCGAATTAAATTCTCTTAAACACACCAACAAACAACAGATGTGGTGGTTCTTGGTAAAATTTGTGATTGTGGAATATGGTCTGCTATGGAGGATCAGTTATGAAAGCTTACCAGCTCCCTTCTTGTGCTTGCATCTAAGAGAGCCTTCATTTACACACAAATCTTTCTCATTAACTAATCAACAAGCATTTATTAAAATGTCTACCAGTTGTCATTCACTATGCAAAGCATTGAAGATACAATTACAAAGAATGAAACAATACCTACTCGCAAGGAATCTATGGATTTTGTAAGTGTGAAAAAAGTAGACATATGACTTAATTGTTCTTGGTATCTTCTCAGTCATGCTTAAATTTGTTGTTGTTTGTTAAAAGAACCATCTATTTTATTTTCCATTCTTGGAATTTCCCCTTCCTTGAAATATCTTGAAGACTATCTTGGAGTGCCTCTAAATTTTTGTCACTTCCAGTACAGATTTCTTTGGTATTTATTTGAACAGATCTAGCCATTCATCCAAAAGATATTTTCTTAAATAGTATAAACATTTCATTACATAGTGTATTGGGTACAGAGGTGATACATTCCAAGAGTGGCTGTTCTGCTGTCATTTCTGGGGAGAATAAATTACTGTAAAATACTACCAGAACTATTCTATTACATGTCTAATTATTGCCTTTCTATTTTTCCTACAAATAGTCTAACTTAGCTGGGTGTTATACTATACTCTGCAGGCTTTTTAAAAAAAAAATCCTCAATTGTGTTTTTTTTTTAAATTTTGTGAGCAGATGTTTATACTTTTTTTTTTTTATCATCCTACATCTAAGATGTTTCACAAATGAGCTTGGATTCTAAACAGGTGTTGCCTTTGGCTACCATTTCTTTCTATTAGGCAAGGAAATTGGGTTTTTACTTTCTGAGGTGATTTATGGGCTTTTTTGCCCACCTCATTTCAATGATTGCTATGCATCAGTTAAATTTCTCTTAAGTATGGTACCAGTGTCAGAGATATCCAACATAAGTCTTGATTATTTAGTATCAAATGGGCAGAATTGGGAATGGAAACATCAAGAAGTGTAGACTTTGTGTACACATGCAATAAATAATTATGTAGTATGAACAGTTACATAATAGCACCATCCATGCAGCACAGTAGTGTGTGATACCTGTTGTCTCAATTAGAATATAAACTCCCTTCAGTCATTCTTCATATTCATATTTCCATATGTGCCCTGCACTTAGCACCATGCCTGGCACCTAGTACTTAATAAATGGGTATTAATTGATTATGGGCAATAAGTGAAACAGGAGTTAAAAGGACAAATAATGAAGTGAATGAATAAATGCATAAATGAAAAAATATTAAGTACCTACTAAGTACAAAGCATAAGGTTAACCATTGAGAATAGAAAGACAAAAATAAGACAGTCCTTGCTATCAGGAAGCTCATAGTCCATCGGAAGAGAAAATACATATGTATTTTATAGATGACAAAATGGCGGTCTGGAAAGAAGAAAAATAAGTCGCTCAAGGTCACAAATGGATTTGCTGATAGAAGACAAGAACCCTTGTCTCCATCTGCTTATAGCCTTGTTCAGCTACTCTCAGGTAGAGATTTTCTGTCTAGAGTCATAGTAACCTGGCCTTGGAAAGAAGACTTGATTTCAAGCTCTGCCTATGACATATGCTGGTTATGTGACCCTGAACCACTGACTTGACCTCTCTGTGTTCTTAGCAACTCTAAGACTACCAGTTGCAGAGGATGTGTTGACCTTCAGTCACAGAGGAATTTCCTGCCATGAGTTCCCTTCACCGATGAAATCATGGGCCCTAGTCCTTACCCATGGTCTATGGCAACTAGGTAGTACAGAGTACAGAGTGCTGGGTCAGAAGTAAGGAAGACCTTAGTTCAAATCCAACCTCAGACATTGGATAATTTGCTTAGTCTCTGTTTGCCTCAGTGTCCTTAGTTGTATATAATATATAATAATGAAGTATATAATATATTATATAACAAATAATATAACCAGCTAAATATAACATAACAGTAACTAGCTCCAGGGCTGTTGTATGGATTGAATGAGAATATGTATGTATATATATATATATATATACACATATATATATATATATATATATACATATATGTATGTATGTATGTATGTAAATAATTACACAGTGCCTGGCAAGTATTAGGGATGATATAAGTGCTTATTCCTTCCCCCATGCCGCCATACTATAAATTTTGTCTATCTCTCATCATCCATTATTTCATTAAACTTTAATTTACTTTTCCCATGATGGAAAATTCTGAAAATTCTTTACTGAAACAAAATCTTTATTAAGTGAAAACTATTGATTAATATTCTCAAATCTTTAGTGAGAAATGCACTTTAAAAATTAGATATTTAATCATTATCAAAAGGGAATGGTTTATGTAGCACATTTATGTCTTCTGGCTACAAACCATCTGCTTTAGTAGTAGCTGCAAGTTGCCTATTCCCCTCTTCATGGGGAAGACAGGGAGGATGTGGAGAATAATAAATGAAAAATACTTTTGAGTTCCCTTCAGACTCAAATTCAATATCTGTGACTGGGACCACGGACTCAGTGGGGCTGCCTTAGAATTGCTGCAGTGGATTTGATTGAAATCGCCAAAGGGTTCCTTCATTGCTTCTGCAGAGTTAGGCCTACTGAATTTAGAATACCATCCCCAAGAATCATTGAGCAACAAGTCATGATTTCTCCTATGCCTGTTTTGTTCATTTGAAAGGGTAGTTCTCCTTGGAAGAGCAAGGGTGAAAATAAGGTCATTTGGTTCTATTTTTTATTCCCTTTTGGTCTCACCTATGTCAAGTTTGTTTCTCAAGACAAATTTGGCAGCTGTCCAGCTACCTCAGAGAATAAGGAGGGCCATGCCCTTTACAAATAAAATTCATTTAGTTAATAGTCATAATAACAGATGGTATTTCTAAGTGACAGCTTCCTTTGGTAGCTAACCTATGATGTACAAGTCAAGTTTCCTTCCTTCGGTTGCCTGTCATGATTGGTGGCTAAGATTCTCATGTGTAAATGATGAGCAGCAAGGAACAGAGGTCAGATTACCTGTTCTTCCATCACATTAGCTGTACTGTGCAGTGCATAGTTAGAACAATGACTTTCTTGAGGCTGAACTTTAGGATTTTAGATGCCTAAAATATTCTTCGCATAAATCCTAATATACCATTGTTTTCATGGGCTATATTAAAATTAATAAATTATATATATAATAAATATATGCAGTATATAATAAATACTAATCAATTAATATGAATAAAGAGCAGCATGCTACTCATTTGCAGTGGTGAAAGTTATACTTTGCAACTGTATTCCCAAAACTTCTGATCTGCTTTTTTTAAATAAACTTTCTCTCATCCTCTAGGTTTTCATTGTACACTCTTTCCAGATGCTGGTGCTCATAGAAAACTAGCTCAGTTCTCTCTCTGGCTACTCTCTCCATCATGGACTGCTCCTTCATGCTCCCATATATACCGGGCCAAGAGGACAAATTGTTCTTTTTGTTGCCCTGCCATACGTCTCCTTCTAGACCTTTCCTCTGACACCATCACTGCAAGCTCTTTTCCTTTAAGGTTCATTCCATTTGTTATATGACTAATTTTTGTTGCTGTAACAAGTTAGCTTCTAGGTCACCTTTTCTCTTAAGAAATTCAGTACTTGGCTGCTAGTATTCCTTTCCACTCCTACCTCTGCCTTCATCTGAGGAATTCAAGTGGTGATGTCTTTCCAAAAAACCTGGGTTTCCAGCTCATCTACATCTATACTATTACCACCACTACTACTATTATTCCTACTGCTGCTGCTGTCGCTGCTGCTGCTGCTACGACTACTATTTCTATGCTACTACTACTACTACTACACCAGTTGCTTCTGCTTATGCTACTACTGGTATTAATATTGTGATTACTACTACCACTATTGCTGCTCTTACTACTGGTAATCCTTCTCTTCTTCCTCCTCCTCTTACTTCTACTACTAACTACTACTACCAGGTCAAGATGAGGAGGAAGTGCATTTATACCTAGGGCAACGACACAGACATAAGATATAAAGTGTCTTACATAAGAAACATCAAAAAGACCAATTTGGCTGGAAATATTGCAAGGGGAATAAGATATAATAAGGTCAGAAGGTGTATTAGAAACAACTTGTGAAGAGCCTTATTTGACAAGAAAGGAATTTGTATTTGACACTAGAGGTGATAAGCAGACCGTGGAGTTTGTAGTATAGTGTAATGACTTGCCCTTTAGGAAGATCATCATGGTAACTGTGTGGAGAATGGATTGGAGTCAGAAGTACTTGAGGCCCAGAGACTAATTAGAAATATCCTATTGAAAAATAAAAACAAGAGGTGATGAGGATCTGAATCAAGATGTCATCTGTGTGAGTAGAGAGAGGTTATGAAAGTAGAGATGGCAGGATCAGTCAACTACTTGGACATGAAGGAGAAAGAATAATTGAAAATAATGCCAAGATTAGAAACCTCCGAGATTTGAAGAATGGAAGTGCCTTCAGCAGAAACATACCTTTGGAAAGGGGGTTGGGGCTTTGAAGAAATGAAAATGAATATAGATTTGGACATATTGGGTTTATGTCTCCAGCATACACAGGATATAAAAAAGATACATGCAAATATGTATATGCATACATATATATTCAACTTAAGAAGCATTTATTAAGCACTTACCATGTGCCAAGCACTGTACAAAGCAATGGGGATGCAAGTAAGAAAAAGAAAGTCCCTGCTCTCAAGATGCTTAAAATCAAATAGGGGAAAATAATATACCAAAGGAAGCAGAAAAGAGGCATATGTGACACCACAGGATACATAGCCCAGGAGAATAATGTTCATGGAGTTGAAACAAAGCAGAACCACTGATGGAAAGAAGAGTTACCTGAAAAGTTCTGAACCCTCTCTGAAAGAAGGCTTTGAGAGGAGTTTAGTGTTTCACCCTCCAGCCCTCCAATCAGAGGAGAGAGGAAAGTTCTGAGCAACTAAAGCTGAATTAATCTACATGGTTATGAGAGGTCAGATGACCAGCTTATCTCAGAGGATGTATGATGTTCATAGAGTTAAAACAAAGCAGACCTGCTTATTGAAAGATATACATCTGTGAGTTATTTGCATGGAAATGATCACTGAACCCATGAGAGTTCATCAAGTTGCCAAAAGAGGGAAAAGGACTTAAAACATTCCTTATATTTTTGTTGGTTTTCCCCATGACCTTCGTCTCTTTCTCCTGAATTCTTTCAGGTTCCCACTAAAATTCTGAGTCACAGTAGAGTTCAAGATGATTGGCTGTCCACATTGTCCGGCACCAGTATGGCAAGATCATGGGACCAGGGAGCAATACCCCTGTGTAAGGAAGGGTGAATCAGCCCAGATTGGAAACAGACAATGTCAAAGCTTCTATGCCAATCAATGATGGGATTGAACCTATGAGTACTTGCTGTGTTTCTAGCCTAGGCAAGATAGACTCTACATATAAGTACATCTACAAATCAACAAGTTAACCAAAACAAAATATTGGCTCTTCTTATTTCATTGGCTGTTGCTTGAGAGAAAAAAGAAAAATAATTTAATAATAATTCCATCTGGAGTCCCTATTGGCCACTTTTCACTAGCCACTGGAAAATATTTCCTTAAGCCTCAGGTTGGATTTAACATTGCTGGATTTGATTTAATTTCCCAGGATTTTATGATTTCATTTGAGTACTGTCAGAATTATTTATATTTATATTTCATTCAAGGTTGTCATCTTTGGTTAACAAGATCACTGAGTTGAGTAATCTTAACTAATCATTCTTGTGCGGTTTCTGTTCTATCTATGCAAATCAGCCACTTGGTTATAAACTTCATACGCTTTAAAAGTTTGGTAACTCTCCTCATCCTAACTCTCCTTTGTTTTGGGAAATATATGATAAATCATATTAGCCACTCTCTACTTTGCAGGTTTCAACTTTTTCTACGGGGGTACTTAGTTTTTTAAATGTTCCAGAAAAACAGGATTATTCATTTGGATTCATTAAAGGTAAAAGTCATTTTCTCAACTGAAAAACCACTCTTAAATACTGATGCATTTATTTCATTTCAACTGTTAAAATTTGCTACAATAGGCAAGTATAGGAAGTGGCTACTAAAGTCACATAAACAACAAAACAAATTTTTTAAAATACCATTTATAAAAAAAATTGAGATATTTTTCCCAATACGCATATCTATTCCTAATATATCTATTAAATCTTAAATGATTCCAAAAAATGAAGTAGATTATTGTGGCCTAGAGTAGAAACCATCAGTACCATACTGATGTACTAAGACTTAACAATTCAATTAATATAAACCTTGATGCCTCCAGATTGTTTTTCCTATTTAGAAAAAAAAAAACCAAATTCTTGATAAGTCCTTATACTTTTCCAGAAATTAAAATAAAAAGATGCTTACATCAAAACATTTCACAGAAAGCATTCTGAAAAATTATACCTGCTAAAAATCTGCCATGTCAGGCAACATTATGGAAAGCCAGGTTTTCAGTAAAAGGTCAATCATCATCAAGGTAAAATATAGCCAAGCAAAATTCTTCTTAGAGTGATTATTTTGTTTTGATATGCAAACATGATTCCCTTCAGTATGCGATCTGTTTGTTTCATACCCATGGTGTGAGATGACAGCCTACCCTTCTGTATACATATGATCCGAACTATAATTTCAGCTATTAGCAAGCATCATTTAACGTTAGATTGACTAATACTAAATTATACCAAGAGTAATTTAATATGATACATATTACAAAATCAGCGAAGAATAAATTATGTTAGAGAAGTGGCACATAGTGATGAATTAAAATGGATTGATAGTGTATCAATTGAAAATTCTTTAATTAAAAGTTCTTCTTTTCATTAAGAAGATATTCTAAAGCAAATTCAATAACCAATAATTTAATCACTTGATATAATAATTATCATCATGTTAGCTTTCAAAAACAGATAGGATGGCATTGGAATTTAAAAAGTAGAAATTAATTTACCAAGTCATATAAAAAAGCATATCCAGCTCTCCGGTTAACAGAAACTTCCCTACTATTTCCAATTCAATTCAGTAAATATTTATGGAATTTCTACTACGTGCAAGGCACTGTTCAAGGTGTTAAGGGGGTTATAAACGTGACTAAGACAATCTCTGCCTGCAGGAAGTTTATAATCAGTTTGGGGTTCAGTAGGGGGAAGAGAGAACATGGATAAGGTTATTTTTTTGACAATAAAGCATCAGTCCTGACTGCAGAGCTGAGTAATACATTTGCCTTAGAACCAAATGTGTACAAGAACTGAGCTATCTTGGACCAACCATGCTATCTGTTTTCTCAGTTCTGTATGACTTCCTTTCTTCATTTGCAGGGCAATAATACATACATCATTATGACCCTTTCCTTTTGTTTTTAACAACCCAAGGAAATTTTTGCATCTTCTTTAATCACCTTCTTTTTTTTGCTTTTCTAACTCCTGTAGCCTCACTCCCATAGAATAAAGTAGGAGTGCATAGTTTGCAAAGTGCTTCATACATACATTTTTATTTTAAATTCACTATAACACTGAGTTGGTTTCATAGAAGGGGCTGGTTCCAATTCATCCTTTCAGGATTGGGCTGAACCCCCATCCCTCTGGATACAGCAGGTTTTACTACAGTTACTGAATTCTAGTTAGCCTCCAATTAAAAAAAAAACTCAACGAGAAAATGTATATAAAACACCACAGGTTCCAATTCTTTTTACTAACTGGAAAAAATGTTTCTGAAGTCTTCTGGGTGTATTTGTATTTTTCCAGAGCACTGTGGAAACTGCCACCAACCACAATGTCATGTGAAGAAAAAAGAGAAAAATAGGATTTATCTTGAACTTGTCTCAGAGACAAGCATACAAGCCAGAAGGTAATCTCACTATAATGTGAACTTAATCCCCTCAACAATAATAATAATAAAACAAAATCTCTAACCACCTGACCAAAAAAACTGACAATAGAAGGAAAAGATACAGAATTCGTAGTTTGAAGCATCAGAACAAAATACCAACAGCTCAGTTAATCCTTGTGGATAGGAAACTATACTGAGCTCTTTGGCAATGTGAAAAATCATTTGAGTGTCCTAGCCTCCGCTCAGACCACAGCAGCAAGAATTATCTTCCTCAAGCACTGTCTAATGAAGAAATATAACAAAATAATGAATTAATATGAATATAGTATATCTATTTGAATACTTTAATTAAAAGGTCTTTCTTTCATTAAAGAGAAATTACAGGGAAAATCCAATGATCAATAATTCAATCACTTCATATAATAGCATCATCATTATAGCTTTCAAAATAGATGAGATGACATTTCCTTTGAAGTGTATGAAGGCTCCCATTTGCCTCCCAGATTGAATTGAAACTTCCTAATCGCAGATTTCAGAGCTACTCAGCAAGCTTTTCTTCCATTTCTAATTGTAAATCCTGTGATGCATAACACTGTGATAAATCTAGGTCTGTTCCAGTCAAAAAGACCAATTTACCATGGAGCCGAGTGGCTAGGTAGCTCAGTGAATAGAATGCTGGGCCTGGAGTCAGGAAGATTCATCTTACCGAGTTCAAATATGGCCTCAGACGCTTCCTAACTGTGTGACCCTGCACAAGTCACTTAATCTTGTTTGCCTCAGTTTTCTCATCTACAAAATGAGCTGGAGAAGGAAATGTCAAACCTCTCCAGTATCTTTGCCAAGAAAATTGTAAATGGGGTCACACAGAGTCAGACACCACTGAAACAACTGAACAACAATCATAAGGCTTCTCAAATTCCATCCTATTGTGGTCTCCTCAATATTTTCAGCAGAACCATAGGACTATGATAGCTCTCAGTACAATTATACCTGGTCCTGTAAATTAGTGCTGTCAAAAGCAAATAGAAACAGGAGACAGTAAGCCATACATAAGGATCCCTATTGGTCACATACTGGCTTAAAAAACCATATGTTACCATCATCTATGTTTTATTGCATTTTTATTTATTTTGCTTAATATCTCCTATTTTACATTTTAATCTGGTTCAGCTACATTCAGGATTGTTGTGGGTGTTGTGCATCATATAAGTTTGAAGCTTCTCTCATAAATGATCTCTGCTTCTGGTCAAGCTTAACCTCTCTGAAGTTCAGTTTGCTTATTGGCAAAATGTAAGTAATAATAGCGCCTACCTAATAGGGTTATTGTGAGACTCTCATAAAAGAGAAAATGTGGGGTGGGGCGGGGCAAGGAAGAAGGAGAGGGAGAAGGGAGAAAAAAGAACAAAGTAAAAAGTCCATAGCAGAGGACAAAAGAAAACTGACAAGGAAGCAAAGAAAAGATCAACAACTCTCAACACAACACAGTATTTATTACATAGGCTCTATTGAAATGGAAATTTATGGCTACATTTTTATCATCCTCTCTTATGTTCTTCTGTGCACATGACATGCTTTTTTTTCTTTTCTTATTTTGTTTCAATTTTTAATTGTTTCAATATTTAAATTCAATTTTTTATTAAGTTTCAATATTTAAAGTTATGATATATTTCTTTTTTCTTTTCTTTATTGTATTTTTAAGTTTTAGTAAATAAAAAAGGAAAAGAAAAAATGAGAATGCTTGTGAGATGCTTTGCAAAACTCGGGGAATTATGTAAATGTGAATAATTAACATTATTACTAGCATTACTATTTTTTAATTCTTCTGGAGTCTCATTCTTCCTTATTAGATTTGAAGCTCTAGGGTAAGTCTCCCAGAATGACTGAATCCCCAGGTGAGCTTTTGTTGGGGAACATGAACAAGATTCTTAGAGAATGGGCATGTATGTCTAGATTGCAATCTGCATAATTTGAGGGAGGGGACACATTTAAGAGATAACAGATCCATGCAAATATTGTAATAAAAAGCAATGTATTTTTTTTCTTCTTTCCTTTGGTATAATTAAAATGCCTTCTTATATACACCCTCCCTCAATAGTGTAAAAGGTTTGAATTCTTTCTCTAACAGTGGGGATTCTTTTATCTATACACTCTTATTCAGTAACCTTTTGCCTAGTAGCATATGCTGATTCGATGTTTTTTCAGGAATTAAGGTACCAATTTTAATACTGGAAGTTAACTGGCCTCCATAGCGATAAAATCTAGAATCTGGGAGGAATCTCATTAACTCTACGTTCTAGTCATCTAGTCATAATATGCTCCACAGCACCCTGCTCAGTGAGAACTCACTAAATCCTGTTGATTCAAAGCATAATCTAATGGACAATAGTTGTAGATATGCTACTTAGAAATAATTTTCATTAGAAATATAATTAACATGCCAGAAATTTTAATTTTATTAACCATAAAATCAAGAATTAAATGCAAAACATTCTGGTTCTCTTCCCAATCTAGCTTCAAGGAAAACTAAATTCCTTTGCTACCCAACCAATTTTTGCAATAAATGACATTATGGCCTGCTTATCGAGCAATTCAGAATCAGCGTTATTCTGCCTGTAAAAGTTGAGATGTATTCGTGTCACTCAGTATAATTTCCCTTGGCCATAATACATGGGTAACCTAAGAACTATGCTCATGGAAATCAAGTTCCTGAAATCGGGTCTTTACCATTTTGCTTTGTGCACTTTCTTTGATTGTCAGATAGGTGTTTTGCAAGGATGTGTTTCAGATCTCCACATCCAAATGCTGAATTACTGGAAACAGGATAATGACAACAACTCACATGAGCTGGGGGTTTCTGTCCCTCTCAGAAATATGTTAGGCAGCAGTTGAAGAAAGATGGGAGATGAGAGGGATGTACATATAAATGCATGGTTGGTACCAAACGTCACTGTTTGGTTTCCAAATGGATTTTTCACCGAGCATGAAATTGTACGAAAGCTGCTTTAGGCTTGTATGAAATTGTTTCTTGAGCTCAAATGCCAACTCAACAGATTATACTCTTAGAAAATAATTGTTTGGGTCTTAATTCCTTGGAACTTACTTCTATTGTATATTCAGGATTCTATCAAATAGAACTAATTTTAGAGATAAATACAGATTTTCATAGTGTGCATTTAAGACCACCATTGTGAAACAAAACCCAGATTTTTTATTTCTTTACTTCCTCAACTAACTTTCTTTCTCCTTATCAAAAAATGCTAAGTACTATAGCATTTTGACAAGTATAAATCTCTGACAATCCATCTAACGTAGTTTAAGCAATAAGAAAATTGTAACAAGAATCTATATTAATCCGATGAGAGAATAAACTTCTATTACTTGACTCTTTCTTGATGTCAATGTATGGAGATTTCAGTGGATTTGTTGATCATAACTGGTTAGGCAGCCAGGTAGTACAGTGGATAGTGCATTGGGCCTAGCGTCAGGAAGACCTGAATTTAAATCCTGCCTCAGAGAGTTACTAGCTGTTTGACCTTGGGCAAATCATTTAATCTCTATTTATTTTACTTAGTTTCTTGAGTTATAAAACAGAAGTTATAATAAGACTTCCTTTGTAGGGGAAATAATATTGTAAAGCACTTAGCCCAGTTCCAGGCACGTAATAGGTTCTGTATAAATGTTTATTCCCACCCCCCGCACCCCACTACATGATTACGATAATACAATATTCTCTGGGAAGTCTTAAAAGAGAATTAAGGGATTAGGAAGTATAATGACCAGACTAAGAATTATTTTTATTATTTTTTAACATAAATCTACTTGACTACTGGGTTTAATCTACCTGATGTGGTTAGAAAGTTGCAACCCATTCCATATTGTGACCTGTTGACTGCCTTGTATTTGAGGCATTTATTATCCAAGTCCAGTTCTTCATGAATAACTGTCTAGATTCCTCAATATATAATGAGTGTGATAATCAGTGCCATACGCTGGTTTATTTGTTGGCAGGTCCAGCAGATAAATTAAAAATTAAAGAACTGTGAAAGCTGCAGACAGTTAGCCCAGAAGAGTGAGCAGTAATCTTGGTGAGTTAAAATAGGCCTAGTCTAGCTTGGTAATGGCTCCTATAAAGGGGGGCCATTTAACTCGATTGGTGGATATAAGCAGATTCAACATCTTTGACTAAACTTTTAAAAAAATTCTTATACTAAATGTTAAAAAAATTAACATTAAAAAAAACAACAACTTCTAGGACAGTACGGGGCAATAGATAGATTAGTATATACATGGAGTGAGCTGGAGCCAGTTCAAACCGGCTCATGAGATTTGATTGTTAAATTTTCAGGGTGAGCATTTATACCTCAGAAGCAGATGAATGGTAAAAATTGATGCTTGATTTGTTGTTGTTGTTTTTTAAATTTTAGACTTAAATACAAAAACTTAAAAACATAATAAAGGAAAAGAAATATATTATAAATGTAAATATTAAAACTTAAATATGAAATGAGAAAAGAAAAAAATGTCATGTGCACAGCAGAATGTAAGAGATGATTCAAAATACATAGCAATAATTTTACATTAGAAGAAAGTCTATACAATAAATACAGCATGTGTTGAGAGCTGTCTATCTTTTCTTTGCTTCCTTGTAAGTTTTCTTTTGTTCTCTGCTATATTGAGTTATTGTTTTGTTGATTGTCTATATTTAAGGAAATGAAATGTTCATAATGCAGATTAAACTTTAAAAGTATGTTCAGCGTGTACGTTTTTTTTTGGGGGGGAGAATAACCAATTGTTAAACATTTGTCTTCATATCTATTATTTATGTGTACATGTGTATATATGCACACACATATGTGCATGTATATATGTATATATTCATATGAGTAAGTACAGATGTGTGTGTATATGCATGCCTATTTCATATTGTGTGACATACATGGATATGGATATATGTCTATATATAGATACGGATATTTTAGTAGAGATAATTTTTTTAATTTAATTTATTTATTTTTAGTTTTCAACATTCACTTCTATAAGATTTTGAGTCTCAGATTTTCTCCCTATTTGTCCCCTTCCCCCACCCCAAGATAGCATGTAAATTGATATAAACTCAATATGTACATTCATATTAAACCTATTTTAACCTATTTTCACACTAGTCATGTTGTACAGAAGAATTAGAACCAATGGGAGAAACCATGAGAAAGGGGAGAGAGAGAGAGAGAGAGAGAGCAAATAATATGCTTCAATCTGCATTCAGATTCCATAGTTCTTTTTCTGGATGTGGACAGCATTTTCCATCATGAGTCTTCTGGAATTGTCTTAGATCCTTGCATTGCTAAGAAGAGATAAGTCTATCAAAGTTAGTCATCATACAATGTGGCTGACAGTAGAGATAATTTTAAGAGGAAATTAGGCTTGCCAAATGCTTCACATATGTGAACTCATATGATCTTTGTAACAAATCTGTAAGGAAGGTACTATTGCTACCCACATTTTACAACAAAGGAGACTGAAAGCTGAGACAGGTTAAAGTGACTACCCTAGTGTCATAGTTAAGTGTTTGAGACAGGATTCAAGTGTGCCTTTTTCTGATTCCAAGCCCTGTGCTCTATCCACTATGCCACCGAGCTGACCACTTTGAAAAGGCTTGATTGAGGTGGTGACTTAGTTGGGCAGACTCTAAATCCCATTATGCACATGAAATTTTGTTGATAGAATTGGAGATATTTAACTTGGAGAAAAGAAGACTTCAGGGCGACTTTAGAGCCAATTTCAAATACTCAAAAGAAGATAGAATGATAATAGTCAGAAGCTGTGAACACACAGGTATCACATCAATATAAGGAAGAAGGTTCTATTAATTAATTGGACTTAGTGAAACAAAGAGGGATGGGCTGCATTATGAAGTAATCTTCCCCCTATTACTAGACTTAATCAATGGCTAGAAAATTTCTTATTAGGGATACTGGAAAGAGAATTCCTGCATTGGATGAGAGGTTGGACTAGATAAGTGGTCTTTAATCTTTATTGATTCTGTACCTCTAGCAGTAAATTTGTGTTTATTTCCTTTTAAAAAATAGATCATTGTGTTGGCAACCAAAAATGGGCTCCTTAGCACTTAGTCAACAAGTGCCCTTGACTAGTTTGGCTTTTTCCCCTGAACTGAATGCTGTTTGTATGTTGGACTGGAGTAAGCTCGTCGGCCCCTTCACCTTGCTTCCCTTGCTTAAGCTGATGGAAAGAACCTGTGCTTTCCTGGTCAACCCCTTCACCTTGCTTAAGCAGATTGAAAGAACCTGTGCTTTCCCCAGCATACCTTACACCCCCCCGCAGAAGCCAGATGGTTAAAAACAGCTTCCGTTGGAGCCAGAGGCTGCTATAGCTACAGCCACAGCCAAAGCTGAAGCAGGAGCTGCCAGTAGCAGAGCTGACCTACGGGAGGAAGCTGAACAAGGACTTGAGGCCAGTGGGTAATCTTTTTACCATAGAGGGGGAAGCATGATTTTGTTTTACACCGTCATGCTTCTCTGTAGCCTCCTGGTTACTCTTGTGAGGCGTACTTATTGGGTCTGGAAGCTTTTGATTGATATGTCAAAATGGGGGTGCTGGTTCATGGGTTGGTTACTGTGGAGCCTAAATATATGCTTTGATTCTTCTGCCTCCTACTTTGAGAGTTTCTTATATCCGGCGGTTCCGAACCTTTCAGACATATATATGATCCTCTTTGAGATTATAAACTCTGCCCTCCTAATACAATCATGTACATGTATTAATAATTATATTATAAAACTCACACAAAAATAGAAAGTAAAAAAGGATGAGGTAAATATGAAATGATATTGGGACCTAGAGTCCACAGGAGCCCCTAGACTTTATTTAATAGGGATATTACATGTTCAGGCTAGCATTTTGAGGAAGGATGTTAGTGAGAAGAGACTTGAGGCAAGGATACCAATTAAGAAATTATTGCACTGGTCTACTGCAAAAGCAATGACAGCCTAAATGGGGGGTGATGGCCATGATAGTGGAGAGGAGGGTATTGCCAAGGTACATTCAACAAGACTTGTCAACAGATTGGAAATGTGGGGTAAATGAGTGTGAGGAGTTGAGGATGTGTAATAGTAATTAAGGTGGGACTTTTTGCTGTTCTTCTCTTAAGTGCCTTTAATGATTCTGGCCTTTGTTTGAATGGGGCAGATAAAGGGGGATTTTGCCTTGGAGTGTTTCTCAGCATTAAGACACTCAGAGAGTCATTGAATTGTATATGACTTGATACTAGGGATGGGGAACTTTTCCACACCCAGCCTGGGTGAGGTCAGAGCCATCAGGGCTCTGAAGAGGATATAATTGAGAAGGGCCTGGCATTTGACTTTTGGGGCACACTCATGGAAGGAGTGTTGAGACTCTGGGCAAGCTGCAAACTGTCCCCCCAGCTTTGCAACCCAGATATTGGTGTTTCTCTGGTAACTATGAATTATGTTTTGAATCAGACAAGGTCTGTCTGTTGATGTTTGCAATTTCTGTTTGTATTTGCCTTGAAGTTCAGGGGGCTGATCTTTTCCCCCTGAACTGTGAATGATATTTGTATGTTTGATTAAACTGAGATTATTAACCCCTCAAAGTTACTTTCCTTAGTAAAGCAGACCAAAGAACTTGTGTTGGCAGCTTTCTGTGTGCTGGATGTTGATAGATCTTATACCCCTACAGCAGCTGCTAGCAGATAGTTGCTACAGGGTGAAACTGAGATAGTGATCCTGACTGATTAAAAGGTGACCTTGACCAAAATAGGGAAAAGGGGTCATGTCCAGTGTTCATTTGGATGTAAAAAGGGAGAGCTTACTTAGCTTTCAAGACCAACAGCAGGAGGGGAGGCAGATTACCAATTGTTTGTGATAATGGGTGAAAGGAATGTGTTGTAGTCAAGATAAGCCAAATTACTGGCTATTGTAAGAAAAGTAGGTTATTACTCATTTTCCCACCCTCTAGTTGACTATTTTTTGGAATCATAACATGACCCCTTTTGAGGTCATTCTATTTCTTACTTAAGGTTCAGTACCCTTATTTTAGATACTCCTGCACTAGTTGACCTCTAATCTCTCTTCCAAATCTAAGATTCTATGATTAGAACATGTGCTTACTCTTTTATAGAGAGATGATAGTGATCCAAGGTTATCCTGAGTTACTTAAGAGGTCTTTGGGTTCTTTGTCCTTATTAAGTCAATACTTTAATGGATGACATTCTATGATTTTCCTCTTCTTTGCTCCAAATTATATTGTATTCTTAAACAAATAAAAATACTTGAAGAATCTGAATGAGAGAACTTCTGGTGTGGGTACTCCACTGGTGAAGATACAGACCCCTCTCTGTCATTATAGATAAGTCCTAAGAAATTTCTTGGGGATAAGTACTAAAGATCATATAATGCTTAAGTAAGAAATCAAGAAGCAGGATTTGAACCTAGGGTTTCCTTGAGGAAAACCCCAAACCATGCCTGTTGCTTTTAACTATATACATTTCTTGCTAGCTTTCAAACTCTGAAAGGGAAAACAATAATGTATTTTGCGTTAAATCAGTTTCTATTCTTGCCCTGTGTTGAACAAATGGGAAGGAGGGAAAACAAGGTAATGGTGGGGGCAGGGCTGGGGGGAGACAGCTAGAGGGTAGATTATTTTCCCTTTTTTGGCTTTGTACCACTTATGTCATTATCTTGGTATATGATTATTTCCACTCAGTACTTCTTGGTGTCTGTTTGCAAAAACAGCATTTAATTTTCAGCCCCATTGCATAACATTTTGATATTCTCCTTTGTTCCTATTAGCATCTGGAGAAGGCTGCTGGGTTTTTCTCTGCCCATCTAGAGCAATCACTGAATCAAGAGCTTCTTGTCAAGAAAAAAAATGGAAATTTGTGAAATTAATCTGCTCCCTAAGGTCCATTTGTTATCCTTGAGGCCCAGAGCTTGACATGTTTGGCATGAGACTAACATTGCTTATATTTCTAGACTTAGGACAAGTTTCCCTATGTTCGTGAGAGCTCAAGTTCAAATGCCTGCTTTACAAATAGTGCCCTGTCTCCTGGGACAGCAGCTCACAGCATCACCTCATATGCTCGGTAATAAACTATGAAAGGTATGATGAGGGGTGAAGGACGTGGGGATCTGGGAGGATGGCCAGTATTCATCAGATGCTGTATTCACTGAGGTTTCATAATTTTTCCCATGTCACTAAAAAGCAGAGCTGGCATTTGAAATTAGAGCCAAAGAAATGAAGAAAACCCACAGAGTTTCCTAATAGACTTACCTTCTTTTCTAGGAGGGTTTGCATCATTCCCAAGCCACCATACAATTTGACTAGTTTTATAATGACGGCCAAACAAAGTTTTAATTTCGTTTGATAAATGAAAGCATTGCCTTGAGCCAATACAAATGTAGCTGTTAAAGCTGACGTTGTTTAAATAAATGATTTTAAAAGATGTTCTATGTTGATTCAGCCATCTATGGGGACGTGATTTCAGTCTTTATTTGACAGCAATACCAACTTTGTTGATGAGCTCAGCCTTATTTTCCCTTTTATCTATTTTCAAATAAATCTTTTACAGCTGAATTCAATAACATCACTTTATCAGACATTTATTCAGGGTAATACTAAGTGTTAAGTCATTTTTGGTTGGCTTTGAGAGAAAGTTACAAAGATTGGTCACTCCCAATTGAACTCACTCTTCAGACTTCTCCACCTCTTAGCTAGCAGCCTTGCTCTCATTGAGATAACTCTGCCTAGGGGCTTGTTCTGATGGGGGTGTTTGGAAGCCAGACCTTCATTTCATGAGGAATCCCAGTCATGCTAACTTCCCTCCCAGCTCAACTCGCTCTTCTGACTCCCCTTCATCTCCACTAGCTCCCCATTATGTATTGTCTTCCCTATTTGAATATAATCTCCTTGAGGAGAGAGAACTAGCTTCCCTCATTTGTATCTTTGGAACTTGGCAAAGTGTCTGACACATGGCATTTTACTTCTCTCTCTAATAAGATGCTGTCTTATTAGAGTTTCAAATCTAGTAAGGGACCTGTATCCAAGCATAACTAAATTGGTAAAGAGGATTTGATAAGGAGAGGTGCTGAGTGATTATGTCAGGGAAGAGGAAAACCAGATCATTTCTAATAAAGAAGGAAACTTTTTGGAGGAGCAAGCTGTTGCTCTGAATCTTGAAGAATGAATCATTTTACTTTGTAAAATGTTTCAAGCGCCTAAACAAATCATCTTATTATCACTTGTGGAATTAAAGTGTGTTTTTTTCAGTAGAAAGCCACTGCTAGGAATGTAAGCTGATCTTGAAGTCAGGTGTATCTGGGTTCAAGTCTTCCCTCTAAAACATGCCTTCTGAGGACCATGAGCAATCAATTCACTTATCTGCTCAGGTCCCCAGGAAAATCTTTAAACCTCTTAGTCACAGATAAATTGCCAATCTGCAACTAATAAACAGAAATAGTTTACAGTATAATGATGAAATCACAGCTCTAGACCAATAAAATAAAAATACTAAGATACTACTGACTCATTTCCAGGAGGACATATATTTTGCAATATTTATAAGGAAGGATGGGCTATACTAATCTAGCCACATATGTGCAGCCAAATAAATTCTTGTGGGGTCAGCAGAAGAGTACTATGGTAGAGTTCTCTGCTCCCAAATATCTTTTACTCCTTCTTATGGTGACTAAAATTCCATAATTATAGATTAATGTCCTTGAAAGTGAAAGTTGTCTCATCTGCCAACTTTAAGGCTTTTATTAAAATGCAAGTGCTCCAGTTTTCCTGTTTACTGGATCATTCCTTATTGTCTATATGCCCATGTCTCTCCCATCCTGGAAAAAACAAAACCTTTACTTTATTCTTCCACCTCCCCCCCCGCCCCCAGATCTCTTTAGCCTTTTATAGCTAAAGCATTTAAAAATGCTGTCTCTGCTTTCTCTCCTTTTACTCTCTTCTTAACACCTTATAGGGGTTAACCTCTCTCCATAATTACCAGTGATCCCTTAGTTGATAAATCCAATGGTCTTCACTGAGTCCTCATGGTTCTTGACCTCTCTCTAGTCTTTGACACTGTTGATCATTCTCTCTTCCTTGATATTCTTTTCTCTCTTGGTTTTCAGGACACCATTTTCTCCTGGTTCTCCTCTTACCTATCTGACTTTTCCTTCTCAGTTCCTTTGCTCAATCCTCTTCCAGATCATGTCCTCTAATTATAGGCATCTCCTAGTGTTCTGTTCTGAGCCTTCTTCCCTTCTCCCTCTACATGACTTCACTTTGTAATCTTACCAGCTCCCATGGATTAAATGACCATTTTTATGATGATGATTCTCAAATCTACATTTCCTGCCCCAACCTCCCTGCATCCTCCAATTGCCTCCAACCTCCAATCTTGCATCCCCAATTGCCTTTCAGACGTCTTGAACTGGATATCAAATAGACAATCTTAGACTAAACATATCCAAAAGACAACTCATCATCTTTTCCACTAAATCCTCTCCCCCTTCTACCTTTCTTATTTCTGTAGAGAGCAACCATCCTCCCAGTCCCTCAGACTCACAACCTAGAAGTCATTCTGGATTCCTCACTATCTCTTATCCCCCATATCCCATCTGTTGCCAATGCCTGTTGATTTAATCTCTACAGCATCTTTTGAATATGCTGAAGTGCTCTTCTCTCATTTGACACTGCCACCACTCTAGTGCAAGACTTTATCACCTCAGACCTGGACTATTACAGTATCCTGCTGGGGGAGGGGACTGTATGCCTCAAGACTCTCCCCACTCCAATCCATCCTCCATCCTCCATTCAGTCACTAAAGTTCTGGTCCAACCATGTCAAACCACCTCTCACACCCCACTGAATAAACTCTAGTGATTCCCTTTATAGTCTTCTCACACATTAGTCCCTGTTACATTTTCTTTGATTTAGGCACTGGCCTCCTGGCTCTTCCACAAACAAGGCATTCCATCTCTCAGCTCTGAGCATTTTCTCTTGCTATCCCCCATGCCTAAAATGATCTTCCACCTCATCTCTGCCTACTAACTTCCCTAGCTTTCTTTAAATCCCAACTAAAACCCCATGTTTTACAGGAAGCATTTCCAACCCCTGTAATAGCAATTTAGATTTGAAGATATTTCTCACCCATTAATAGATCATGTGACCTGCTTATTTCACAAGAAGCCTAAGTCACATGTGGTAGGAGGAGCTTACTGAGAGGAAAAGGAAGTTCTGTCACAGTAAATGCTGAGAGAGTTGTTATGGCCTTTAATGGCCATTTATGATAGAGCTCAGGTAAAGAAAGTTGACCTGTAATAGCTGTACTGTGAGGTTTTGGGAAGGCCCCAGCAAGGGGGTTGGAGAGGTTTGGGGATAGTGAGGCTCCATGTTGTGATATTATGTTTAAAATTCCTTGCTGTTATGATAAAGTGGGCTCACTGGGAGCTGGTGGCTTGGTTATGGGATCTGGTTATCTGGTGGTTGAATAAATGTTTTACTTCTACCTTCTATATGGAGAGTCTTTCATACTTTGTGATATAGAACTACATAGGCATATTCACAATTATTGTCGATATTGTGTATATTGCCTTAATGATACAAACCCTCTTAATTCTAGTACCTTCTATATGTTAATTATTTCCTATTTATCCTGTGTGTAGCTTGCTTTTTATATACTTGTTCATATGTTGTCTCTCCCAGTAGATTGTAAGCTCTTTTAAGGGAAGGACTGTCTTCTACCTCATTTTGTATCCCTAATGCTTAGCACAGTGGCTGAAACATAATAAGTGCATAATAACTGTTTATTGATTGATTAGTCAACATATGCGGGTTTAGAGAGTATGAGGGAGAGAAAGGCTAGCTCCAGATAAGGAGACCTAGAATTGAATCACATATCTGAAATTCTGTACTTGTGTGATTTTGGACTCCTCTTTCTGATTTAATGGTCCTTGCTAGATTCCCCATTTAAAGAGGGCAACCAAGCCAGTCAACTTTTATTTTTCACCAGGCAGCAGTCTTCTGAATTTCTCCAATATGTCCCAGAAAACTCTTCATTCTGGAGAATCACTGTCCACTCAGAAGTACCCACTAATCCTCTCATTAGAAGGTGGAGGGCTGGGGGACAGAGCCAAGATGACAGTTGAAAAGAAGGGACTTGCTTAAGTTCTCCCCCAAATCTCTCCAAACACCTGTAAAAAATGGCTCTGAGCAAATCCTAGAGCTGTGGAACCCACGAAATAGCAGAGGGAAGCAAGTCTTCAGTCCAGGACAGCCTTGATAGTCACTGGGAAGGGTCTACTTCACCATGCTGGGAGTGGATCAGAGCGACAGGACCAACCAGACTGGGAGTCAGGCAGAGCAGGTCTGAGGGCCATGAATCATTTTGCTATGGAAGTTACCAGACTTCTCAACCTACAAACACCAAAGACCATGGAGCAGGTTAGTGGGAAAACTTCTGGGTCTGAGTGAGAGTGACTTAGCCCCTGGTGGCAGAGATGGTGCAGTGGTGGCAGTGGCAGCAGCCATGGCAGCAGCAGGAAGCTCCTGTAGCTGGTTCCAGAGCTCCAGTGGCAGCTGCTTCCAGAGTCCCTGGCTCACACAGTGGGAGGAATCAAGCAGCAGATCAGAGCAGGAGTGCAGGGAGAGCTTTGCTGGCACAGAGGCAGGTTCTCTTGTTTTACCCTGCTTGGATCTGGGTCACGATCCTGGTTGGCAGTTCTTGGGGGAGGAGGAGCACTGCTATGGCAGAGCTTACAGTGATGGTGGAGAAGAAGTAGCTCTGAAAACAGCAATGCAATGCCTCTAAAGCTTGGGACAAAGCACTCATCATTCTGAAGGCAGTCATACCCTGACAAAAACCTCAAGGGTCAAGTAGTTGGCTGGGAAAATGAACAGGCAGTGAAAAGGAACCAGACTATTGAATCTTTTTTTGGTGACAAAGAAGATCAAAACATACAGCCAAAAGAAGTCAACAAAGTCAAAGAGCCCATGTCAAAAGCCTGCAAAAAAGTATGAATTGGTCTCAGGCCATGGAAGAGCTCAAAAAGGATTTGGAAAATCAAGTAAGAGAAGTAGAGGAAAAATTGGGAAGAGAAATGAGTGATGCAAGAAAATCATAAAAAACAAGTCAACACCTTGCTAAAGGAGACCCAAAAAGTACTGAAGAAAATAACACCTTAAAAAAATAGATTAACCCAAATGGCAAAAGAGCTCCAAAAAGCCAATGAGGAGAATGCCTTGAAAGACAGAATTAGCCAAATGGAAAGGGAGGTCCAAAAGACCAATGAAGAACTACTACCTTAAAAATTAGATTGGAGCAAGTGGAAGCTAGTGACTTGATGAGAAATCAAGATATTATAAAACAGAACCAAAGGAATAAAAAAATGGAAGACAATGTGAAATATCTCATTGGAAAAACCACTGACCTGGAAAACAGATCCAGGAGAGATAATTTAAAAATTATTGGACTACCTGAAAGCCATGATCAAAAAAAGAGCCTAGATATCATCTTTCAAGAAATTATCAAGGAGAACTGCCCTGATATTCTAGAGCCACAGGGCAAAATAGAAATTGAAAGAATCCACTAATCGCCACCTCAAAAATATCCCAAAAAGAAAACTCCTAGGAATATTGTCACCAAATTCCAGAGCTCCCAGGTCAAGGAGAAAATACTGCAAGCAGCCAGAAAGAAACAATTTGAGTATTGTGGAAACACAATCAGGATAATACAAGATCTAGCAGCTTCTACATTAAGGGACTTACTATAGTTGAACTGTTTTGTTTACATTCCTACATGAAAAGATGATGTGTGTCATTCACGAAACCTTTCTCATTATTAGGGTAGTTGAAGGGAATATACATATATATAGACAGAGGGCACAGGATGAGTTGAATATGAAGGGATGATATTTGCACAATAAAATAAAATTAAGGTCTGACAGAGGAATATATTGAGAGAGGGAGAAAGGAAGAGATAGAATGGGGTAAATTATCTCAAATAAAGGTGGCAAGAAAAAGCAGTTCTGTTGGAAAGGAAGAGGGGGCAGGTGAGGGGAAATGAGTGAATCTAGCTCTCATTAGATTTGAGCTGAGGAGGGAATAACATACACACGCAATTGGATATCTTACCCCACAAGAAAGTAGGGGGAAGAGGATGAAAAAGGGGGGATAATAAAAGGGAGGGCAGATTGGGGGAGGAGGTAGTCAAAAGCAAACACTTTTGAAAAGAGACAGGGTCAAGGGAAAAATTGAATTATGTGGTTCAGGATAGGATGGAGGCAAGTATAGTTAGCATTTCACAACATGATTTTTGTGGAAGTGTTTTTTTATAATGATACTTGTGTGGCCTATGTTGAATTGCTTGCCTTATTAGGGAGGGTGGGTGAGAAGGGAAGAGGGGAGAGAATTTGGAACTCAAAGGTTTAAAGGCAGATGCTCAAAAAAAAAGAGTTTTTGCATGAAACTGGGAAATGAGATATACAGGCAATGGGGCATAGAGATCTATTCTGCCCTACAAGAAAGTAAGGGAAAAAGGGATGCAGGGGAGTGGGTGACAGAAGGGAGGGCTCACTGGTGAATGGGACAATCAGAACATATGCCATGTTGGAGTGGGGGCGTAGGGTAGAAATAGGGAAAAAATTTGTAACTCAAAATCTTGTGGAAATCAATGTTGAATATTGAAATATTAAGTAATAAAATATGAAAAATTTAAAAACAAGGTGGAGGGCTTATTCTAGAACCTCCACTTAAGGGCACCTGGACCAGTCATCTCTCCTTTTCCCATCAGGTTGAACTCTTCTGGACTTCATCATGTCCCAGAAACCACTTCATCCTTCCCTGTGGTCTCTCACTGTAATTGGATGGCTCTTCCCATAAATTCCATTAAGGCAGAGCATCTTTTCATTTCTGAGCAGGCTGAATTACAGAATTCTTCATTGTGCCCCCAAGCCACATAGCTTCCTCTCCTCTACTTCCCCCCAACTCCTTTCAGTTTCCTTTTATGTGTTGTATTTCCTCCATTAGAATTTACATTTTTTGAAGGAAGGGACTATCTTTCTTGTCTTTGTATTCCCAGTGTTTAGCATGGTGTTGTTACATAAGAAATGCTTAATAAAGATTTGTTGACTGACTGACAAATAACACATCCCTGGGTCTTGGTTTCTATATCTGTAAAATAATGGAGTTGGATGAGGGACCCGTTAGGTCCATTCCAGTCCTTAAAGCCACTGTGGAAATGCGCTAGAGTCTAGGATTCTGGAAAAAAGGATGGTATCAGGGAGAAGAAAACTGACAGAGAAAGTGATCAGTCTTAAAATACCAATGACTTATTTTTTTTTTATTTTACCTTTGGTTGGCTTTTTATTAATTCTAATTAGGTTCTCCTTGTGACCAAGAGAAAGAAATATTGATGAAAACACTGATGGAGATTTGGGATGCTGTTAATGAATCAGAATCATTTCAGATACCTGGCTTCACTAATGTGATGCTTAAAAAAAATAATGCTATCCATTCTGGGCTATCATCTCCCAAATTAAGCTATCAAGCAAAATGAAGGATCAGGGTAGGGCTTATCTGTCTTAAGCAGTCCTTGCCTTGCGTCAAGAAGCCCATGGTCTAATAGTGTATACCACATGCAAACAACTATGTACAAAAAAACTACATACAGAACAAATTGGAAATAATCAATAGAAGGAAGTCACTAGAATTAAGATGAATTATCAAAAGCTTCCTGAAGAAGGTGAGATTTTAGCTGGAACTCAAAGGAAGCCTGTGGGCACAGATGAGGAGGAAGAGAATTGCAGGAACAAGGAATAAATAGTGAAATAAAATGTCCAGCATTACAAGATGGGTGTCAGAAGTTTTTTGTTTGAGGAACAGCAAGGAGGTCAGTGTCACTGAATCACAGACTACACAGAGTGGGACAGGTAATAGTGGTGATAGAAAGGTGCAAGAAGACACCCCATATTCACTATGACCTTCTCCACTGGCTGCTGGGTGACATTTAATTTCAATTCTACGCATGATTCTTAGCAATAGAAAAATTGGTGCTAAGAAGATGGGCCTTTCTTTCAGGGAGACGTCAGGGAACAAGCTCAGGATGAAAGATTTAAGCAAGGAATACATTACATCAGAGATAAAGAACCAAGGGCATGTAAAAATACTGGTTTGAGCTTGTAGTTTTGACCTTCACTATGCACTGGTGGAGTGGAAGGTTTGCACACTATTGTAGCACTTGTTTTCTAGATTATTTTTTCTTTGTACATTGCCACTTTACTAACAATCCAATTGGAAGAGGGGGAAAATGATTTCTCATGACTTTCAAGTTAGCCTGGGCATGTTCTGATGAGCCAAGAAGTGCACAGTTTTAATTAACATTATCATTTTTCTTAAGTGATTCAATCACGGAGTTTGTTAATATCATTTACATAATATATTTTAATTTAATTCTGTGTCATTAGCCAGGAAATGTACCAACTAGCCAATAACTTCTTTGCACTGTGGGAAGACCAAGATACTGATCATGTTTACCTACAGAATAACACATTTTATTGTGGTTGAGAGTTGCAATGTAATTAGCAATACAGGGCTAGATTCTAAATGGTTTTTAAAAGATGTCTTGTCAGGTGTCAGACTTGAGGTCAGAGATTTTTCATTTGTCCTCTAGAAACTGGCTACCCCTTGATTTCTATTAGTAACTGTGTCAGAATGATGGAAACATCTAGTTTTTCCTCTCTTTTTATTTTCAGAAGAAGGTAGGATATTTTCTTTTACTTTTAAATTTTAATACATATATCTGCCCATTATCTAGGAGGATATAACCTATTTTTAACCTGAAATTAGTCCATCCCAAAAGATAAAACTTTGATAATACTGTCATTCTTAAGATTTCAAAGTTCTTTACAAACATTATCTAATCAATTTCCATGGTCCCTAAGGAGGAAGAGGAAGTGTCATGTAATTAAGAAAAAATAATTGCTGAATATTTACAACCTTGAAGTTTCACCCAATGGGAAATCATGAAGATTTTCCATTTAACTAGCTCTGATAGTTTAGGAGGAAAGAAGAGCTATGTATATGAAACTGACTGGCTGGTTTCATAAGACATGGTAGAAACCTGAAATGAATAATAGTTGCAAAATTTGAGATTATGGGAAGCTATGCCAATCAGTGAAATAAATTATTTTGACCTTTCAAATTCACCCATTTTGTACTTCTTTTCTGCACCCCTCTCTCCCAAGAGAGACATGCTTTATGACTTGGATTTTTCATTTCTCTGGAATCTGTTGGCTGAATGGCTGGTTTATCTCCCTTTTAAGCTTATCAACGTTCAACCATATGAGCTTGCCAATTTCCAACTCACCTCAGATTTTGAGAAAGGCTTTCAGAATAGGTCCTTGGCTTGCTCCTTCAATTCAATTCTACAATAAGTCTGATGGATTTCCCATGTATTCATGGTCTGTTCTATTGAAGTCACTGCTGTCTCCTTTATGTACTTTAGCCTCTATTTGGGTATGAGTTCCCTTCATATTGCATTACAGAAAAGCTTAATGCAACACATCTGTCTCCTTTTGCAGATGTAAGAAGCATTGAGGAAATTAATCAGAGAGAAGCAGAACATAGGATTATCCCATTGTATTCTGTCATGAACAATTTAGAGACTTAAAATCAGTGTCAGTAACCAAACTCACCAGCTTCATCCATCTGCAAATTAACTTTTCTTCCTGAATTTTCTAGTTTTGTTGATAACTTCATCAACTTCCCAGTAATCTAAGCTGAAAACTTAAGAACCATATATTACTCTTTTTCTAATCTCCCACATCCAATCAGTACTCAAACCATGTCAAACTTTTCTCCATGAAGTCTGTCTGGTATATTTCCTCCTGATCAGTTTTGTTTCTGTAGGTCTAGTTCATCCCTCATAATCTCTTTCCTCTACTATTGTGATGTCTTTCTATCTCCCCTCCCACCTTCCTACCTCTTCTCCCTTCAACCCATTCTACATTCTGCTTACCATATTAATCTTCAGTGACTCATCAATGCTTACCAAAGGAAGCTGGGCATTCAGTGCTCTCCATGCTGTGCTCTAAGTCTCCCTTTGCATTAGTTTCTTACTATAAAAAAAAATAGTTGGCATTTATATAGATCTTTAAAATATGCCAAGCCCCTTTATATACATTATCACATGTGATCCTCACAAAAACTGTGAGCTAGGGTGCAATGATTATCCCCATGTTATATGAATGGGGAAAGTGGAGACCAGAGAAGTTAAGTGAGTTGCCCCAGAATATATTCCTGATAAGCATCTGAGGAAGAATTTGAACTCAGCTCTGCTCAACTACAAGTTCAATGCTCTATTGACTACCCCCACCTGGTTTCTCACTACAAACCTCTGCTTTCTAATAGCCTGAAGTGTTCCACTCTTCCTGTTTCTCCTATCAAAGCCCAACTCATCCCTTAAAGCTCATCTCAAATTTCACCACTCTACACAATGTTTCTTGACTAGCTCAGATGATAATGATGGTGTTGGCTAACATATAATACCTACTATGTGCCAGGCACTGTGCTAAGCACTTTACAATTATCTCATTGGATCTTCACAACAACCATAGGAGGTGGGTGCTATTATTAGCCCCATTTTACAGATGAGGAAACTGAGGCAAAAAGGGGCTAAATGATTCACCCAGAGTTACCCTGCTAGTAAATGTCTGAGATCAGATTTGAACTCAGGTCTTTCTGACTCCAGGCCCAGTACTCTATCCATTGTGCCATCAGCTAGCCCTAAGAGAGACGTGATCTCCCATATCTCCAGAACCCCATAATTGGAAGGGACTTTTATCTAGTGCATCTTGTGTTCACATGAGAATCCCCTGAACAAAAGCTCTAGCAAGTGGTCATTCAGTCTCTGCCTGAATACTCCAAGGGAGGTTGTGTCTACTACTTCCTGAGCAATCTTATTATATTTCTAGATAATTCTAATTTTTGGTAAGTTTTTGCTTACATCAAACTTACATCTGTACTTGTACAATGCTAAACATTTTCTTTCCTTTGTAAGCCAAGCAAGACTAGTCCCTCTTTCATTGGACAGCTCTTCAGACATGTTTGGACAGCTATCATGTCCTCTTTTTCTAGGCTCTCTAATTTCTAGGCTATATATTCTCAGTTTCTGCAAATGATCCCTACATAGTATGTGCCTGACCCATAGCCTGCAGTTGATAAATATTTGTTAAATAAACAAATGATCTAGAAGCCTTTTTTCTAGATGTCCTTCAGCTTATCAGTATCTTTCCCGAAATACGGCACCAGAATGGAACGTGACTGTAGGAGTGGTCTTCTGAACCCGAATAATAGTCTGTCTGATCTTCCCTGATGTCAAGAAGCTGGTGGTGCAATGGATAGAGCCTTGGGCCTGGAGAGAAGAAGGCCTGAATCCTAATCCAGCCTCGGACACTTACTAGCAGTGTGATCCTGGACAAATCACTTAACCTCCGTCTGACTCAGTTGTCCCAACTGTGGAATGGGGATTAATAATGGCATCTACCCTCAGGGTTGTTGCGAGAATCAAATGAGATATTTGTCAAATGTGCTTAGCATTGTGCCTGACACATGGTATGATTTATTATTGAATTGAAGGAGTGAGCTAAGGACCTATTTAGAAAACCTGGGGTGAGTTGGAAATTGGCAAGCTTGTGTGGTTAAATGTTGATAAGCTTAAAAGGGAGATAAACCAGCCAATCAGTCAACAGCTTCCAAAGAGAAATGAGAAATCCAAGTCATAAAGCTTATAAAAATGCTTATTCCCCTTCCTGAATTCTAATGAGAGAATACAGCATAAGTATCTTAGATTGAGAGCTGGAGGGGACCTTATATAGGTCAATGAGTCCAACCTCCTTATCTTAAAGAAAAGGTAACTGAAGCACAATTATGTTAATTAACTTGCCCAGAGTCACACAACTGGAAAGCTTCTATGGGAGAATTCAAGGCTGAGTCTTGCTGACTCAACCCTATGCTGGGAAGAGTAGATTATTAGATTTTCAGTGTGAATATTTACACTTTGGAAATAAACAAACCTATGAAGTGAAGCTTGATTTATTGTTTTGGTCTAAATGACTAAAAAAAACCTGTTTAAAAAAGTGTTAATAATGTAGATTAAATTTAAATGTGTCCTTCATTTTTGGAGAGCCAGTTGTTAAACATTGACCAGCATACCACTGTTTTACCTGCATAGCCAGGGCTTTATCTGCTCTACCAAGCTGCTTCATTCATACAGAATAGTAACAAAATACAAGGTATTCTAAGAAGGAAACATGCACTAACAGCATGGGGAAATGTTGGGAAAAGCTGCACAGTGCAGGCAAACTAAGCTGGTCTCAGAAAAACTATATCTTCATTTCAATTTGGCAAATGACAGTTGAGGAGTGTACCTCATGGCACATCACACAGTACTATGTGCATCATAAGCACTTTATAAATGATTATGGGATGCCTGAATCACAATGTCAGCCTAGATAATAGGAAGTAAACAAGAGTAAATGTATTTTGAAGCACGTTAGTATAGTGCTGAAGGTAGGCTTTAGTCTTCTTGTCGGAAGCTTTATTCATTGAAGTCATAATGCCAGAAATGAATGTGACAAAAGTGTTTAATAACATAGTTTTTAAAAATGGAAATTTAGGAGGTCAAAAATAGATAAAAGTAATTATGCCTTACATTTACATAAAATACTACATAGAATTTTCCTACTTGATTCTTATAATAGCCTTATGAAATATATTTGAAATACACTCTTATTGTCTCCATTTTATATTCTAACAACCTTTTGGTTATTTGTGCTTCTAAGCATTAATCAATCGTATGTTACAGATGGAAGAACAAAGGCACAGAGAGGTCTCTATTCTTGTCCATTGCTTTAGGGTAGGTACTAAGTAAACAAAGAATTTTTTTGTTGTTCAGTCATTTTTCAGTCGTGTCTGAATATGTCATCCCATTTAGGCTTTTCTTGGCAGAAATACTGGAGTGGTTTGTCATTTTCTTCTCCAGCTCATTTTACAGATGAGGAAACTGAGGCAAATAGGGTCAAACAGCTAGTAAGTGTCTGAGGCCAGATTTGAACTCAGGAAAATGTCTTCCTAACTTCAGACCTGGCACTCTATCCACTGGACCATCTAGCTAGCCCCTTGAAAAAGAATATTACTGACCGATCAACCACTTTTTGCTGGAGCTCAGTTGGAGAATGGGATAAGGTAGGTGAGATATACAAAAGAAGTGTAACACATTTTAAAATGTGTAACAACAATGTTGCTAGCAGCTGCTGTGGAGGTGAAAGACCAACACAACACCAACAACAAGAGTGCTGCTAGCACAGAATCTTTGATCTGTTTTTCTAAGGAAAGCAACTTTAAGGGGTTAACAATTTCACTTTAACTAAGCATACACATATCATTCACTTAGTTCAGGGGAAAAAGTCAGCACCCTGAACTTCAGAGCAAATACAAACAGAGACTACAAGTATACATCATATAAACAGAGCAAATAACACACAGAGATCAACAGACAGGCCTCTGTCTGACCAAAGAATAACATAGTTACCAGAGAGAGAGGCACCGACATCTGGGTTTTCAAAACCAGGGGGCTCTTAACAATGGCTACCCAGAGTCTTGTCTGGTCAAATCACAGCGAGTGAGAGCCCCCCCACAAAAATGCCAGTCTCAGATCTTATATATGGTTCTCAGGGTCAGAGGGCATCACAACCATGCAACTCAAACCTATGTGAACTAGGCTTTCTTGTTTCTTAAGCAGGTCAAAGACTCTTGATTCAATCCAAGAAACAAAAGACAACAAAAAATCCACTTTGCTTGCCATTACATTTGAAAGGCAAGACTCATCGAAGGTACTTGATTACCTTAGCATTCTAAAAGAGGAAACAAAAAAGTCCACCCAAATTACCAGAACAAAATGTCAGTGGGCTTCTTCAGTGTTACCTTAACACACACAACAGTGGACAGTTGTCTTTCTTCTTTAGATTTTAAGTTCTTGGAAGGTAGAGACTAGGTTTTATTTATTTTTATCCTGAAAAATTAACAGAGTTCCTGGCACATAGTAGGAGTTCAGTGAATGTTTATTGACCAACTGACATGTTCAGACCCAGATTGGATTAAGAAAGTTTCCTCATTTAATGTTCCCTAAACAGAAAAAAATCACAAATCCAAAACATATCCCTCCTTCCTCAAATATTCCAGCAGGGGTATGGCATTATATATTATTAACTAATCTGATTGCTTTTTCAGTCAGATATTATATTTATATATAGGAATTAGATGATGAGTATCAACAGATTTGTGATGTAATGAAGAAAGACAACCTACATAAAGGAAGCTGTAAAGCTTTTTTTTTAACTTGTTTTTAAAATTTGTATCACTTCATCGTATTTGGACCCAACAGTTACTCTCGTAGCTAGCACAATCCAACAAAAATGCAGAAACAGCAGGATAAATAAAAGGAAGTATATCTGGAGCAAGCTGAAGCCCTGGCCTTTAGTCTAAGGGAACCCATTCCCCTCGTGGCAGGGGAGGGGGTGGGGCTGAGGAGTATATTGCCAATGGTGTTTGAGTACCAAGGCAGATGCAGTCTCACAGGATGATAAGTTCCTTGATGATGAGGTTCCTAAGGCCAAAATGGAGGCCAATCCAAAGAAGTGCAACTGGGAAAAAAGATGGCTGGCCTGGGGGCTTTCTTTAAGTGGAAGCTCAGGAAGAGCTCTTTGCTCTCCCCTCTAGCCCTCTGATCAGAGGGGCAGAGGGTACTGAAAGTACTGATGCAGTGTGAGTTATATGGCTGTAACTTATAGTTTTAGGGCACTGAGGAGTTAAGTGATAGGTCTATGGTCACACAGTTAGTATTTACTTATCAGTGGTAAGACTTGAAGCTAGATCTTTCTTATTTCAAGACTGTTCATCCATCCGCTATGGAATACCAGTAAACAGGAAAAAATAACTGCCTGCCTAAGTAGTTTACGTTTTGAACATCCAAATTCTCTTTTCTATGAAGAAATTCAGCCCTTGGATAAAATTTCTTGTTGAGTTAGACCCTGGATAATACTACATAGCAAAAAGCAATTTTTAAAAATCCTGTTTACATAGATTTTTTTTTTTTTACCCATGAAAGATGAGTACTGTTCTTTCATGAGTAAAAATGAAATATAAAAGAGGGATTGGGGTGGCAAGGGTTCATTATTGGAAAATTACTGTGGTTGAAAATAGCATTAATGAAACTTTTTTTTTATAAGAGAGAAAATAACACATAAGTCATAACTGCATGGGCATGAGTGAATAATAAAGGTTCCTTTTTCCTGTGATGAAAAGATCATCAGATGTTCTGGCTGGTTTGGCCTATTTATGCACTTTATCCTCTCCTTTCTTTACATCTAAAATTACCAAAGAACATTTGTGCTAAAGAGGTGACAATAAGAAACTGACTGGATTTTGGAAGAACAGTTGGAGCTGGAGATGGAGGACCAAGGTTCAAATCCTGCTTCTGTTATTTCTTACTTGTGTGACCCTGGACACGCCTCTTAGCCTTTCTAGGACTCAGATTCCTCATCTGTAAAATGAGGAGGTCAGATTAAATGTCCCTTCAGATCTAGATTTAAGACACACTATGATTGACATGAGTAACTGCTTGGATCCTTCTGTGCACTAGACAAGTGGGTAGAAAACTCTTTTTTAAAGATATATTTGATTGAATATGTGTTTATGTGCATATATATGTATACGTGTATACAGACACATACATAACTTGTATTTTCCAGTGCATATCCTCTTTCTCTCTCTCCTAGAAAGCCATTCCTTATAACAAAGGATAAAAAAGGGTGTGGGGGGGAAGAAAGAAAGAAAGAAAGAAAGAAAGAAGGAAAGAAGGAAAGAAGGAAAGAAGGAAAGAAGGAAAGAAGGAAAGAAGGAAAGAAGGAAAGAAGGAAGGAAAGAAGGAAGGAAAGAAGGAAGGAAAGAAGGAAGGAAAGAAGGAAGGAAAGAAGGAAGGAAAGAAGGAAGGAAAGAAGGAAGGAAAGAAGGAAGGAAAGAAGGAAGGAAAGAAGGAAGGAAAGAAGGAAGGAAAGAAGGAAGGAAAGAAGGAAGGAAAGAAGGAAGGAAAGAAGGAAGGAAAGAAGGAAGGAAAGAAGGAAGGAAAGAAGGAAGGAAAGAAGGAAGGAAAGAAGGAAGGAAAGAAGGAAGGAAAGAAGGAAGGAAAGAAGGAAGGAAAGAAGGAAGGAAAGAAGGAAGGAAAGAAGGAAGGAAAGAAGGAAGGAAAGAAGGAAGGAAAGAAGGAAGGAAAGAAGGAAGGAAAGAAGGAAGGAAAGAAGGAAGGAAAGAAGGAAGGAAGGAAGGAAGGAAAGAAGGAAGGAAAGAAGGAAGGAAAGAAGGAAGGAAAGAAGGAAGGAAAGAAGGAAGGAAAGAAGGAAGGAAAGAAGGAAGGAAAGAAGGAAGGAAAGAAGGAAGGAAAGAAGGAAGGAAAGAAGGAAGGAAAGAAGGAAGGAAAGAAGGAATGAAAGAAGGAAGGAAGGAAAGAAGGAAGGAAGGAAAGAAGGAAAGAAGGAAGGAAAGAAGGAAAGAAGGAAGGAAAGAAGGAAAGAAGGAAGGAAAGAAGGAAAGAAGGAAGGAAAGAAGGAAAGAAGGAAGGAAAGAAGGAAAGAAGGAAGGAAAGAAGGAAAGAAGGAAGGAAAGAAGGAAAGAAGGAAAGAAGGAAGGAAAGAAGGAAAGAAGGAAGGAAAGAAGGAAAGAAGGAAGGAAAGAAGGAAAGAAGGAAAGAAGGAAAGAAGGAAAGAAGGAAAGAAGGAAGGAAAGAAGGAAAGAAGGAAGGAAAGAAGGAAAGAAGGAAGGAAAGAAGGAAAGAAGGAAGGAAGGAAGGAAAGAAGGAAAGAAGGAAGGAAGGAAGGAAAGAAGGAAAGAAGGAAGGAAGGAAGGAAAGAAGGAAAGAAGGAAGGAAGGAAGGAAAGAAGGAAAGAAGGAAAGAAGGAAGGAAAGAAGGAAAGAAGGAAAGAAGGAAGGAAAGACGGAAAGAAGGAATGAAGGAAGGAAAGAAGGAAAGAAGGAAGGAAAGAAGGAAAGAAGGAAAGAAGGAAAGAAGGAAGGAAAGAAGGAAAGAAGGAAAGAAGGAAGGAAAGAAGGAAAGAAGGAAGGAAAGAAGGAAGGAAAGAAGGAAGGGAGGAAAGGGGGAAGGAAGAAAGAAAGAAAGAAGGAAGAAAGGAAATAAGTTAGAAATAAAAAGAAAAAGTAGGAAGAAGAAAGAAGGCAGAAAGAAAGAAAAGAAGGTGAGAAGAAGTCAGAAAGAAAAGAAAGAAGGAAGGGAAAAAGATAAGTAGGAAGAACAGAAAGAAGAAAAGAAAGGAAAGAAGAAATAAAAGAAAAGAAAAGATGGAAGAAAGGGAGGGAGGGAGAGATGAATAGAAGAAAGAAAGAGTAAAAGGAAAGTAGGATGGAAGGAACAAAGGAAGGAAGGAGAGAACAAAGGATGGAAGAAGGAAAGATGGATGGAAGGAAGGGAAAACTTCTGTTAATTTGAAGTATTCATAAGTATAATAGGCTGATTTGGAAGATAATATGGTCTTCAAGAAGAGATTGGATGTATAAAGAATATCACAGAAAGGACAAGGAGATTCTTGGGTAGACATAGGTTTTATTAAAAGTGCTTTCCAATTCCAAATTTCTTTGATTCCTATGACTTTGCAGGCCACTTAGATCCATTTAGAGTTCTAGATAAAACTGACCAGCTTTTTTCAATTGACAAGTACAGTGGCAAAATCCAGAATCAACACAGGCTGGAATCCCAGGGCATCTTCTTAAGAACCTTTACTTTACAATTACATTACTAGTTTGTTGTGGTGTTTCTCTTTTATCCTCTCCTTTATTCCCTCCCAAATCCTCCAGATTAATCTAGCACACTATCAGGACCTTAAAGAAATCATGACTTTCTAATTTCAACGGCATTAAAATTCTAACTGTCAAGGAGAGAAATATCAGTTATACTGACGGTCTTGGTTGACCACAGTCTTAAAAATGGTAATATATACTTATTGCTATGACTTGAGTCCCAGAATTTATTGGTTTTGGACTTTCTCCTCATTGGTGGGCATAAATGACTCTAGCATGATGAGGGGCTGGATAAAGTTGGTAAGGGCGGAGAGAGAGGAGCACTCCACTCTCTAGCTCTCCACTCTCCCACCAGCTTCACCCTGCCCCTCATGTAATTGCAGGCCATTTATCTCTGCCAATGAGAAGAAAGTCCAATATCTATGTGATTTTTGGACTTAGGTTGCATCATCATTACCTATATATGAGCAAGCATGTTAAGGTCAGTCCTTTTCAATGTTACTACTGCAGTCTGGGGTGCTACTTTTCTGCCTCTAGCAGGAAATGTAAAAATGTCATTTCATGGGAGAATTACTTGTAGAATTGAACTTTTCCAAACATTGCCATTTTTGCAAATAGGTATAAAAATTTCCTTTTTCACAAACTGACTTATCTTTTTATTCTTAGGGCTTTAGAATGTACATATCGTGACATTTAAAAAAATTCAAGAGACGTAATTTCTGGGTAATGAATCATTATGTTAATAATGCTAGCATTTTATTAGTAAAAGAAATGGTCATTTGGCCATCTCTCTCAGACTAAAGACAATCATGGGGGATTCTTATGTGGCCTTGAAAAAGAGAGTGCTCCTGAGGGTAGCAATCAACTTTAATTGGTTAACAATTAATGAGAAAATGAATATTGCAATGAGAAGTGGTCTCACTCCAATGAGGGTCTAAGAGAGAGTGACATCATATCTCTCTTGGACAAAGACAGGATCTCTATACCCAGCCCACCTCCAGCTTTAGGCAATGTAGACAAAGGAAATACCTCCACCCAAACTTGCTTGAGTGGAACACAATGGGCAGGAATTCACCTTGGATAAGATGATCTAGGTGGGGTAAGTTTTTGGCAGAGGTCAGTAATATCCTTTAAAGGCTATTCCTTTCAACAAGGAAATAGGACAGGGAATAAGCTTGTACCTTCCCCATAAGGTGTTATTAATGATCATTTCTCTGATTATTCTACCCTTGGAATAGCCAAATGGTTTAGTGAATAAAGTGCTGGGTCTGGAGTCAGGAGGACCTGAATTCAAATTAAGCCTCAGACATGAGCTATGTGACCTTAGGCAAGTCACTTAACCTATGTTTGCCTTAATCCACTGGAGAAAGAGATGGCAAACTACTTCAGTATCTTTGCCAAGAAAACTCCATGGACATGGGACCATGAAGAGTCAGACTTGACTGAATGACTGAGCAACATTCTACCCTGCTTCTAATATCTCATGTTTATAACCTCAGTGTCATCCTTAATTCTTTAGTTTCTCTTATCTGATATGGCCAATCAGTTGCCAAATCTAGCTATTCCAACCTCCATAACATTTCTCCTACTCTACCTTTTCTCCCTACTCACACAGCCACCACCTTAGATTATGTTCTATGATTACCATCCCTGTCTCAAATCTCTCCTATCTGTCTGTCTTATCCACTTCTGCCAAAGTCATTTTCCTTAAGCGCATATCTGACCACCTCACTCCTCTACTCCACAAATTCTGATAGTTCTCTATTGACTGTCAGATAAAATATAAAATCTCCAATTGAACTTTTAAAGCTTAACATCTGGTATGTCCTCCCAGCCTTGAAGCCTTCAAGTTTGACCTTGATGATGATCTAGCTAAGTTCAGAATGGTTGGCCAGAAAGTGGTGCCATTGGGTGATGATATTTTTTTAGATGGGAGGCATCACTCTTAAAATCAGCCAACACTCTGTGAAGAAGCTGAAGTTGCCATTGGTGAAGGGAATATGCATACCAATGAAGTAAATGATGTTTTGAAGTATTGAAAATCTTTCTTTCTGTTTCATAATCCACTTCTTAGTATGTAGTGATTAACATTTTCAACCTTGGACTATGCACAATTTCATTTCTTTAATTCTAGGATTAAGCTTTACATTAGGGGGTTCTTAAACTTGCTTGTCTCATGGATCCTTTTGGTAGTCTGGTGAAGCCTATGGGCCCCTTCTCAGAATAATGTTTTTAAAATGAATAAAGAAAGATACATAGTCTTGCAAAGAATGGCAATTATATTGAAATACAATGATCAATTTTTTAAAAAATCACAAACCCCAGTTTAAGAATCCTACTCTAAATAAAGCAGAGAAAATAGAGAATGTATAAATCATTTTGAAATGAAGGAAATCTAAGGTTCCTTGGAGTATTTGATGGATCTGAAACCTCATAAATGTGGATAATCTCTCCACAGTTATAGATCTCACGTATCCACACATATTCATCAGGTCTGTGGGCATGTATGTAATAAAATATCACAGAACTGAGATGTGAGGGAAGAATGCTGACTAGTTTTACATCGATGTTAGAAATATTTTAAGGAATTGGGCATATAAAGCAAATACAAGAGAATAATTGACAGAAGTGGAAGAGTTGTGGGGAGAGGATAGGCCAAAGTCTTCAAGTATACTGAAGTTGACTTTAAACAAATCATTTAACTTCTCTAGGCTTCTTCTTTAAAATGAGGGGTTTGGGTTATGTGGCTGTTTCAACAATCCGGCTAGCAGCTGCTGTGGGGGGTGTAAAACCAACAACAACCAGCTCACAGAATGCTGCAAGCCCAGGTTCTTTTGATCTGCTTTACTAAGGAAAACAACGTTAAGGGGTTAACAATCTCAATTTAATCCAGCATACAAATATAATTCACTTAGCTCAGGGGAAAAAGCCAGCACCCTGAACTTCAGAGAAAATACAAACAAATTCCAAACATCAACAGACCCAATACAATTCATAGTTACCAAGAAAACCATCAACATCCGATTCAGCTGGAAGGCCCTTGCAGTGACTGCCCAGAGTCCTAGCCTAGAGCCTTAAGCAAATAACTCTGTTCTCTCTTTTTATACAGTTTCATCCATCATCAAATGTCATCTGAGCGACCAGAAGTTAGGCTCTTACTATTGGCTCTGGAGTTAGCCCCTCCCTTCATTGGCCCCACCTGGAGCCCCACCTTAGTTACTAATTCATACCCACATAGGCTTAGCACCTAATAGGGGTTTGGGGCCTGGGGTTTAGCACCTAGTAATGCTCAATCAAAGACACCCAACTTAATTGACATTACAGTGGCATTTAAAACCCTTCCAGCCCTTAATCTATGATCTTATTTGAAAGGTAAATCAGATTTCATTTGCTTGTTTCCAAAAGGCAGATGGGAGCATGGGAGCAATGGGTAAAAGGTTTAGTCAGGCAGCCAATAAGCATCAATTAAGTGCTTACTATGTATCAGATAGTCTTGTAAGCACCGGAGGTATAAAGAAAGTTAAAAACTCAGCTGCTGCCCTCAAGGAGCTCATATTCTAATGAGGGTGGGTGGGGGTGGGAAACAACATATAAACAACCATGTGCATGCCAGGTATTTTCAGAGTAGGTAAAAGGCACTTTTAAAGGGAAGGCACTAGCAAGGAGAGAATAGGAAAGTCTCCTAAAGAAGATGCAGCTCAAGCTGAATCTTCAGGAAGCTAGGGAAGTCAGGAGGGAGAAGTGAGGGAGAGCATTTCTGGTATGGGTGAACAGCTCATGCAAATGTGTTGAGTCCCAAGATGGAATGTCTTTTGGGAGGAACAGTAAGTAGTCCAGGACACGTGGATTATAGACTGAAATCTTGAATGGCCTCAGATGGCAAATAAAAACTTTTTATTTGATCCCAAACATAATAGAGAATCTTTGCAGTTTATTGAGTAGTGTGTGACATGTTCAGACTATTTGGACAGTTGAGATTGGAAATGGGGAAAGATTTGAATCAGGGAGACCAATCAAATAGCTGTTGCAATAGTTCAGCCATCAGATGCTGAAGACCCCTACGGGGTAGTGTTTACACGAGTAGAGAGAAGGGAATGTGAAGGAGTGATATTGTGAAGGTTAAAGATGATAAAATTTGACAGCCTATTCGCTAGGTGGGGTGAGTGTGAGTGAGGAGTCAAGGGTAATGTCAAGGTTGAGAAGCAAGGTGACTAGGAGAATAGTGGTACCCTGGAGAGTGATAAAGTGGGAGGGGGAAAGGGGAGAGTTTGTAGAAAAGATAATGAATTCTGCTTCAGATATGTTGATTTTGAGACGCTTATGGGATATCTAATTCAAGGTATCTGAGGCAGGAGGTGATGTGGGATGACATGGGATGGAACTCAGGAAAGAGATTAGGGTTAGCTATAGAGACCTGGATGGGCAGCTAGGTGGTGGAGTAGATAGAGGGCTCGGCCCGGAGTCAGGAAGACATTTCCCTGAGTTCAAATCTCAGACACTTACTTGCTATGTGACCTTGGGCAAGTCATTTAACCCCATTTGCATCAGTTTTCTCATCTGTAAAATGATCAGGAGAATGAAATGGCAAACCACTCCATCTAGTTACTTTGTCAACCCCAAATGGGATCAGGGACAGTTATATATAACTGGAATGACTGAATAGCAACAAAAATCAATAGAGACCTGGGAATCATCTGCATAGAGATAATAATTGAACTTAATGGAGCTAACTGATGGGGAACATTAAGTGAGAAAGTAGAAAAAAGAAGAGGACCCAGGACAGAGGCTAGAGGCAGGAGGATATTCCTCATGAGGGAATATCCATCAGAAGAATATTAGAGAGAGTAGTTGAAAAAGTAACAGGAGAACCAGGAAAGAGCAGTAACATAAAAACCTAAAGAAAGAGCCTCCAGGAAGAGGTGATCAACAGCGTTAAAAGCCGCAAACAGGTCAAGAAGAGACTTGAGAAAGGAACATTTAATTTGACAATTAAGATATCACTGTTGACTTTGGAGAGAAAAATTTCAATTGAATGATGAGGTCAGAAGCTATATTGCAGAGGGTTTAGAAGTAAGTCTGAACTGATAAATAGAAGCATTCGTGGTATGGTTTTACATACACTCATCTCTCTCTCTCTGTCTCTTTCTGTCAAATGGTGACCTTCTCTTCTGTGGGGTGGAGAGAGAGGGAGACAGTTTTGAACTTAAGACGTAACAAAAAAGAAATAAAACTAAATGAAAAATAAGTCAAAAGATAGGAAATAGGGTCACTCAATATTGATTTTTCAAGGAGTTTAGCCATGTAGAAAAGGAAAAAGGTAGGATGATACCTTATAGATATGATTAGATCAAGAGAAGAGACTTTTGTTTTGTTTTCTTGATTGTTTTTTAAGAGTGGGAGGACATGGTCATATTTTTCAGTAGCAGGGAAAGAGTTAGAAAATTGGGAGAGAATGAAAATTAGAGAGAGAATTTGTGGAGGAAACCAGGCCAATATTCTAGAGAAGCTAGAAGAACATGGGATCAAGGGTGCATATGGAGGAGTTTGTCATGATAAGGAGAAGGGCCACCTCTTCCTGTGAGTCAGAGGGTGAAGTAAGAGATTGTGAGGGAAGATTTCTAAGTGTTGCCAGAGAAAGAGAAAAAGAGAACAGCAAGCTCTTAGTGAATGATCTCAACTTTTTCTTTAGTGAGTTATTAAGGGAGGTTCTCAGTTGAGAAAGAAAAGGATCAGTGCCATGGGACACCTGAGGTGAGATGAAAAGGTTTGGAATAACTGCTGTGGTGTGTGAGACAGTGAAATCAATTTGAGAGATATAAAAAGACTGTCTTGCTGCACTGAGGGCCCAGGTGAGATTATGTAGCATAATTTGTAGTAAAACAAATCAGCATGCTTCTGTGATTTCCTCCAGCTCTGTTTAGCAGCATGTGAATAGGGAGCAAAAGAAGCAGATGGCAGGAGTATTCCAAGGTTAGGGTTTGGCAAGGAATGATCAGTGATAGGACAAGGAGGCAAGAGATTTGAGTGTAGAGAATAGTGTAGATTTGAATTGATTCACTAGAGGGTTGCTATAGAGAAGGGAGGAAAGTGTAGCTAGTACAGGAGTGATGGCCTGTTAAAGAACAGAAGAATATAGCAAATGGAGGTCATGGTGAAGACAGAGAAGAGAGTTAGAGGTTATAAGGCATAGAAAAAGATGGAACAATAAAAGATTATGATCAGATAAAGAACATGGATGTGGAAGTGGAACACCAGTGGGAAATATTATGATCATCTTTGTGTATAAATAAGGTCACATGGAATGGCATTGAACTTAGAAATAGTGAGCTGCGTATTGACTTAGAAAACCACAAATTAGCATTATGTATGTTACATTATATTTTTATTTATTTTGTTAAATATTTCCTAATTGTATTTTAATCTGGTTCAAGGCATATTCTGGAGCCTCCACCTGGAGTTTGACATTCTGGTGTGGACGACTAATTCTTGGAAATTAAATTGAATGAGGAATTGAGAAGCTAGAGAGGTTGAGAAAGAGCAGTAAATGTCTTGAAGTCTCTTAGTTTGAAGGTAGGAGTTTCAGGAGGAAAGAACATCTGTGAGCCAGGTAACTGAACTCATCAAGAGAAGGAGAATGTGTTGGGAATAGTTACAGTGGCCATCAGGATCTGGACTGGGTGAATGATTCATTTGCATAAACTCCAAAGGAGGAAAGGTTATTAAGCAATGGTGGTAGAGAGGATTTGGAAGTTACAATAGGGAGCAAGTAGTATCCTGACTCTGTTATGGCTACAAGTGAGTTGAAGGCATAAGAAAAAGTTCAAGCACTTCTCAGAATACAGACAGGGGATTCAGTGTCATAAGGAGAGAGCCAATTCTCAGTGAGTGGCAGAAGATAGAAGGAGTGAGAGAAGAAAAGGAAAAAATTCTAGAGGGCACACTAAAAGGGGCAGATAGATCTGAAGTGTGACATTGGAGGGATAGGGTTGAGGAAGATCTGATTGAAGGAATGGACAATTGGGGATGAGAAATAGGGTTTGTACATAGGTGTACAGGGGTTCAGAATCATGAGGATGAGGAATGAATGAGGGACTAGCAATATGCTAACCATTTAGCAATTAATCCATCCTGGCCGACTACCATTGATTAGAAAGGGGTTCACTGAGGGGTGTAGATGATTAGGCTGTTCAATGTTCTCCCTAGAAGACCAATCTCATGGCAGGGGTGACCTGTGAAGCCTTGTTTGTGCTTTGGCTTGTGAGGTGTTCCTTCAATGGATACTTTGAATATATTGGTATATTTATTAACTTTATGCTCTCTTTCTCTCTCTCTCTCTCTCTCTCTCTCTCTCTCTCTCTCTCTCTCTCTCTCTCTCTTTCGCTGGATCTCTCTCATTAATGGAAGCTCCTGGTGAGTAGTTATCAGTTCATTCTTTTGAATTGTATCCCCAGGACTTACCCCAGTGTCTGACACATAATAGACACTTAATAAGTACTTGGTGATTGATCGATACATGGATATGTTTCTTCTCTCCAGTGACAGAGATCATAATCCATTTATTCCTCATCATCCTGTATACCTATTGTCCCAGTCTGCTTAATGTTGGGGATAGAAAGAAAAAAAAAATGAAATAGTTCCTGCCCTCAGGGAGCTTACATTCTATTAAGAGATTAGGTATTTGCTAGCTGAGGTCAAGTCGTTTTAGGCTCTCAGGTTTTTCATTAGGTTTACTGATTTACATTGCTTAAACCTCTTTAGGACATGATAAAAATCCATCTATTTCTTTATCTGTTTCCCATCTGTGTAAAATATATGTGGGATTTATTTTATTATCTGTGCAAAATATATAAGGGATTTATTATTGTGTCAGTTTGGATAACTCCCTCTACCACCATAAAGAACAAATCTTCTATGAGAGGTTGGTATCTTCTGATATTTGAATGACTATCATTTAAAAGATGGATTCAATTTGTTCTGTTTGGTCCCTGAGGAAGTTTCAGAAAGGCTCAAAAAAAAAGGACAAAACTAGAGCTGGGTAATAACAGGAGGGAGGAAAAGGATGAAACAAGGGTGAACTCTCTTTAAAACATATCCTTATTACTAGTCCTCTCTTCCCAAAGCTTTAGAATAGCCTATTAGCAATATCTTAATGAAAACATTTTAATTGGAAGTCATTCGAATTGTTTATATGGAAGGAAAAGAACTTCTGCATAGTTCTATTACAGCGTCTCTTCCTTATCCTCCCTCGTCCCTACAGCTTCGGCAAGTAGACTGCTATAAGGCAGAGGTATCATAGATGTGTACACGGTACTCTTCAGAGCAGCCTGAATCAGGCTAAAATTTAGTTAGGAAATATTTAACAGAACAAGGATATGGTGTAACATAGATAATATTACACCTTAAATCTAAGTCAGCATGAGGCTTCAGGGATTCTTAAGCACGGTGAAGTTTGAATGGTTTGGGGGAATGGTTGACATTTCACTGGATTTGCATGAATACTTGGATAATACTGGGTTTCAAAGTTTTGCTCTACTATTTATTTCCTACATGATCTTGGAGTACGTGGTTATTAAGCTCTGCTACGGTCCAGACAATGTGCTAAATTCTGGGGTTACAAAAAGTAAAAAGAGGGGCAAAAACACAATTTTCTCCTTTTTAAAACCAAGAGGTCAGTTTAAATGAGTTCTTAGACCCTTTCAGGTTCCAGGGTCACTGTGTTTAATCAATACCCTTTCCAGGTAACACATGGAGGTCACATCTTTAAATCCTACAGGGCAATATTGTAAACAGCCACTCATTCTGGTTATTATTACTATTATTATATAGAGTAAAGGTGTGCTGGATGTGAATGTCCACAGTAAAGAATACTTAAGTGACCACTTAAGTGACCCATCAGATTGGGTAAGATGACAGAAAAGGAAAATGACAAATGCTGGAGAGGATGTGGAGAAATAGGTATGCTAATTCACTGTCAGTGGAGTTGTGAACTGCTCCAAGCATTCTGGAGAGCAATTTGGAAGTATGCCCAAAGGGCTGTAAAATTGTGGGTAATACTGCTATAAGGTCTACTTCTTAAGGAGATTAAAGTATTGTTCAAAAGTATGGTACCTCATTTTTGTTGTCACAGAGAATTGAAAACTGAACCCCATTAATTGGGGAATGGCTAGAGCAGTTATGATATACAAATGTGGTGGAATACTATTATGCTAAAAGAAATGATAAAGGGGACAGTTTCAGGAAATGAAACCTAGAAAGACTTACATGAATTAATGGAAAGTGAAATGAGCAGAGACAGGAGAACAACATACACAGTAACAGCAATATCATAACAATAGTCAACCATGGAAGATTTAACAATTCTCCTCAATATGATGATCCATGACAATTTGAAAGGATTCGTGATGAAAGCTGTTATCTACCTCCAGACAGATAACTGATGAGCACAGTGAAATTTAAGGCATATTTTTCCTTATTTTTTTCTTGCTTTTTTTTGGCAATATGACTAATGTGGAATATATTTTGCATGACTTAATATGTAAAATGAATATTGTATTTCTTGCCTTCTCAATGAATTGGGGGAAAGGCTGGGGGAGAGAGAGAGAATTTGGAACTAAAAATAAAAATTTATAAATAGAAAAAGGAAAAAAATAATACTTAAGCCTTACTGCCATATAATTCAGTTCATGGACATGAGCAGGGGAGCCTTAGTAGGCCTACGTTGTCTGCAGGAACTTTTTTTAAAAATCAGTACATGAGCAATGTTGGTAATTTTTAATGAAAAAAGCTAATGTACTTAATTATATACAGAAGTAAATACAAAATTGATACAGAATTTAGAACATATCCTTAGATAACTATAAAAACAAACATGATTTCTATGAAGAAGAAAGCTGTATTATTTTGAGAAAAAGGAATTTCATTTCTGTGGGTAATTCCTTTTTTTTTTGCATTAAAAATGCATTGTGTTAAAGGAAAAAAACCATCATTCCTCTGAATTGTTAAAATGCACTATTGTGCCTGCTGGGGATGAAAGCATAATTTCTTATTGTGGGGAATCAACCTGAGGCAGAAAAAAAAGGCAAGAGAAAGTCAAAATATATAACTGTTCCTAATCTTGCATTCAGAAAGGAATATCCATTTAGACCTCATCTTCCCTCTAGATGGGTTTGCAGTAAGTAGGTTAAGATGTCTTTCCTTTGACAAAGCTCCGGTTAGCTGCCTACCTTGAAAATGAGAGGGAGAGTGAACTACCAGAGTAAACTTGGCAGGAATAATTAGAAAAGCAGTTTTCCATTTGAGCTTCATACACTTTAGCTCACAGAGCTTACTTAGATGGCTCTGGATAAACCCCCCTATTATAAGGCCTATTCTTGAGATACCTCCAAAGCTTTCTGAGAAGATGGGAATATTTCATGAGATGTAGCTGAGCTTGTTGTGGTGAGTACTCTAGAAATCCAAGTGCCTTATAAAAATTATTAAGACAACTTTGTGCTCATTATGTCATTTTTACGAGCTTCAGAGCATCAAGCTAGGGTTTATATTGGTCATTTGGATGCTCTGAGCTGTCACTTACAGAATTTAACTACTCTTCGGGCTTGCACAGTGACTTCCTCTGTCAATCAGTTTGGTAAAAGCTTTTTCTTTTTCTTTATTTTTTTCCCTCTTTCTCTGCTGAATGTGGGCTAGTGATGCTGGTAAGCAGTTGACCAAGCTGGCTGCTGGTTTCACTTTAATGTGTTCTAGTGGTATATCTCAGAAACAGCTGGGCCTCCCAAAATTATAGGACAAACTCCAGTTATCTGCTACTTTCACCTTATAGATCAGTTTCACTCTACATTCCCTCAAGGATTATGTGGAGAGGAAAGTAGGTGTTCCGTTGATTGTTATCACCCAGCCTCTGTTGGAAGGCCTCTGATAGCCATCTCCTTATTGACAATTCAATCAATGAGCATTTGTAAAAATTAAATTTTATTTTTCTCAATTAACAAGGATTTGTTTTTTCTCCCTTACACTTTTGCTTCCCAATTAAAAAAAAAAGAAAACCTTCATAACAAATATAACGAATAGTTAACAAAAGTAATTTATGCATCAATCATGTCCAAAAATTTATTTCTTATTCTGCTTCTTGAGTTGATCACTTCTCTGTCAGGCAGTGAGTAGTATGTTTTATCTTCAGGATCAGGAAACATGGTTTCAAAAAAATCATTGATTAAGCATGTACTATGTGTCAGGCATTATGTTAATAATTCAAATTACAACCACAAAAAAGAGATAATTACTGTTCTTAAGGAGTTTTCATTTCATATTGGCAGTTTCACATAAAAGTACATGTAAGCATAGGATCAGAGATTTGAACTAAAAAAGAGACCTTAGAGCTCGTCTAATCCAAATGCTTTATTTTTACAGATGAGGATACTGAGGCAGTGAGGTCAAAGGTCACCTTGGTAGTCCTAGGAATCTGACTCCAAATTCTGTGTCCTTTATGCTACACTGCATTGTCTTCATATACAAAATAAACACAAAATGACTTCGCTCAGAGGATGGGGTTGGGAAGAGCAGGAAAAAGAAAACTCGAGATGAGTTTTGAAGCATAATAGGTATTCCACGATGCACAAATGTGAAAGGAGAGCATTCCAAACATGGGAGATAGCTTTATGCAAGGGCACTGAGGTGGAAGATGGAATGTCAAGAATGAGGGTAGAGGAGAGCAAAAAATAAACCAATTTTGCTGGAGCACATACTTAGATCATCAAATGTGAAAGAACAAGAAATGTATAATCATCCTCAACAGGCCAGAGGTAGGAAACTTAGCGGAGGACTTTAAATGCAAAGTAAAAGGGTTCAAATATTTTCAATGCAATTTATTCCATTTTCAGACACCTCTAACTATTGTGAACTTTGTCTCATGTTGACTTTTTCTTAGTATTGAGTTTAAATATAGTTCCCTGTTACTTTTGCCTAGGAGTCTAATTTTTGGGCTCTGGGATGAGAAAGAAAGGATGGAATCTCTCTTCTTTAATTGTAGAGCATTTGACAAAGTCTCTCATAATATCCTGTGGATTGGATGGTTACATAGCGAGGTAGTTAAAGAACTAGTTGAACCAAGAATGGAGGCCAAGAGTGGTAATTATTACATTAATTGTCAGCCTGAAGGGACTTCTCTAGTAGGCTCTATCTTTGGTCCTTTTCTGCTCAAAATTTTTATCAGTGGGAGGTGGATCCAAGATGGTGCGACAAAGGCAGGGACTTACTTGCCAGAGCTTGCCCAAATTCCCCTCCAAAATATTTTAAAATAATGCCTCAAAATGAATTCTGGAACAGCAGAACCAACAGAAGGACAGGGTGAAACAAATTTCCAGCACAAGATAACTTACAAGGTTGACAGTAAGGATCTGTCTCATTGGGGTGAGAGTACAATGCAGTTCAGCAGACAGTACCCTGGCAGGCCAGCACATGCCTGAGGGGTAACTACATTAGCAGTGATTTCTGGAGCTCTCAGCTCACAGTAAAGGGGGCCAAATAACTGATCAGAAGATTACAGTGGACCCTTTGATGGCACTGGGTGCAGGACTCTGTTGCATTGCCCATATGAGGATGTGGGTTACAATCTTAGGGGGAGGAAGATGACTAGCACACAAGAACTCACAGCTGCAGGAAGACCCTGGCCACAGTTCCAGGGTGAAAAAGTGTTTGTGGTCACTAAAAGACCAGAACTCAGTCCAGGAGAGCAGTGACCACACCTCTCCTTAGAGCATACAAATTTAGAAGAACTGAAAACTTACAGACCTCTAGGAGTATCTCTGAAAACAGCAGCACAAAAAATCTGAAGTGTGGGATAGTGTTCCCTCTTCACTCTGGAGCAGAAAGTTAACAGAAAGTTAAAAGTCAAGGAGTAGGAAAATGAGCAAACAACAACAATAAAAAAAGAACTGGACCATAGAAAATTACAATGGTAATAGGAAAGATTAAAAAAATATCACAAGCAGACAACAATATTAAAATGGCTATATGCAAAGGCTCAAATAAAAATATGCATGAGTAGCAGGCCAAAAAGAATTTCTAGAAGAGATCAAAAAGGATTTTAAAACTCAAATAAGAAAGGTGGGAGGAAAAAAAATTGGGAAAAGAAATGTGAGTGATGCAAGAGAATCATAAAAAAATTCAGCAGCTTCATCAAGGAAGCACAAAAAAATGGAAAAAGGTGCCTAAAAATGAATTAAAGAAACCAACTCATTCAAAAGGTAAAATTAGCCAAATGGGAAGGAAATGCAAAAGCTCACTGAAGAAAATAATTCCTTAAAAATTAGAATTGGTCAATTAGAAGTTAATGACTCTACAAGACATCAAGAAACAAGAAAACAAAATCAGAAGAATGAAAAACTAGAAGAAAATGTGAAATATCTCAATGGAAAAACAATTGACCTGTAAAATATGTTGAGCTAATTTAAGAATTATTAAACTACCTTCAAATCATGGTTAAAAAAAGAGCCTAGACATGATATTTTAAGAAATTATTGAGGAAAATTTCTCCAATATCCTAAAACCAGAGGCAAAATGGAAATGGAAAAAGTCCGCTGACTACCTCCTGAAAGAGAGCCCCAAATGAAAACTCCCAAGAATATTATAGTCAAATTCCAGAGCTCCCAGGTCAACGAGAAAAAACTGCAAGCTGCCAGAAAGAAAATATTAAAATACAATGGAGCCACAGTAAGAAGAACACAGGATTTAACGGCTTCTATATCAAAGCATGGGAGGGCTTGAAATATGATATTCCAGAAGGCAAAGGAGCTAGGATTACAACCAAGAATCACCTACCCCGATCTGAAACTGATCATAACCTTTTAAGGGTAAATGTGGATGTTGAACAAAAGAGAGGACTTTTAAGCATTCCTAATGAGAAGATTAAAGAAGAACAGAAAATCTGATTTTCAAATACAAGATTCAAGAGAAGCATGAAAAAGTAAATAGGAAAGAGAAACCATAAGGGATTCAATAAGGTTAAACTGTTTAACTTCCTACATGGCAAGATGATATTTGCAACTCCTAAGAACTTTCTCACTATTAAGACATTTAGAAGGAGCATACATAGAGGACAGATTGTAAGTTTCAAAAAGGAAAAGGGTGAATTCACCACCTATGAAGATGAAATTAAAATAATTATTAGGAGCTATTTTGACCAATCATATGCCAAATAAATCTAACAATCTAAGTGAAATGGATGAATATTTACAAAAATATAAATTGTCTAGATTAACAGAAGAGAAAGTAGAATACTTAAATAATCCTAAAGAAAAATTGATTCCAGTACTATATAAACTCTTTGGAAAAAATAGGCAAAGAAGGAGTTCTGTCAAAATAATTTTATGGCACAAATATGGTACTGATAGCTAAACCAGGAAGAACCAAAATAGAATAAATAGAATATGTATACCAATTTCCCTGTTGAATATTGGTCCAAAAATTTTGAATAAAATACTAGGAAGGAGATTACAGTAACATCAGTAAAATAAAATACAGTAATACAGTAAAATAAAAGATCATGCACTATGACTAGAATGAATTTATGCCAGTAATGCAAGGGTGGTACAGAAACTTTTTCGGTAATGCAGAAAAAACTTTTGGCAAAATATAACACTCCTTTCTAGTAATAACACTAGAAAGCATAGGAATAAATGGGACTTTCCTTAAAATAATAAGTAGCATTTATCAAAAACCACCAGCAAGCATTATCTGTAATGGGGACAAACTAGAAGCTTTCCCACTAAGATCAGGAGTGAAGCAAGGATGCCTATTATTACCGCTATTATTCAATATTGTGTTAGAAATGCCAGCTATAGCAATAAGAGAAGAAAACAAAATGGGAGGAATTAGAGTAGATAGCAAGAAAAAAACTATTACTTCATAGATATGATGGTATACTTGGGGGATACTAGAGAATCAGCTAAAAAACAGTTGAAATGATTAACAACTTTAGTAAAGTTGCAGGGTATAAAATAAACCATATAAATCATCAAGATATTATATATTACCAATGATGTCCAGCAGCAAGAGATAAAAAGAGAAATTCCATTTAAAATAACTGTAGACAATATAGAATACTAGGGAGTGTACCTGACAAGACAAAACCATGAACTAAGTGAACAAAATTACAAAATACTTTTCACACAAATAAAGTTAGATCTGAACAACTTGAAAAATATTAATTGCTCATGGATAGAATGAGCCAATATAATAAAATGATAACTCTGAAAAAATGTGAAGGAAGGTGACCTAGCAGTACCAGATCTGATAGACTACATTACAAGGTAGTAAATATTAAAACAATTTGGTACTGGCTGAAAAATAGATTTGTGGATCAATGGAATAAAATACATAATATATAACGATCTAGTAACACATCTAGTATTTGATAAATCCAAAGACTCCAGCTTCTAGGATAAGAACTCACTATTTGACAGAAACTTCTGGGAAAAGTGGAAGGAAGATTGGCAGCAACTCAGCATAGAACATCTCATGCTGTACATCAATATAGTAAAAATGTGTGCATGATTTAGACAAAAAAAGGTGATATCATAAGCAAATTGGAGGAGTATGGAATAGTTTATCTGTGACACCTATAGATAATGGAAGAACTTATGATAAAAGTGATTAAGAACATTACAGAATATATGGATAGATGGATAATTTTAAACACATCGAATTTTTTAAGAAGGTTTTACACAAACAAAACCAATGCAGCTAAGATAAGAAGGAAGGTAGAATATTGAAGATTTTTTTTTTTACTGCAAGTCTCTCTGGTAAAGGCCTCAGTTCTCAAATATAAAGACAATGGAGTCAAATTTATAAGAATTAGTAATTCTTCAATCGACAAGTGGTCAAAGAATATGGACAGTTTTAAAATAAAGAAATTATCTTGTTTGAATGCTTGCAATCACTATTCAATAGAGAAATGCAAATTAAAACAACCCCAAGGTACCACTTTACACCTATCAGATTGGCTAATGTGACAGAAAAGGAAAATGAGAAATAATAGAGGGGATGTGAGAAAATCAGGACACTAATGCAAAATTGGATGAGTTATGAACTGATCCAGCAATTTGGAGAGCAATTTGGAACTGTGCCCAAAGGGCTATAAAACTACATGCCCTCTTGACCCAACAGGACCACTGCTAGGTCTGTATCTCAAAGAGATTAAAAAAAAAAGGAGGGAAAGTGCCTATATGTGTAAAAAATATTTATAGCAGCTATTTTTGTGGTGGCAAAGAATTGAAAATTGAGGGGATGCCCATCAGTTGGGGAATGGCTGAACAAGTTGTGACATATGAATGTAATGGAATCACTGGTTCCTATCCACATTTTATAGTATATTCCATTTTCATGTTGAACTCTTCCTGTAATAAAGAAAAAAACATTTAACCAAAACTGACATCAAAAATCTATTCTTGGCACCATATAAAAAACTCTACAACTCTAGTACTATACCTTTCTACCAAGAGGAAAATAGTGTGTTTCATTTTCTGTTCTCTGAAGCAAAGATTGAGCATAGCTTTAATCTCATTTCTGTTTTCATTTACATTTTTGTAGTCACAGTGCATATTGTTCTCTGGGTATTGCTTCCTTTGCTCTGCATCAATTAAAATAAGCTTTCCTATGTTTCTATGATTTCCTCATATTTATTACCTACAATGCCAATGTATTCCAATGACTAGAAATTTTCAATCAAAGAATGAATGAAAACTTGACAGAGGTATTGTAGAAGAACCTAGAATAAAAAATTCAAAGACCATGTCAGATATCAGTTGTGTGATCCATTCAAAATCATGAACATTTCTGAGCCTCAAATAATGATAACATCTACCTCACATGGATGTTGTAAAGAGAAAATGAGAAAATGAATGCAAAATTCTTTATAACATATCTTCTTCATATGTATATGTATACATACATGTGTATGTGCACATGCACACTCATACAAATATATGTATATATGTGCATATATATATGTTTGTGTGTGTGTGTGTGTGTGTGTGCATACCAACTAAGTGGCACAGGGGATAGAATGCCCATTCTGAAGTCAAAAAGACTCATTTTTCTGAATTTAAATCTGGCCTCAGACACTTAACTAGCTCCATCACCCTGGTCAAGTCACTTAACTCTGTTTGCCTCAGTTCCTCATTTGTAAAACGATCTGGAAAAGGAAATGGCAAACCATTCTAGTATGTTTGGTAAGAAAATTACAAATGGGGTCATGAAGAGTCAGACATTACTGAAATGACTGGATAACAACTGTATGTGTGTGCACATGCATGTGTGTATTTCTTATATAGGTTGGCAAAATTTTTCAGCATTACTGTGCGAGCTACAAATGCTCTGTTTAAAATGTGTAAAAGCATAATGGGTATATATTTGGAGAGGTCACTGATATTCTCATGTTCTGGTAATAATATGATGCCATCTGTTAAGAAAGATGATATTGGGCTTTTATCACAAAGGGAGCTTTGCTAATAATTCATGAAACACTATCATACTTTTGAACTAATAATTATGCCTTTTAAGTAGTCTACTGATTCAAGATCTGTTAAGAATACAGAATTTTAGGCATTTTCTTGATGAAATCAGTTTTTGGCTCTTCATATTAATAACATACAAGCTATTTTTCATTTGAACCAATGTGTACTTTCCTCATGTAGGACTTCTTTCAGTCATTTATATGAGAGGTGTCAAACATGAAGCCCAAGGGCTGCAATACTCCCAAGTGAAATCTAAACCAGATTAAAATGTAATTGGTAAATATTTAACAAAGTAAATAAAAATACCATAGATAATAAGACAAAAAACATAGATAATGTGTATTTGTGGTTTTTAAGCCAATATGCAACTCCAGTATGGTTTAATGGCCCTCATTTCTATTTGAGTTCAACATTACTATTTCAGATGACCAGGAATTTTATGTATTTTCACTCTCCTGGAGTTCTCTCTATCTTCTAATTTCTTTGCTACTCAAGTCTTTAAGGTATAATTTTGATCAATATTGAGTTATGTATTTTATTATTTGTGCTGCTTCAACTCCTTATATTGCCTTAGTCTTTTGATTTTCCTTTTTAAAAAATTGTTACTTAAAGGCATCAATAATTTCTGATTTATTTTTTTTCTGTCTTACATTATTCTTGCTCTTAATCTTCTAATGTAGCTTTCTTAAATTGCTTCTGCCATGGAGATATTTAGTCAGATTCCTTAGTAATATCCCTAAGTAAGTTCACCTTTTTTTCTTTGCATCTTACTATGGCAATATGATGTTATGCAGGTTCTAAAAAAATGTTACATTCTCTGCCAAAAAGTGTGAGATAATGTGTTCCCTCATGGTGTCCATAGCAGATAAATTCTCCTGAGAATTTTTCTTTTGGGCAGGGGGGAGGGAGGATGTAATAGTTGGTCTACTAGTTGGATTTTTTTCTATCAAACTTAAAGGGTGATTTTTGAAATTCAAGTCTAAGTATATCCATCTCCTTTCCCAAATTATTTGAGATATTGATGTTCCTTTTTTTCTAACTGTTTTATTATTAGACAGCCTTTCTGTAGTTTTCCTGAAGCATAGATTTTTCAATGCCTTTGAATTCTTTGGTTTTTCTGTCATCAGATATAAGTACATCCTCTATTTCCACTTTTATTTCACCTAATCTGGGTTTAGGAATGAAGTTATTTTTTATAATTGCTCAGATATCTGAAATATATCATCCTATAATTTGGAGCTAAAGATAACATTGATAAAAATAGTTTGAGGTCCTTATCTATAACAGGTAAAATATCTCAAATTTTATTATGATATACCACTGGAACATAAAAGCACTTAGTCGATTTCATGTAAACCCATAGTTTGCTTACCGTAGGGATCAGGAACATGTGTACCAAAGCATTTCCATCAGGTGGGGTATTGGGATTTCGCATCAGCTCTGATTAGTTCCATGTGGGGCTACCCTATATCCCTTTGTCACTCAGTCCATTTCATAGATTTGTAAAAACAGCTATATTACACTGGTCAAAGTGCCATCTGAATCAGTGACATTGCCACAGACAAGCTGAACAATATTTCTAGGTTCTTGCCAGACCTTTATAGTAACTTAGGACGCAAAAAGGCCACACTGCATATCACTCTTGCCAACATTCTTTTAATTTGCCACATCCCAAAAAGTGATTTGTTGAATTTAGTGGCCATAAGCATCATATATATATATATATATATATATATATATATATATATATATATATATATATATATATACACATACATATGCACATATATATGTATATATAAATGGAAAAATCAGTCTCTATAATCAATTTGTATTTGATTAATTTAATTAATTTTAAAAGCATAGTTGGTTGATACATAGGGCAAGTAGACACTACCCAGGTAACTAGTAGAGGTCTTTATATGAGATTCTAACTATGACATGGGTGATGGAGTGGGTTATTATTATTATTATTATTACTATAACATCATAATTATTTTCACTTCTGAGTTACCTTCTAAATCTAAGATTCTTTGATTTTCATACAAAGGAATCTATAGGATTCTCAGTGGAATGTATTTATAATACAGTAACTTCAAACATTTAGTAAGCATGAGAAAATCTAGCTTCTATGCTATGCAAATAATTATAGAATAGTATTTAGAGTCGGGTTAAGACAAGGATATAGAAGAGAAATGAATTTTGTAGAACTACGGCTCTTCTGAGCCCTGGGATCCACATAAAGACTCTACTAAAGTTAATTGGACAGTGCCTTGCTTCCATAGATACCATTCAACCAAACTTTTAAAATGCATAAATTGTGAATTAACCATACATAGAATATTTAACTCCTCTGTTAATCTTTATATTACCTCATCACTCAATTCAGCAGTGGTTCAATTCAATATGCATTTATTAATCACTGAGTGTATGCAAGAAACTGTGCTAAGTTCTGGGAATATAAAGAAAAATAAGAATGATTTTTTTTTCTCCTTGGCAAGCTTACATTTTACTGGGGCTAAGGAGTTATAGGCTTGCACATGAGTAAACATGAAATATATACAAAGTACATTAAAAGTGATTTCTTAGCATTCAAGATAGGCTTCCTGTAAGAGGTGTCATTTTAGATGAGTTTTGAAACCCACAAAGTATGCTAGATATAAGGGTGAGGAGTAAGTGAATTTGATACAGATAACCCAATAATTTAATTATTATCAAACACTTATTCCTAGACTCATCAGTATTACATAGTTTAAAATTTATTCTAAAGAATTATGTTGTTCGATCTTGTGATTGAATATTAAGAATTTTGTTAAAGGTATTGTTCCTGTAATGGATGGTATCCTATATATCAAATGGATAATGTGTTCTTCCAGATGTGCCAGATGCTAATTTATAGACAATACTGTGCTAACTGAATGAAGAACCAAAATAGTACAGTTCCTCCTTAGCAAGATACAAAGCCTCTCCAAAGAGATCAACCTACTGATACCTATAGGAAAAACAAAATGGTGATACAACATTTATACTCCCAAATATTACTACGTTGTTGCATAGGCTATTTATTGATTTAGCCTACATGTGTGTATGTTTATGTGTGTGTGTGTATTATACATATATGTGTGTGTGTGTGTGTGTGTGTGTGTGTGTATGTATATATGAAACATTGAAGGACAACTATAAATTAGATCATAATTGAATTAGGGGAAAAGAAAGGACTGGGACTTGAAAAGTTACAATGTTTTCAATGATCCCCAGGTGCTTCCTGGAAAGAAAACTGGCTTTTAAACAAGAATATTCTCCCTGGAATGCTACATGGTGCCCACAATCCCTACAGAATTAAAATTTCAAATGACTAAAAGGTCAATGAAATTATGCATTGCCATAATAAGCAGGGGGGTGGCTGGCAAAGCCCCAGGGTGCCAGATTTCAAAGATGCTGAATTTAGAGGGCACTCCAAGCCCTTGTGGTCCTTAACAGCATAGATAAAACAGAGCTGAGCACCTAGTTTGTAAAAATAGAATCTGACAATGCCAAATATCAGGCTGAGGTCATCTCTTCCACTCCATCCTCTTTCCTATGTGAAGACTTCCCAATCCATTCACCCCATCCTCAGCATTTTTGTTCTTTTTGTTCAGTCATTTGTGTCCAACTTTTTCTGACTCTGTTTGGAGTTTTCTTGGCACAGATACTGGAGTGGTTTGTAATTTCCTTCTCCAGCTCATTTTACAAATCAGGATACTGAGGCAAATAGGGTTAAGTGCCAGGGTCACATAGCTAGTCAATATCTGAGGTCAGATTTGAATTCAGATCTTCCTGACTCCAGGCATTCTATCCACTGAGCCACCTAGCAATAATCTCCTGTTAATTTTTCAGGGCCTTTGTATTCTTAATTCAAACAAGCCCTTACTTCTTGTCTAGGGCATAGTGAGTGGAGTGTTGTGGTAAAAAAATTGCCTAGTAAGGGCTCTGGAGGGATACATGGTGGTGACTAGGCTGCAACATATTACCATTAATTACTGTCATGTAAGATAAGGCATAGAATATATCATCCAGTGAATGTGTGATTGGAAAAGAAGGAGCACCAGTAATATAACAAGAGTGAGAGATTGCAGATAGATAGACAGAAAGCTGTACTGGCAACCACAAAATGTCAGAAGAGCTAGAGGGAGTTCTCTGGCAAACTGAATAGGTCCTCCCTAGGTTATATGGGAAGACATGGACAAAAATTGGATAAGGTAAGAAGGTACAGTTGGGTTGTGATTGGAACAATTCCAGGGAGTATCCATATTGATGAGAAACAGATTCCTTAATATCAAAGTACTTCAGGGGACTGCTAAAGTAGATCCCATCAAAATAAGTCTAAGAGAAATGATTTTAAGAATGATACCTATGAGACAACATAGAGTAGATTTGTCCTTCTTTTGTGTCCCTGTATAACTAAGACTCAGGTCTCTTTCATTTCAATCAATCTAATTAAAATCTGTGCATCCCAACTCAGAGTTCCATTTTCAGTTCAAGGTCTAGTTCTTCCCTTTCTACCTCACATTGGTTTTTATCATTGCTTCCAGGAGAATTATCACATAGTTTTCATGAAATATTACTCCATGCTTCACTGTAACTCAACTACATAACAGACATCAACCCCCATATACATAATCTTTCCCACATTTGTGACAAACTTAATGGCAAGAGACATTTTGCTACAACTGAGTATAATTTGCTATCTGTGGATATATTTAATATCTGACAAGATATTATGCAAATACCAACACATAACTGAAAATTAATCACTTTTTAAATTGTTCCTAAAGTTATATGATCCATTATAAGTAATTTTTCTTTTGCTGCTAATATGATATGCCCATCTCCATCTAGCCTATTAAATAAATGGGTTCCCAAAGGAAAGACTGCTGGCAGTTAACCATGGGCCAGAGGAAATCACAGAATCTCAGTTTAAGAGGGTGTCCATGTTAATTGATCTCTCTTTCTTTAGTCACTCTACTTTATAATCTCACCATGGAACACCTCTCTGCAGTTCTATCCCCCTTCTCCCATTGGTGAGTTCCTTCCAGGTACCTCCATTTTGGGAATAAGTTCAGGTTAGTTACGCTTTATTATCCTCCTAGATGTGCTTCTGGCTCTCTGGACTTTGCCACCATACTTTGGAAAGAGTGCCTTATTTTCTTCCTCCTCTACCCTGCTTTTCACCTCCTTTTAAGATTTTGTTTTTGACCAATTTCATGTAAGCTCCTTGAGAGCACAGTCTTTCTTTTTGCTTGTATTTGTATTCCAAGAACTCAGGACAGTGTTGGGTGTATAGTAAACACTTACTTGCCTGCCTTGCATTCCTGCCCTCACAAAAAGTCGCATAGATATTCCTAAAACAGAAATCTCACTATGGTACTCCCTTAGTTAAACAAAAAGCAAACTAAAAACCCCCAGTAGATCTTTACTATTCAAGTACTGTTTCTTATTACCTTCTTTCACCCAAGAAAAAATTCTGAACTTAAAAAACACCAAATAAAATTGATGCACTCCATGGCAGAACAGAAAAAGAGGATTGCATGTAAAACTACAGATTTCTATTATGTACAGTTTGTTATTTTTAAAGATGTATTTATTTTTAATTTTCAACATTCATTTCCACAAGATTTTGAGTTCCAAATTTTCTTCCCATCTCTCCCCTCCGCCAAACCCAAGACTGCCTGTATTCTGTTTACCCCTTCCCCCAAACTGTTCTCCCTTCTCTCCACCCATCTTCTTTTATTTCTTTCCACTTCTATTTTCCTATAGGGCAAGATAGATTTCCATGCCCCATTGCCTGTGTATCTTATTCCCTAGTTGCATGTAAAAATATTTTTTAACATTCTTTTTTAAAACTTTGAGTTCCAAATTCTCTCCCTTCCTCCCTCCCCAGCCACCCTTATTGAAGAGGCAAGCAATTTGATATAGGTTACATGTAAAACACTTCCTTAATAGTCATGTTGTGAAAGACTAACTATATTTCCCTTCATCCTATCCCACACTCCATTAATTCTATTCTCTCCCTTGACCTTGTCCCTTTTCAAAAGTGTTTGCTTCTGATTACCTCCTCCCCCATTCTTACCTCCCTTCTATCACCCTTCCTCTTATCCACTTCTGCCCTATCTTCCTGTAGAGTAAGATAGATTTCCAAACCTAATTGCGTGTGTACATTATTTCCTCCTTAAGCCAAACTTGATGAGAGTAAGGTTTATTCATTCCCTCTCACCTTCCCTTTCTTCCTCTCCACTGTAAAATCTTTTTCTTCTTTTATGTGAGATAATTTAGCCCATTCAACCTCTCCCTTTCTCCTCCCAGTACATTCATCTTTCACCCCTTAATTTTATTTTTTAGATATCATCCCATATCATCTTCAACTCACTCTATGCCCTTTGTCTAAATATGTGTATTCCCTCCAATCACCCTAATATTGAGAAAGGTTTTATGACTTACAAATATCATCTTTCCATGTAGGAATATAAACAGTTTAACTGCAATAAGTTACTTATGATTTCTCATTCTTTTTTACCTTTTCATGTTTTTCTTGAGTCTTGTATTTGAAAGTAAATTTTTCTCTTTAGCACTCATTTTTTCTCAAGAATGCATTAAATTCCTCTACATCATTGAATGCCAATACCCCCTACCATTGATTACACTCATTGTTGCTGGTAGGTGATTCTTGTTTTAATCCTAGCTTCTATGACCTCCAGAATATCATATTCTAAGCCCTCAGATCCCTTAATGTAGAAACTGCTAAATCTTGTGTTATCCCAATTGTGTTTCCACTATACTTGAATTGTTTCTTTCTGGCTTCTTGCAACATTTTCTCCATGACCAGAGAACTCTGGAATTTGGCTATAATATTGCTGGGAGTTTTGCTTTTTGGATCTTTTTCAAGAGGTGACCTGTGGATTCTTTCAATTTCTTTTTTACCCTCTGGCTCTAGAATATCAGGGCAATTTTCCTTGAGAATTTCTTGAAAGATGATGTCTAGGCTCTTTTTTTGATCATGGCTTTCAGGTAGTCCAATAATTCTTAACTTATCTCTCCTGGATCTATTTTCCAGGTCAGTACTTTTTCCTATGATATATTTCACATTATCTTCTATTTTTTCATTCTTGTGGTTCTGTTTTATAATTTCTTGATTTCTCATAAAGTCACTAGCTTCCACCTGCTCCAATCTAATTTCTAAGGTGGTATTTTCTTCAGTGATCTTTTGGACCTCCTTTTCCATTTGGCTAATTCTGCCTTTTAAGGCATTCTTCTCTTCGTTGGCTTTTTAGAGCTCTTTTGCCATTTGGGTTAGTCTATTTTTAAGGTGTTATTTTCTTCAGTATTTTTTTGGGTCTCCTTTAGCAAGTCATTGACTTGTTTTTCATGATTTTCTTGCATCACTCTCATTTCTCTTCCCAATTTTTCCTCTATTTCTCTTACTTGCATTTCCAAATCCTTTTTGAGCTCTTCCATGGCCTGAGACCAATTCATATTTTTCTTGGAGGCTTTGGATGTAAGAGTGTTGTAGTCTTCTTCAGAGTGTATGTTTTGATTATCCTTGTCACCAAAATAAATTTCTGTAGTCTGAGTTTTTTCTGCTGTTTGTTCATTTTCCCAGCCAATCATTTGACTTTTTAAACTCTTTGTTAAGGTAGGGCTCTGCTTCCAGTGTGGTGGGTATATTGTCCCAAACTTCAGGGGGCTGTGCAGATATTTTCAGAGATACTTCTAGGGACCTGTACGTTTTCAGTTCTGCCAAGGTGGTGTGACCTAAGGAGAGATGTTTACTCCTCTCCTGGTCTGTTTTCTATTCTGTGAGTAACCACAAAGCACTCTTTTCTGCCCTGAAACTGTGAGGAGGATCCCTGTTTTACCACTACCACAAACTCCTCTATGCCAGCACTCCTTCTCACCCCAGGGCCACCAACCAGGACTGTGACCCAGATCCAAGCACAGCCAAAGCAACAGAATTCTGCCTCAGTGCCAGCAAAGAGATCCCTACAATCCCTCTCTGGTCAGCCACTCAATCCCCCCATTTTTGGTGTGCCAAGAGGTCTGGAAGCAGCTGCCACTGCCATAACTACCTCCAACTGCCTGGGGCTGTGCTGGGGCTGGGACCAGACCCAGCTCCTCTCTCACTCAGGCCTGACAGACCTTTTCTACTGACCATCTAAATTGTCTTTGGCATTTGTGTGTTGAGTAGTCTAGAAACTGCCCCGGCTGCCAGAGATCCAGTCCCCTGAGGCCTGTTCTGGGTCACTGGAGCTGGGTCTGTGCTGGTGTGGCTCCTGCTGGACTGCATTCCTCTCCCAGACTGGTGCAACAGACTTTTCCTGTCAAACTTCTAGGTTGCCTTGGGCTAGAAATTTGTTTCACTCTGTCTTTTTGTGGGTTCTGCTGCTCTAGAATTTGTTTAGAGTCATAAAAGTTTTACAGGTATTTGGAGGGATTTGGGGGAGAGCTCAAGCGAGTCCCTGTCTGTACTTTAACATCTTAGCTCTACTCCTCCCCAATCAGTTTGTTCTTTTTTTTAAGGGTAATAAATTCAATCTATAGCTTTCGAAGTTATACTATTTAACTGTGCTTCTTTCTTTCTGTTCTCTTCTCTGCATTAAAAATGATATAAATGATGTAAGAACAATCTATAGAAATAATATTTACATTTCCTTAACCTACCATTTGGTAACACTGTTAAAAAAAAAGAAGCCAAAAACAAAGAAGAAATGAGCCTAGTCTAACACAACTTTCTTCTTGAGCTCATTTCTTCTCTTTGTGACCACTTCTTTTAAGTACTCACAAATCATTTCTTAATAGCTGTCAAAGGCAGGTGTATGAGCTTGTAGTTTAAAAAATCTGCCTTCTTCTATTCTGAGAAACTTGGGACCATATTTTCCCATCTCTGTCATGGAGTGATGCTCTGATTGCCAAGATTTTTCAAAAATCACCAAAAGCAAACACATCTATAAATTCATTCGAATGCTGTTACACATCTAGTTTCATGGCTTAAAATCATCCAGAGGAATTAAATACTTTATTTCCACCTCTTCACTTCCTTGTAACCATTTTTTATTCATTCTCTATCTGAAGACCATTTTCATAGGTAGAGAAAATAGAAGCAAAGTAGTAGTTGGAGAGTTCTTCCTTCCTTCTGGTCACCATTATCATCATTCCATCTACTCTCAATCAGTCTTATTCTTCCTCTGGTTTTTGTCTTGCCCCTGAGTGTGCTGAAGTTTTTTTTTTTAATTATTGTTAGCCTTCATTATAAGCCTCAGTTTATTCCTTCAACAGTTGCTAAGTGTCCATTATGTCATGAAGTGTTAGAAAACAGGAAATAAAGAGAAGAATAAAGTAATCCATGCCTTCAAGAAGCTTGCATTCTATTGAGTAGGGCTGAGATAGAAAGACATAAGAAAATACAAAATAAATTCAAAATAAATGCAAAATGATGTGGGGGTCCTCAGGTGTAGAGCACTGCATATATATTTTCTCATCTTTTCAATATTTTGATTGGATTTGCTATTTCCCCTTCTTTCTCTTTTAAATTTTTATTTAAAAAATTTTTTGTTTTATGAGTCAGCTCTCTAAGAATGAGAAGCAGAGGGAAATGGAAAATTTAGGTGACATAAAAATAAAATATCAATAAAATGAGTTTTTAAAAAGTAAATGCAAAGTAAATTTTGGTGAGAGGGTACTAACAACTAAAGGATCAGGAAAGGCCTTGTTTAGAAGGCAGTACTTAAATAAAACTTTGAAGGAAGCTAGGGATTCTGAGAGATGGAGCCATCAGAATTTGGGTCTTCAAAGAATTCTTTCCCTTGATCCAACTTCAACTGGAGAAACTGGGATCCTACTTACGATTTCTCTGTTGAATAAAAATTCTTCTCTCTCTTGAAATCTTCTCTCTCAAAGTATAAAGTTAGGATCAGAGTATAATGCACCTTTTCCATTCCACCCTAGTACTGCTTCTCAGGGTTAATAGGCTATATACAGTTGAGTGAATTCCATGGTAGTATAGGTAGTTTTCTAGTTTGGAAAACGGCAAAGCATGGATGAGACAAGAAATCTCCATATGGAGAGGAAATAGGCCAAAACTAATAAGTGGGAGGATAGGTTGTGAAAATGAAGTGCCAGAACCTTGGGCTTTAATAGGTCAGTTTTGTGCACATCATGCTCACTTCCATGTCTACCTACCTCCGACCCTGACACTCAGCTTTTCCAGCTACTCTTAGGTGGTGTCTTCCCTCATTAGAATGTAAACTTCTTGAGGGCAGGGGCTGGCTTGCTTGCACTTATTTGTATACAATGCACTTAGCACAATGCCTGGAACATAATAAATGCTTAATAAATGTTTTATCTATCCATCTATCCATCCATCTATCTATCTATCTATCTGTCTGTCTGTCTGTCTGTCTGTCTATCTGTCTGTCTATCATCTATCTTTCCATCTATCATAGCAATATCCAGACCAGAAATCAGATTAAAACAAATATCCCAAAGGAGAAGGCAAGCTGTGAGAGGCAAAGTTTAGAACAGTTCATATTGAAGTAAACAATACAGTATCCAGCTTGATAAAAGGTTTCTTCTAGTTTAACCCTGGACCCAGCAAATGGGCAAAAATGACAAAAATGGCAAAAATTGTTGGCGGCATTGTGAAATGATGCAAAGATTTTGGAAAGCAATTTGTAGTTATGCAAATAAAGCGAGTAAAATATCTATACCCTTTCAAATAGAAACTCCATTATTGGGCTTATACCCCTAGGAAGCCATTGATAAATAAGTAAATAAAATTTCCTATATATTCCAAAATATCTATAGCGGTACTTTTTGGCTACCTCAAGTATGGATGGGAAATGAAGTAGATGCCCATCAGTTGGGAAGTGGCTAAACAAATTATGGTACATGAATGTAATGAAATATTACTATGCTGTAAGAAAATATGTATGTCAGTACCATCAATATTGTACAATGATTAGCTGCAAATGACTTAGGTATTCTCAGCAATACTACGATCCAAGACAATCCCTAAGGACTGATGATGTAAAAAACTATTTAGCTCTAGATAAAGAACTAATGGAGTCAATGAAGATTGAAGCATATTACTTTTACTTTCTTTTTTTAAATCTGTGTTTTCTTCCAAAACATGACTAATATGGAAATATGTTTTGTATGACTGCAAATATATAACCTATGTTAAATTGCTTGCATGATCAATAAGTGGGAAGGGAAGGGTAAAAGGGAGGAAGAGAATTTGGAACTCAAAGTTTTAAGAAATGAATGTTCAAAACTATTTTAACATGTAGTTGCAGAAAAACAAAAAAATTAAATTAAAAAGAAATGATATATATGATGACAACTGAGAAGCATGGAAAGATCTAAATGAATTGATGCAGGGTGAGGTAGCCAGAGCCAAGAAAATAATACACGCGGTGATTATAACAATGTAAGTAGAAAGAACAATGACATACACAAAATGGTAAGTAAATGTAATGAAACTATAAGGATCAAGTGGGACTCAAGTGAAGAGATACAAGAAGATACCTAACCTATTCCTTAGTGGAGGTGAGAAGTCCACAAGTGTTTTGCATTGCACATTTTCAAACTTTCTCAATGTATTTATCAGTTGTGCTGACATTTTTTTTTTCCTTTCAAGGGAAAAATGCTGCTTGTTGTTTGGGATAGCTCTCAGGTAGGTGGAGGGGGAGAAATTATATGGTGATATAAGAGACAGAAAACATCAATAAAAATTATATTTAAAAAGGTTGCCTTAGTTTTTCTCCCTATATTTTTCTGTTGGCATTGACATCTGTATTTATATGCTTAGTCATATTTCCTTTTAGCTTGAAAGCTCCTACCACCATCTTTCTTCATGGAATTATGGGACCCTTTACAGGCAATTCCCAACATTCTCCTTCTTGCTTAAGACAGCATGGTTTCCTTCTTCCTAGATCTGAGTTATTTTTATTCCTGGAAGTGAGATCAAGAAAAACAAGTCAGAGAGAATCATAGAGCTAGGAGAGGCCTTAGAAGTTATTTCGTTCAACTTTCTCATTTTAGAGATGTGAAACTTAAAGCTTAGAAATGTAATTGACTGACTACCTCAAGATGACACAAGTGATCACCTCGCAATTTGGACTCAGGTTGGCTGACTCCAACAGTGATCTTTCTATTTGAACATTCCTTCCTTGTCTCTTCTATCTTCTGAAGAATGAAATAATCACTAAGGCAAAACAACGCTTTCTTAGCTTCCCTGCTTTTAGAAGAAGGAGAGTCCCAGAAGAATTTTGGACAATTGAATTGTCTAGATAATTTTCTAATACTACTCAATCCTGCCTCCGTGCCAGATTGGCAATCTGCTTCTAGAACTCACCTGATTCCTATTTCTGTTATCCCATCTATTATATACTCCCACTAAAATAACTCTTGTTTCTCCCTCCTCATCCAAATGTTTATCACTAGGCTTCCCTTTAGGGTTTGTGAATTTCTACACTGGAATAAATGTGCTTGATATATGGTGCCATTCCACTTACCCTTTTATCTCATCTGTTCCTTTAGAATAAAGTATATCCTTCCATTGTAGTATTCTGCTCACATCCTACCAAATCTCCACTTAATATATGAGGTTGAATTTATTTCCTTGCACTAAGATCTCATCTTCACCTTGTTTACTACCCACACACTGCACCTTTATGTATAGATATATGAGAGCAGATATTGTTTTCTGTAACTTACTGGTCACATCTCCTACTGTTCTCTCTTCTTTATCATACCTCTTACTTGGTGGTACCATGCTTAGAGGTACTAGGTGGGTAGTTTTTTCTCCTGTTTAAATGACTTTTTGATCCTATTTTCTAGGAAAACATTTTCTTCTTGAACTTCATTAAATGTACTCCATTGCTGGCCGAGAACCTATCATTCTTTAAACCCAAGCCCTTGTCCATAAATTAACGTCCTGTTCTCAAACACTTCCCCTACTTTTATTTGTCTTCTAAAAGCCTCCTTTCAAATAGCAGTAATGATGAAAAAACTTTAGTGTGTTTATTACATTGTCAGTTTTCAACTCAGGGTTCTCATTTCTTGATGCTTTCTGCTTTGTTTCTTCAGATGCATTTTCTTGTTTTCCTCTTGAATCATTTCTTCTATTCTTTCAAGGAATACTTCATTGAACCTGATAAGCCTAAGAGTAAGGGGATATTTCTCTAACCATTTCACTTTTTCATCTATCAGGCAACTTGTACATATGTAATTATTTGCTCCCTTCTGGAGAAGCTAAAAGATAAGTTTCTCCAAGACACTAGAACATTCCCTTCATCCTCATACATTGTGAAATTGAGTTAGAGTTCTTTTTTCTAGTAAGTTGCTCTACAAACTACTATAACAAATTGCCTGTTTGCTAGGAGGGGGACCTTACCACAGGTATAAAGGTATTATTATTATTATTTTAAGCAGCCATGACTACTTTTTCTCTGATTATCTTGTGCTGCTTCCCCAGTGTTTCATCTCTCATTAGCAGAGTCTGACCGACATCCTATCACAAAGAGTACCCATAATCCACTGTCATCTGTACAGCCAGAAGTATTTGGTGTGTGTGTGTGTGTGTATACACAGACATATACACATACAAATTTATATGTATATATTACATATACACACATACATAAATATATATACATACATTTATCAAAAATATATACCAAATATACCATATGTATGTATATATATATATGACTTCCAGTCATCTTTCATCTTCTTTCATCTGTTCTTTTTGCTCACTCCTGGGTATTGTTTCCTCCTTCAAGAGAAAAGAAAACATCTTATCACTTCTCAGTTTGACTCTCAGCAGAAGTAAAGGTTTCATAAGTTTATAAATATAATTGAGTTACAGAAAAAATTCCGATCCTTTCTTCAAGCTGGTGGAAATAAATTGCAGGCAAGCCAACAGGACTTGCATATTTTATGAACTGCTGAGAACACAGCCTTCCCTGATATGGGAAAGAAGGGTGATGATCAGTAATTGTCATTGAAAGACTTAGGTGATTTGACGACTATGGTTCCGTGTCTAACGACTATGATCTGGGGACAAGTGTCTTTTGACAAAACCTGAAGAATTTGGGAGTATTTACTAAGTAAAGAGCATCCAAAACTATTTTCTAATGAAGGAAGAACAATTGAGAAGGAATGAGCTTTTAACAATTCCTGCTACAAACAGAAGGGCACCTATATTGAAATCTGGAAGACCTGAGTTCAAATCCTTCCTCAGGCACTTATTAGCTGCAGGATCCTGGGCAAGTCACTTAACTGCTACCAGCCTCAGTTTCCTTAATTGTAACATAGGAGTAATAAAAGCACTGAACTATCAGGATTGTTGTGATGATCAAATAAGATAATATTTGGAAAGCACAAAGCAAGCCATATATCAGATAAATTAGAAATAATTAATAAAGGGAAGACAGTAGAATTAAGAAGTTTTGGGAAAGGTTTCCTGTAAAAGATGGGATTTTAGTTGGGGCATAAAGGAAGCCAGAGAAGTTGGTAGGCAGAGTTGAAGGAGAACTTCCCAGGAATAGGAAAATCCTAGTTCTTCCTGACTCTGAAGCTGGCTTTCTAACCAGTATACCATGCTGTAGCAACTAAATATGACATTAAAAAAAGAAATCTTAAAAGGAGGAAAGTTCTGATCTGACATCTTACTGCCATTACTTAAACTCTCCATTACTCGCCCACCCTTCACAGCCCCCAACCAGGACTTCTCTGAACCCTCTACCTGCTTGGGAGATTCTGACACTTGAATCATGGTGCTTGATTACGAAATGTTACTTTTGATTAGTGGTCTCTCTCCTCAAGTATTTCCGGTCATGTTTGGCTTTGGCATTTCAACTTGGCTTTACAGTTTCCACCTCAGTGCCTTTGCACAGGTCACCACTCCATATCTGGAATGGATTCTCTCCTCTTACATTCTCTCTAGACTGAGTTCAGACTCTGCCCCCTGCTTCTAATGAGAAATGGAATCCCTATAGTTGTTAATGCTTTCTCCATTAACAAATTGTCTTTATCTTTCTCTCTCTATCTTTCCATTCATTTATTTGCTTACTTATTAATGAATTTGTTCATTCCTCCATCCATTTATTTAGCTGTTTATTTGCTTAATTACTTATTTATGTCTATGTGTTAAATCCATCAGTAGAACATAGCTTTCTTTGAGGCAAAGTCTGCTTTCCATCTTTGTCTTTGTGTCCTGAGTACTTTGCATCAATGTTACATACACAGTAGGCACTTAAATGTGTATTGAAATGAATCTGATTGCTGCTGGTGTAAGACCAAAGATATAATTTAACTTCAGATGGTTTGAGAGTTTCTTTGAAGGATGATTCTGAGATAGATAGAGACAAGATACAAAGCTTCCTGGGATGCAATACAGTGGGAACAGGTTTTACAAATATGCATGATTTTAATGCCAAGAAACTAAGTTTTTCATGACACATTTATTTTATCAGAGGTCAATGTTGAATAAGTTTCACTGAAGACTCAAAGCTTATATTAGACAGTTACACACAGGAATCAAATTTTTCAAATTCAAGGGGCATAAATCTCAAACTTTTCATTAAGTACAAAAAAACTTTGTTTTATCTGTATTTGGATGTGATATGAAGCATAGTTTTGGTATCATATTGGGCTTCTAGTCCTGTTTGCAAGACATTTGAAAATCTTGTCTATCCTTTAGGAATCTATAATAGAAATGCTCTGAAATACATAGAGTTGTAAAAAATGCACAAAATGCTATAGAAGTTTATGCTGTTATTTCTACTTAAAATTCTTCAAAATCAGGAGTAAAATATTGAATTTCCTATCAGATATGGTTGATTTGTTGACCAATTTTGCTGAATTGTTTTTTTTCTTTTAAAAATGTTTAAAGAGATGGATTAATGGGGAAAATATATTTTGAAATGAAATCGATATAAAATCAAAAGATAACAACAAAATGAGATAAATAGAGGGCCATTATAGATTTTCAATAACTCCCTATTGCTTCCAGGATAAAATATTAAAATTTTACATATGGTATTTGAAGTCTTCTACAGTATTACCTCTCCAGTTTGATTTCAGCTTAATGCCCTTATGGACTCTATGTTATCATATTCAAATGGCTGCTAACTGTTCCCCAGCCCCAACTTTCCATTTCCTGCCTCTATGCCTATGTGTTTTCCCACATAAAAAAGATGCTTCCTCCTCATTTGCATCTAGTAGCATCATTGGATTGCTTCAAAGGACAGCTCAGCTGCCACCTCCTCCAAAAACCCATTCATGGCGTTGTCCAGTTTCTGACTCTACTCTAAAGGTCACTTTAATGTCTTGAGATTCCTGTCCTACCACATCACTCAACTAAATCTGCTCTCTGCAAAGTTACTGGTAGTCTTTTAGTTGGCAGATCTGAAGGTCTTTTTTTCAATCCTCATCCTTCTTGACCTCTCTACTTCATCTGACACAGTTGGTCACAGTTCTCTCTTGAATATTTCCTCCTCTGTGGGATTTTATGACACTGTTCTTCTCCTGCCTATGTGACCAGACCTTCCCAGTCTGCATTGCTTGAACATCAGTCCTCTCTCTTGTCTATTACTGGATAGAATTCATGACTCTCAAGTAGGCCTTTTCTTTGTATCCTGTTTAAGTGATCTTAGTTTCGTGTGTTCAACTGTCATATATCCATAACTCACAGATCTCCATATCCAGCCCTACTTTCTCTACTAAAGTCGTCTCCCACATCAGCAAATGCTTCTTGGACATTTCCAATTAGATGGCTTATAGACATCTCCAACTTGATATGTCCAAAGTAGGAATTCTCCCAAATGTTTCTTTCTTCTTAACTTCCCTAGTTCAACTGAGATCACCAGTATCCTTCCAGTTCTCCAGGTTTGCAACCTGAGAATGATCCTCAACTCTTCTCTCTTCCTCATCCTGCATTTCTAACGAGTTGTCAAGATTCATTGATTCTGCCTCCTACTATTGCTCACATTTGTCCTTTTCTTTCCACTCATATAGCCAGTACCCTAATTCAGGCCCTCACCACGGGCCTAGGCTATTGAAATAACCTTTTCATTTGTCTCCTCGCATGTTGACCTTTTCCCTCTCCAATGCAGCACACTGTTATTGTTGTAGTTATTCAGTCACTTCACTTGTGTCTGACTCTTCATGACCTCATTTGGGGTCTTCTTGGCAAAGATATAGGAGTGGTTTGTCATTTCCTTCTTGAACTCATTTTACAGATAAGGAAACTGAGGCAAACAGGGTTAAATGACTTGCTCAGGATGACACAGCTGGCAAGTATCTGAGACTGGATTAGAATTCAGGTCTTCCTGACTCCAAGCCAGGAGATCTGTCCAATGAACCACCTAGTGTCCCATTCAGTCTACACAGCTGGAAAATTGATATCCCTAAATCACAGATCTGAGCATATCACTCCTTCGCTCAAAAAGCCCCAGGGCTCCCCCTTGCTTTTAGTATAAAATACAAATTCATTGATTTGACTTTTAAAGTCCTTCACAATCTGGCTCAAGCCTGCTTTCCCAGCTTATTGCATATTCCCTTCCTTCACCTGCTTGTGAAAAACTGGCATCATTGCTGTTGCCTATTCACAGCATTCTCTTTTCTGCATCCCCTTCCTTTGCATGTGGTGTATGTACCTCATGCTTGGGATGCACTGCCTTCTCACTTCTGCCAAGCTCATTCCACCTCTTCCTTGGTAGTGCTCTGTCTCCTTGGAAATTTCTTTGTATTTACTTTACATATAGTTTATATTGCCTTAGGTAATGCACAGTCCCCCCCCTCCCATAGAAGGTATGCTTTTTGAGGGTAATTACAGTTTCTTTTTTATTTTTTGCATCTGACTCAGTACCTTGCAAAGAGTAAATGCTTAAAAAATGTTGTATGGACTATTACCATCTTTATTAAGAAGAGGGTAGTTTTTTGTCTAAATAAAGAATACCTTATTTCATTAATTTGAAAACAAATTCACAAAAGATCACCCTCTCAAACTGATTGTAGTAATAGTCAACATAAAATGGATAATATCAGACAGTTTGTATAATTAAACCATTCTCTAAGATGGTGGTTAAATGGATATTTCACCAGATTACGAGGTGGGTGAAATAATTTTAACAGGCATTTTGGAAATCCAAAGTTCTATCAATATATTATATTTTACTGAAAGTCCATATTTTGCCTTGGAGTATTATACTCAGTTTTGTCGGGTAGGTGATTCTTGGTTTTAATCCTAGCTCCTTTGACTTCTGGAATACATATTCCAAGCCCTTCAATCCCTTAATGTAGAAGCTGCTGGATGTTGTGTTATCCTGATTGTGTTTCGACAATATTCAAATGGTTTCTTTCTGGCTGCCTGCAATATTTTCTCTTTACCTGGGAACTCTGGAATTTGGCTACAATATTCCTAGGAGATTTCTTTTGGGGATCTTTTTCAAGAGGCGATCAGAGGATTTTTTCAATTTCTATTTTACCCTCTGGCTCTAGAATATCAGGGAAGTTTTCTTTAACAACTTCTTAAAAGATGATATCTAGGCTCTTTTTTTGATCATGGCTTTCAGGTAATCCATTAAGTTTTAAATTATCTCTCCTGGATCTATTCTCCAGGTCAGTGGTTTTTCCAATGAGATATTACACATTGTCTTCCATTTTTTTCATTCTTGTGGTTCTGTTTTATAATATCTTGATTTCTCATAAAGTCACTAGCTTCCACTTGCTCCAATCTAATTTCTAAGGTGGTATTTTCTTCAGTGTTCTTTTGGACCTCCTTTTCCATTTGGCTAATTCTGCCTTTTAAGGCATTCTTCTCCTCATTGGCTTTTTGGAGCTCTTTTGTCATTTGGGTTAGTTCAATTTTTAAGGTGTTATTTTTTTCCAGTATTTTTTGGGTCTCCTTTAGCAAGTCATTGACTTGTTTTTCATGATTTTCTCACATCACTCTCATTTCTCCTCCCAATTTTTCCTCTACTTCTTTTACCTGCATTTCCAAATCCTTTTTGAGCTTTTCCATGGCCTGAGACCAATTCATACTTTTCTTGGAGGCTTTTGATGTAGGCTCTTTGACTTTGTTGGCTTCTTCTGGCTGTATGTTTTGATCTTCATTGTCACCAAAAAATGATTCTATTGTCTGAGTCTGAATCTGAGTCCTTTCTTGCTGCCTGGTCATGTCCCCAGCCAACTACTTGACCCTTGAGCTTTTTGTCAGGGTGTGACTGCCTTTAATGTGTACAGTACTTTGTCCCAAGCTTTAGGGGCATTGTGCTGCTGTTTTCAGAGCTACTTCACTGCAACTTCTGCCACACCAGTGCTCCTCCTCCCCCAAGAACCTTCAACCAGGATCATGACCCAAATCCAAGCAGGGCAAAGCAAGTGAACCCTGCCTCTGTGCCAGATAAGCGCTCCCTGCACTCCTGCTCTGATCTGCAGCTTGATTCCCCCCACCATGTGGGCCAGAGACTCTGGAAGGAGCCACAGGAGCTTCCTGCTGCTGCTGCCATGCTACCTCAGGTGCCCCTGGGGCTGGGGCTGGACCAAGCACTTCTCTCACCCTGATCCAGCAGTTTTCCCACTGACCTGCTTAGTTGTCTCTGGCATTTGTGGGTTGAGAAGTCTGGTAACTGCCACAGCTCAGTGATTCAGGGCCTTAAGGCCTGTTCCACCAGACTCCGAGTCTGGTCTGTCCTGGTGAGGCCCACAGTGGGCTGCACTGTGCTCCCAGCATGATGTGATAGACTCTTCTCAGCCATATTGGGCTGTAGACTTATTTCTCTCTATTATTTTGTGTGTTCTGTAGCTCTAGAATTTATTCAGAGTCATTCTTTACAGGTTTTTGGATGGATTTGGGGAGAGCTTAAGTGAGTCCCTGTTTTCCAGTCACCATCTTGGCTCTGCCACCCCGTCAAGATGTTATAAATCTAAAATTCAACTTCTGTAAGATATACTTAAACTGTAAGAAAGGGGCAGAGCCAAGATGGCAGCTGGAAAGCAGGGACTAGTGTGAGCTCCCCGCTGAGTCCCTCCAAAAACCTATAAAAAATGGCTCTGAACCAATTCTAGAACTGCAGAACTCACAAAACAGCAGAGGGAAGCAGGGCTCCAGCCCAGGACAGCCTGGATGGTCTCTGGGGGAGGTCTACCCTGCATGGAGCCAGGAGCAGAATGGAGCTGAGCGGAGCAGAGCCCAACATGAGTGGTGAGGACCAACCAGACCAGGAGCCGGGTGGAGCATGGCCTAGTGCCCTGAATCAGTGAGCTGCAGCAGTTACCAGACTTCTCAACCCACAAACACCAAAGACAACAGAGAAGGTTAGTGGGAAAAGCTGCGGGAGTGGAAGGAGTTCATGGTTCTTAGCCCCGGTGGCAGTGGAGGTGGAGCAGCGACAGATGTACAGGTGCAGTTGCTTACGGCCCCAGGCCCACCTGGTGGGAGGAATTAAGTGGCGGATGAGAGCAGGAGTGCAGAGCTTGCTGAAGATCTAAGTCCAGTCCGGGTTAGGGGTTCTTGGGCAAGGAGGAGTGCTGGTGTGGCAGCGCATGCACCCAAGCTTGGAACATAGTTCTCTAAACTCTAAAAGCAGTTATACCCCACTGAAAAACTCAAGGGTCAAGTTAGTTGGTTGGGAATATGGCCAGGCAGCAAAAATGCACCCAGATTCAGTCGCAGACTTTGGATTCTTTCTTTGGTGACAAAGAAGACCAAAACATACAGACAGAAGAAGTTAACAAAGTCAAAGAGCCTAAAACAAAAGCCTCCAAGAAAAACGTGAACTGGTCCCAGGCCATGGAAGAGCTCAAAAAGGAGCTGGAAAAGCAAGTTAGAGAAGTAGAGGAAAAATTGGGAAGAGAAATGAGAAGGATGCAAGAAAACCATGAAAAACAAGTCAATGACTTGCTAAAGGAGACCTAACAAAATACTGAAAAATACACTGAAGAAAACAACACCTTAAAAAACAGACTGACTCAAATGGCAAAAGAGCTCCAAAAAGCCAATGAGGAGAAGAATGCCTTGAAAGGCAGAATTAGCCAAATGGAAAAGGAGGTCCAAAAGACCACTGAAGAAAATAGTACCTTAAAAATTAGATTGGAGCAAGTGGAAGCTAGTGACTTGATGAGAAATCAAGATATTACAAAACAGAACCAAAGGAATGAGAAAATGGAAGACAATGTGAAATATCTCATTGGAAATACCTCTGACCTGGAAAATAGATCCAGGAGAGATAATTTAAAAATTATTGGACTACCTGAAAGCCGTGACCAAAAAAAGAGCCTAGATATCATCTTTCAAGAAATTATCAAGGAGAACTGCCCTAATATTCTAGAGCCATAGGGCAAAATAGAAATTGAAAGAATCCACCAATTGCTTCCTCAAATGGATCCCAAAAAGAAATCTCCTAGGAATATTGTCACCAAATTCCAGAGCTCCCAGATCAAGGAGAAAATACTGCAAGCAACCAGAAAGAAACAATTTGAGTATTGTGGAAACACAATCAGAACAACCAAAGATCTGGCAGCTTCTACATTAAGAGATCAAAGGACTTGGAATACGATATTCCGGAGGTCAATGGAGCTAGGATTAAAACCTAGAATCACCTACCCAGCAAAACTGAGTATCATGCTCCAAGGCAAAATATTAACTTTCAATAAAATAGAGGACTTTCAAGCATCTCAGTGAAAGGACCACGAATAGAAAATTTGACTTTCAAACACAAGAATCAAGAGAAGCATGAAAAGGTAATCAAGAAAAAGAAATTTCAAGGGACTTACTAAAGTTGAACTGTTTTGTTTACATTCCTACATGGAAAGATGATGTGTATGATTCATGAGACCTCAGTATTAGGGTAGCTGAAGGGAATATGCATATATATATATATATGTATATATATATATATGTATAAGTGAATGTGTATGTATCTATGTATGTGTGTATATATATATATATATATATATATATATATATACATATCGAGAGAGAGAGAGAGAGAGAGAGAGAGAGATAGAGAGCAATCACACGATAAGTTGAAGATGAAGGGAAGTTATCTAAAAGAAATAAGATAAAATTAAGGGATGAGAGAGGAATATATTGAGAGAGGGAGATAGGGAGAGATAGAATGGGGTAAATTATCTCGCATAAAAGCAGCAAGAAAAAGCAGTTCTGTAGGAAGAGAAGAGAAGGAAGGTGAGGGGGGAATGAGTGAATCTTGCTTTCATCAGATTTGACCTGAGGAGGGAATACCATACATACTCAATTGGGTATCTTACCCCACAGGAAAGAAGAAGGAAGAAGATAAAAAAGGGGGGGATGATAGAAGGGAGGGCAGATGGGGGTGGAGGTAATCAAAAACAAACACTCTCGAAAGGGGACAGGGTCAAGGGAGAAAATTCAATAAAGGGGGATAGGTTAGGAAGGAGCAAAATATAGTTAGTCTTTCACAACATGAGTATTGTGGAAGGGTTATACATAATGATACACATGTGGCCTATGTTGAATTGCTTGACTTCTTAGCGAGGGTGGGTGGGAAAGGAAGATGGGAGAGAATTTGGAACTCAAAGTTTTAAAAACAGATGTTCAAAAACAAACAAAAAAATTTTTGCATGCAACTAGAAAATAAGATACACAGGCAACGGGGCATAGAAATTTATCTTGCCCTACAAGAAAGGAAGGGAAAAGGGGATGGGAGGGGAGTGGGGTGACAGAAGGGAGGGCTGACTGGGGAACAGGGTAACCAGAATATATGCCATCTTGGAATGGTGGGGAAGGTAGAAATGGGGAGAAAATTTGTAATTCAAACTCTTGTGAAAATCAATGCTGAAAACTAAATATATTAAATTAAAAAAATATAAAAAAAGATAAACTTAGCTGATTATATATGTGAGGCTATATGATGCTGCTTTTTTGTGAAAGTTTTCATCTTATTTTCCTCTTCAAAATTGCCTTTAATGCTATTTTCATCAATATTTCAATTCTGGAATTTTTTAAGGGGCAAGTCTAGAAGGGCTAAATAAGAGGAATTTGGGAAAGTTATATGTGTGTGTGTATACATACATACATACATACATACATACATATATACATACATATATACATTTATGTATACACACACAGACATACACACACACACACACACACACCTGTATTACCATAGTAGAAGGATTGTAGGCTGCAGAGAATCTAGAAAGAGGAAAGTCAAATTTTCTGAATTTCTCTGTGCTTATCAAGCACTCTCAGGGAGTGTACTCTGATTTTAAATAACCAATACCAGTCATTTAGGAATAAAATACCCTAGAGGGAAGCCATCTAGCTACCCTAGTGTGACTGGAAAACAATCTCTTAAGAATACCTACTCACTTTTCTTTGATATTATAGTAACCAAGCAACTTTCTCCTTTTATAATTTGGCTCCTTAAATGAACTTATGCATCCAGGAGAGAGTTCTCTGTAGAGATTCAACAAACATTTAATATGTGTCTAAGCAATTTCTATCCTAGATGCTAAAGATATAAAGATCTTAAAAAAGGATGATACAGAAATGAAGAGATGACCCATGTGAGTTCTTAGAATAAATATTCCTCACACTATGAATCAATGCATTTTAATTCCAGTTTATTTGTCATTCTATTATGAAATCAATTAAATTGACTTGTGAAAGCTTATGATTGCTGGATAAGAAGATTAAATAGAATTTTTAAACTTGTAAAATTGAGGATCAGACTGTGGCCCCGTAGTAGTGACTCCACCAATGATCAGACACATATCTCATAGATGCCTTACCTGTTTAGCAGCTGACAATATCTCTTTATGTCTCTCTCTCTCTCTCTCTCTCTCTCTCTCTCTCTCTCTCTCTCTCTCTCTTTCTCTCTCTCTGTGTCTTTCTCCCCTAAATAGCTCTCCCCTATACTCACTCCCCATCCCCACCTTAGCTCCAAAAAAATACTTTTAGGATACTCCATAAGTTTTTTGGGTGTGAAAACCAACTGAGCCATTCATGACAGCTGTCTCTATCTGCTTTCTATGCTTGATAAAATTTAAGATACACCTGATATTGTTGGCAGCCCTACTTCTATTTTGTGTATTTTACTTCTAGTTTGGGAACTACTGCCCACAGAGAGTTAGTAGAACATCCTTAATTTTGGACACATGTGTGTGTGTTGGGGGTGGGGGCCTTATAGGGTAGGAAATAAGAAGGATCCAAAGATATAGCTAATCTTCCCACACTCTACTGTGACCTAGTTGTGGCATTAGTTCAGAAGGTCAATAAACCAGGGAGAGAAAGAATATAAACATCTAGTGCCTTTTTGTGAAAGTTTACATTTTATCTTCCTCTTCAAAGTCACCTTTAATGTAATTTTCAACAATAGTTCAATTCTGGAATTTTTGAAGGGGCAAGTGTTGAAGGGCTAAATATGAGGAATTAGGGAAGCATAAGGTGTGGTAGCATGGAAAGTGCTGGGCCTGGAGTCAGGAAGACTCATCCTTCTGAGTTCAAATCTGGCCTGAAACACTTACTAGCTTTGTGACACTGGGCAAGTCACTTAACCCTGTTTGCCTCCGTTTCCTCAATTGTAAAATGATCTGGAGAGGGAGATGGCAAACCACTCCAGTATCTTTGCCCAGAAAACCCCAAATGGGGCCACAAAGAGTTGGACATGACTGAAAACAACTGAACAGTAACACATATGGAGTAAGGAGATGTAGCTTTACACTTGTATTACTTTGAAGATGGATATTAGGTCAATGAAATTGGTGAGGGAGGCTTATCTTGTATAAGAATAAAATGTGAGACTTATAAAGATCTTAAGAGATCATCTATTCCAGCGCCTTCATTTTACAGTTGAAGATGCCGAGGCTCAGGGAGGTGAACTAACTTGCTCATGGTCGTAGGGCTAGTCAGTAACAGAGAGAGACAGGATGCTGGGTCTCTTGAATCTGAGCACCGTGTTCTTTCCTTCACAGATGTGACCATGGGCATGCCACTTGATCTCTCTAGCTCTCAGATTTCTCACCTGTAGAATGAATTGATGTAAAATGGGTCTAAATTTCCTTGAGGTATTTTTGTGAATGGAGAGCAGAATGTGTAAAAAATCCCTTGGAGAATATGAATTATTGTGTAAATTGTGAGGTATGATAGAAATGTGATCTAGTTAATAACAGTTTCAATAATAATTGTTTTTATGATAATAATTTATATCATTATTATTATTAATTTGCTCTTATTAGTTGCTCTGGGCTCTCTTTATGGTGGTCTCTGTGTAGAAAGAAATTATTTCTTAAATTCATCTCATCTTTATTATGAAACAATTTAAATAATTAGCTAACATTGATATGGCTCTTACTATGTGCTAGGCATTGGGCCAGGTGCTTTACAATTCTAATCTCATATAATAACGATAATAATAATGATAGCTAACATTTTATAGCATTTACAATATGCCAGGCACTGGGCTAAAAACTTTATAATTATTACTTCATTTGCATCTCATAACAGCCCTGGGAGGTAGCTGTTATTATTATCACCTTTTTTTACAGATGAGGAAACTGAGACAAACAGAGGCGAAAGTGACTTGCCCAGGGTAACACAGCTTGTAAGTGTTCAAGGCTTAAATATGTGTGCTAAATCAGCCACCCTACACAATCCATCTGTAACAGCAAGCACCCTAGCATACCCAGGACAGCCTGCTCGCACAGGTTCTTGGATCTGCTTTTCTAGGAAAGACTGCTCAAAAAGGGGTTAACAATCCTACTTTTAATTACATTCACTAGTTCAGGGGAAAGGTCAGAACATCAGAGAAGATACAAACAGAGAAATTAGCACAAAGACCAACAGATGGGGCTCTAACAGCCTGATCAAAGCAATATTGCTATATACTTCACATACACCACTGGATTGAGAGAGCCTTTACATCTGAGCAGTTGGGGAGCTCTGAACATACAGCTACTCAGAGTCTTGACCAGGAAATCAAAAGAGCCTTCTTATAAGCCAGCCCCCAAAGCAAAATACCAACTCAGAGTATATACACACTTCCCAGAGTCAGAAGGCATCACAACCCTTGTGACTCAGTGCCTAATTAACTTCGTACCAAAAGGTGTGAAAACCTTCCTACAAGCAAGCCTCCTCTAAGCAAGCTTCCCTTAATGGGCTTCACATGAGATCTATTAATGGGTGGGGAAGATCTTCATATCTCATTAACGTTACACCACCTCACATAGACTCAGATAGCCAGGAACTCACCCCACTGACAGACTGATTGCATTGTATTAATGATATAGGAAAGAAAATGTATGTGTAAACAGATCCTGCGCTAAGTGTCTTCCAAATATCTCATTTTATACTCACAACAATCCTAGAAGGTAGGAACTTTTATCATATCCCATTTTAAAGATGAAGGAACTGAGGCAGTCAGAGATTACATGACTTGCCCAGGGTCACATAGCTGGTAAGGATCTAAGGCTGGAGCAAGCAACAGATTTTCAAAAGCTTCAGAGAAAACAAAAAACAAGTAAGGATCCACTGGCTTAATATTTTGAAAGGGAAGCTGTCCCAAGCGGTATGGGAAACTCTCAAGAATGAAATTTTGAAAAAAAGACAAGTAGGAAGGATTCTGGTGAGGGTGGAAAGATGAGATTTAGTTGAAGAGACTGATATTGTTACAGAAGAAACTGACTCAATACACAGATTTTAAAAAGACAGAGGCAACCAGATGTAATGAGGAGACAAAGAGACAGAGAGAGAGAGAGTGAGAGAGAGAGAGAGGAGAGAGAGCCAGGAAGATCTTGGTTGGAGCCTTGCTTTTAACTCTTGACTGTGTAATTTTGGGAATCAGTGCTCTAGAACAGTGTTTCTTAAACTGTCGGTGGAGACCCCAGTAACAGTAAAAGGCTTCTGAACATGCAATGACCAAAAATTAATTAAAAATCAAACATGTAATGAACCTGACGTGTTTCTGGCAGTGCTTGCCCGTGTTGCATCAAGCAAGCAACTTCACTGTAGCCTTGGTTCAGAACACAAAGCAAGCACTGCACATGCCCTCAGATCACGCACAACTAAAGCTGCAGAAATTCAAAAAGAGGTCACTAGCAGAAAAACGTTTAAGAAGCCCTGCTCTAGACAGCTCTCTAAGACTATAACGTTGAAGAGAAGTTTTCTGCCTGTATGGATTACTGGCTGGATGGATTATTGGACCTGGAGTCAGGAAGATTCATCTTCCAGAATTCAAATCTGGCCTCAGACACTTACCAGCTGCGAGATCCTGGAAAAGTCACTTAACCTCACTTACCTCAGTTTCCTCATCTGTAAAATGAGTCAGAGAAGGAAATGGCAAACCACTCCAGCATCTTTGCCAAGAAAACCCTGAAGGGAGTCAGAAAGGGTTGAGCATGACTAAAAATGACTGAACAGCAACATTCCTGCCTACTTTGGTAGACAGTTTCCTTACTCGGGAGTCCCCTCTATCGATGAAATTACAGATCCAGCTCCTATGCAAGTAATTTATGATAAATACAAAAGACTAGCACAGGCTTGTAAACATTGTGGCAGGAGAACCAAAGCCCAGAAGGAGTTAGGGCTACTGCTGAGTGCTAAGAACAAAACCAAAAGCAGATTAAAAAGGCAGGGTGGTGGGGGGGGGAAGGCTTGTTTCATTTTTAGCTCTGCTAAGGGCAACGTGAGGATCAAAGCAGGGAAATGTCTGCTGCTTGAGTTGGATAGAATGAAGATAATCGATTGCATTGAAAACCCTCAAGTCAGCTCAGTTTTCTTTTTCAAAAAGCATGATTTCTGAGCTGTGAAGAATAGAAACCTGAGACATGGGTAGAAATAGCCAGGCAGCATCAAGCTGTCCTCAATGAATTCAAGTGACGAGGCCGGGAAAACTTACATTGTAGAGTCCTAATAGACTGGCAGATTTGATTGCTAGGCAACTTCCAAAGATATCTGAAAGATCTTGATGAATTGGAGAAGTGACAAAGGGGAAGCGTTTACCAATTTTCCAAAAAGGGAAAGGTGGTAGCTGTGAACAAAAGGTCACAGAACTGAACTTTTAATTATTAGAAGAAAAACTGTAGAATGTTTTATTAAAGGGTGGTTCATAAACATTTAGAAAAGGAGGCTGTAATCTTCAAGGATCAGCATGACTTCAACAAGAACAGCTCATGTCCATTTTAGCTAACCTTATTCCTTTTTTTGACAGGATACCTGGCAACTGACTGGTAACCAGCAGCCAAGTGTAGAGTTAGCCATATTCAAGTCAGAAAAACCCAAAATTAAGTCCTGATTTTGACATATATTGGTTCTGTAACTTTGGGGAAATCATAACCTCTCAGTGTCCCTAGGCAACATATTGGAGTCTAAGGAGGTGGAGGTGAGGAAATAAGATTTATTAAGCATCTACTATGGGCCAGGCATTGTGCCAGGCACTTTACAAATATCTCGTTTGATCCTCACAACAACCCTGAAACAGGGCTATTACTCTTTCCCATTTTACAGATGAGGAAACTGAGACAGACAGAGGTTAAGTGACTGCCCACAGCCAAACAGCTAGTGTCTGATTCTAGATTTGAACTCAGATCTTCCTGACTCAGCTCTATATTCACTCTACCATCCAACTGCTTCAATTTTTGATTTCTTAATTCTAGATGAATCAGAGAAACATGGAATAGATCATAATATTTAAATAGATTTAGAACTGAATGAATGTCTGGATTTAGAGAGTAATAGAATAAAACTTGGAGGGTGGTCCTTAATTTAAAATATCAGGGATTTGTACATGGCTCTAAGCCCTTTGACATATGAGAGGTGGGAGTAGAGTGCATAAGCACTGATATAGGGTTTAGAGAAGCTGCTTTCAAATCCCGCCTTCATCTTGAGTATAGCAGAAAGTGGGCTGGTTTTGGAGTCAGAAGTCTTATGTTCAAATCCTAGCTCTGCTATTTATTAACTGTGTGACTTTGCCCAAGGTCCTTCAACTGTAAAATGAAGGGGGTGATGGATGAGCTAACCTCAAAGGTTCTGTCCAACTTTATGATCCTATGATCTTATTTTTATCAATGCTCATATGAGGGCATAGATGGCGTGCTTGTCAGATTGCCAGGTATCTTAAAGCTAGGAGGGAGAGCTAACACATTGGATGACACGGTTGGGATGCAAAAATATCTCAGCGGACTAGAACAATGAGCTAAAATGAATAAGATGAAATTTAACAGGCATTAATGTAAAGTTCTACAATTATTTCAAAAAAATCAATTTTATAAGTAAAGGATGAGGGAAGTATGGATAGACCACAGTTCCTTCTGGATATCGTGGGGATTTTAGTGAACTTCAAGATGAATACACCAGCGTGACATGACAGGCAAAAATATGATGCTTTCCTAGGTTGCCTTAAGTGAAGTATAGTTTTTGGAATAAGCAAGGTCATAATTCTGCTGTATTCTGCCCTGGTCAGGCCACATGGATAACTCGGTTCCGAGCACTGCATTTTGGGAAGAAAATATCAACAAGTCACATGGTTTGTAGAAAAAGTCAGCCAGAATAGTAAAATGACTGGAAAACATGGCATGGGAGGACCAGTTGGAGGGACTAGGTTTGCCTAGCCTGCTGAAGACAAGATATAAAGGGGCTAGCAGAGCTGTGTTTAAGTCTTTGCAAGCCTGTCCTGTGGAAGAGGGATCAGATTCATTTTTTATGTCCCCAGGGGACAAGACAGGGAGCAATGGATAGACGCTTCAGAGATACAAATTCCAACCTGATATGGGGTGAGGTAGGGAAGGAAAACATCCTAATAAATAGTACTACCCCAGGATAGAATTCACTACTTCAGGAAAGATGGGGATCCACCTTATTGGAGGTTAACTAGCAGAGGTTGAGCACTATACAGATATAATATTCATGGCGGTGGGTTTTTTTGCTTGCTTTTTGCTTAGCATAGAAATCCGGGAAACAAAGTGGATACCAACAGATTGGGAATGTTTGAATGAACTACAGTATCAAAATGTAGTAGAATATTATTTTGTATTAAAAGTATGTATGGGGTGAATTCAGAGAAATATGGGGAAATTTATATGAACCAATACTGAAATAAGAACAATTCATGTCTGACTCCTTACGATCCCATTTGGGCTTTTCTTGGCAAAGATATTGGAGTGGGTTTGCCATTTCCTTCTCCAGCTCATTTTACAGATGAGGAAACTGAGGCAAAGAGGGTTAAATGACTTGTCCAGGGTCACACAGCTAGTAAGTATCAGAGGCTAGACTTGAACTCTGGAAGATGAGTCTTCCTGATGCAATACCTGCTGTTTTATCCACTGCACCACCTAGCTGCCCCAATACACAATGACTATAGTAATGTAAGAGGCAGCTGGGTGGAGCAGAGGATAGAGGGCAGGGCCTGGAGTCAAGAAGACTCATCTTCCTGAGTTCAAATCTGGCCTGAGGCACTTACTAGCTGTGTGACCCTAGGCAAGTCATTTAACTCAGTTTGCTTCAGTTTCTTCATCTGTAAAATGAGCTGGAGAAGGAAAAGGCAAACCGCTCCAGTACCTTCGCCAAGAAAACTCTAAATGGGGTCAAGAACTGTCACATACAACTGAAAAACAATTCAACAACAACAGTGAGGTAAATGAAAAGTAAACTGAAAGGAAGTCAAGCTCTGAATAAAAAATGGACATTAGAGTCAGAGAACAGATAACTAAACAGCCATCTTTTTCTTCTTGGCAGAAATCTGGGGAGCTACAGGGACAGATTCCTGAATATGTTGTCAGAAGCAATGACTGTACTGATAGCCTTAATTTGTTTCATGAACTAGTTCGAACCACATTGTCTACATAAGACCTTTCCTGAATCCCTGGCCATTTGTGTTTTCCCCTTGAAACTGTCTCTTCTATATTTTGCATGTACTATTTACGAGCATGTTTCCCCTGACAGAAGGTAATATCCTGGAAGGCATTCACTTTCATTTTTGTCTTTGTATCACTAGCACCTACCACAAGAACTGACAAATAGTATATCCTTAATGAGTGCTTGTGGATTGATTATTATTGGTAGTTTTTGCTTAACATTTTTTTTTTGTTAATGAAGGAGGGTTCAATTCCAGGGGAGTGGTTAATGAGTATAGTCTATAACTACAAATAACTAATATATTTTTAAAAGGTATCAATTAAAACTTAATTTTGAAAATCAATTGGCAAATGTTTATTTAGATGGGAATGAAAATTCTTGTACTAACCGCCTCACAGAGTTCTTGTGAGGATTGAATTAGATAACATATGTAAAGGGTGTTAGAACTATAGTTATTTAGATTGTACCTTTGATTTTATTAATATGGTAAGCTCCCAGATGAAGAAACTTCCTCTGCCAATGAAGGGAAGCTCCTTCCCTGAGTTGTAGAGAGCTGTCTAGAACAGGGGTGTCAAATCCAAATAGAAATAGGGACCACTAAACTACACAAAAAACTCTGTGGACTTCACACTGACTCAAAAATCATGTGCTTGTATCTTTTTTTATTAAGTAAAATCACGTAGGAACTACATTTTAATCTAGTTTGGATATGTTTTACACCCCTGGTCTAGAACATTTAAGAGACTTCTTCAAAGTCACAGAGGAAGTGTATGTCAGTGACAGGGCTTGAACTTGGTCCTCCTGACTCCCAGGCCAGCCTTTTATTCGCTATACCATATTGCCTGTTTGTAACCACAAACTTCCCCCAAATATGTTAACTAAGTTCCTTTTTTTTCAATAACAAATCAAAAGATCCATGTTTGAGGAGCTATAATGAGGGTCTGAATGGGTTGGGCCTTGAGTTTCATGGTATACACTCTCATGTGTTCCAGTGAGTAGTTTCTTGAATGAAGAGGAGTACCATAACTCCTATTACCTTTGACTTCTCTAATAGCCAATATTGATTCCTGAAAGCAAATGTGCCTGCAGCCAGTGACTGGCAGGTGGCGGGCAGAATTTAGGAGCTTTTATGACAAGAAAGCTAGAGTTGCTGCTGTTAAGCTAATCAAAATTGACTTTTATTGGTATTAAAGACACAATCCCTTAAGATTTTATGTGCTTTTCTCTAAAACGAAAACACAAACTGGCAGTAGACTTATAGTATAATGGCCTACTCAGGCTCTCAGGATTGATTTCAACATGGTCTATGATATGGGCCTTGCTTTGTAGCCCCTTTGAAATGTATTTTTATGATATATTTTTTTCTTGTTTTGAGTCGTTTTTATCCCCAGGTGATCTGAAATACTTTGAAAAAAAAGAACAATCTATACATGTTCCCAAGCCTGTAAGAGAATTCTCTGGGCATGTAGGGGGCAACTGCCACTAAGTGAAAACAAAGAATTGTCTATCTTAGCCACAAACGTGTCAGGAGATTGGCAAAACTAGTCTAAGGAGAAGCTTTGAGGTTAAAAATTCTTACTTCTGTCATTTATATTTCTTGCTTAGAAATTTGCAGTAATAAAAAATAAGGAAAATAAAATACTCAGCTGCCCAATGGAGAGTTTTGTCAACCAGACCAAACCTGCCTCTAGCTTGTGCCAGAACCGAACACAGCAGACTAGAGACAGGAGAGTCAGGAATCAAACAAAAGTTTAATTTCAAAGTGAGGGAAACAGCTTGCAAGTAAGGAGGCAGATTAGACACATGTGCCAGGTCCCTGCCCCTAGTGAGGGGACCTGCTTTACTGTGGCTGAACCTTGATTTATATAGTTGTGGTTAGACAAATAGTCAAATAGTATAGTGTAGTAACACTGGTGAGGCACAGCAGCAACAGTGAGACAAGGTTGTCTAGTGACAAAAAGTCTGTTCATAGCAGGGCTTCAGGTCTGGACTGGTTGGTGCTTACCCAAGTTCAGGGACCATCAGTTCCAGAGGATGAGTGCAAAGGATTGCTGTTATGCTAAGCTCAGAGCCCAGTTTGCTTGTTGAACCTTAGTTCTACAAAACAGGGTGCCTCTTAATATCTTGACATTTACCCCTTGGCCAAGGGAGGGGGTCTGAAAGGATCCCTACCCTTCTGGCCAATAAAAGAGAGGCAGGCACAAGCCAAGATGCCATGAGAAGCCAATTGGGCCAGAATGAGATGTTGCCCAGGGGGGTTAGTTCCTTGAGAGGACCTATTGGGGAAGTGTGTCACAGGTATCATTGTTAGCTATTATGTGCTTTCAAGTAGAAAAGGGGGGGGGCAAAAATTTTACCTAAATAAATTTACTTATTCAGTGCCATAACAAACAAATTTATTTTAAAGAGCTAGAAAAATAATAACAAAATTCATCTGGAAGAACAAAAGTTCCAAAATGTCAAGGGAATCATCTTTGATTGAGTCTAACTAGGTGCTAAACCCCAGGCCCAAACCCCTAATTACTAGGTGCTAAGTTGATGTGGGCATGAAGCCCCCAGGGCCCTAAGGGGCTAAGACCAGAGCCAATAGTAGGCACTTAAGTTCTGGTTGCTCAGATGATTTTTGATGATGTCCAAAGACCGTATAAAAAGAGAGAGCAGAGCTATTTGCTTGAGGCTTTCACTCTTGGAGGAGTGTTGATGTGGAGACTCTGGGAAGCTGTAGTTAAGAGCCCTCCAGCTTGTGAACCCAGATTTTGATGCCTTCTTGGTAACTATGAATTGTATTTGGTCTGTTTATAATGCGTCTGTAATTTGTTTGTATTTGCTCTGAAGTTCAGGGTGCCGGCTTTTTCCCCTGAACTAAGTGAATGATATTTGTATGTTGGATTGAAATAAGATTGTTAACCCCTTAACGTTGCTTTCTTTAGTAAAGCAGATCAAAAGAACCTGTGTTGGCAGCATTCTTGTTGTTGGGCTCATGTTGGTCTTTCACCCCCACAGCAGCTGCTAGCTGAATTGTTGCAACACTATTTAACAAAAACTGCTCAAAAACTGGAAAACAGTATAGCAGAAACTAGGCACAGACCAATATCTTGCACCATATAACAAGATAAAGTTAAAATAGGTATGTGATTTAGATATAAAGGCTGATATAATAAGCAAACTAGGAGAGCAGGGAATAGTTTACCTAACAGGTCTATGGAGAAGGGAAGAATTTGTGACCAAAAAAGAGACAGAGAACATTATGAAATGCAAAATGGATGATTTTGAGTACAGTAAATTGAAAAGTTTTTATACAAACAAAGCCAATGCAACCAAGATTTGAAGGGAAGCAGAAAGCTGGGAAACAATTTTTATAGCCAGTGTCTCTGATAAAGGCCTCATTTCTCAACTATATAGAGAACTTAATCAAATTTATAAGAATACAATAAAAGACAATTTTCAGATGAAGAAATTAAAGCTATCTGTAGTCATATGAAAAAATGCTCTAAATCACTATTGATCAGAGAAATTCAAATCAAAACAACTCTGAGGTACCATATCACAACTATCAGATTGGCTAACATGACAAAACAGGAAAATGATAAATGTTGGAGAAGATGTAGGATAATTGGAACACAAATGCATTGTTGATGTAGTTGTGAACTGATCCAACCATTCTGGAGAGCAGTTTGGAACTATATCCAAAGGGCTATAAAACTGTGCATACCCTTTGACCTAGCAATACCACTTCTAGGTTTGTATTCTAAAGAGATCATACAAATGGGAAAAGGTCCCATGTATACAAAAATATTTATAGCAGATCTTTTTGTGGTGGCCAATAATTGGAAATCAAGGGAATACCCATAAATTGGGGAATGGCTAAACAAGTTATGATATATGAGTGTAATGGAATGCTATTGTGCTATAAGAAATGATGAGCAGGCAGACTTCAGAACAAACCCGGAAAGACATACATGAACTGATGCTGAGTGAAGTGAGCAGAACCAAGAGAACATTTTACACAGTAACAGCCACAGTGTGTGATGACTAACTTTGACAGACTTAGCTCTTCTCAGAAATGCAAGATCCTAAGACAACTCCAAAGGGTTCATGATAGAAATGCTATCCACATACAGAGAAAGAACTATGGAGTCTGAATGCAGATGGAAGCATAACATTTGATCTCTTTTTGTTGTTGTTTTGTTTTGTTCCTCCCATTGGTTCTAATTCTTCTTTACAACATGACTAATGTGAAAATACGTTTAATTTGAATGTGTATGTAGAACCTATAACAGATTGCATGCCATCTTGGGGAGGGAGGCAGGGGAAGGAGGAGACAATTTAGAACTCAAAATCTTATGGAAGCAAATATTGAGAACTAAAAATTAATTAATTTAAAAAAAGAGAAAAAATCCCCAGGATCACATGAATTCACAAGTGAATTCTACTAAGCATTTAAAGAACAATTAGTTCCAATACTAAATAAACAATTTAGAAAAATAAGAAAAAAGAAAGAAAATGCCACCACACACTTGAATTAGGATCTTGGTGGTTGGGCACATAACAAAAGGGAAGAGGGAAAAAAACTAGGGTAAACTCAGCCTTAATCCAGAATTTTGGGACAGCTGTCTCATCTTGGTGTCAGCTGCTTCTAGGTCTGTACTAGATGAACCTTGAGGTCCCTGAAGGTTTTTGCTATTCACTCAGGAGCAGGGGCTTTCTTCAGATGATCCAGAAGTACACACCTACAAGTTTGACAGCTGTGAGAGCAGTCAGAAGGACCTGAGAAAGGCCCTTAGAAACAATGATTGATTGACAATTGTGAGAAAACTCTTCACATAAAGCTTTGGATCTGGGTCACTGGATGGGCCTGGAGGGGCCCTAATCTCCATGGGAGATTAGGTAATAAGAAAAAAAGTTAGATAATCAAAGTTTGTAGAAGTGCTAAAAAAAACTTCCTACATTTGTGAGTTTTCCTCACAAAGAATGGGAAGCTCAACAAAGGCAGGAGCTTGGGATTGGAGCAGGGATAAGGGCAGAGGACTCACCAGATGAGGTGGAGTTCAGAGAAATAAATCTCTGATGGCCAAATTCATTCCCACTGGTACTGGAGAGTCCAATGGCCCAGTTCCATGTCTAATTCCATGGCTGACACCAATTAATGTCAGCTAGACCAAACTGGTCTCCAACCTGTGGATGGCCAGAGCTGAACAGAATTATTTACATGTGACCCCTTCTCTTTATTCATACTACTACTTTATTTCAGGCCCTCATCACCTCTCATTTAGATTTTGGATAGCCTTCTAACTGGTCTCCTTGTCTCAAGTCTCTCACCACTCCAGTACATCCTCCACCTTCCACACTGCTGCCAGTGATTTTTCCATAAATGTAGGTAGACATGACTATGTGAACTTACTACTCAATAAATTCTTGTGACTCTGTATTAACTCTTGGGTAAAATATAATCTCCTCAGTTTAGCTCTTCAAACTTTACAACCTGGCCTTAATCTCTCATTCCAGCCTCACTAGGTATATTATTCCCCTTCCCAAACTCTGAAAACTAGCCAAAGTGGTCTTTTACCTATTTCTTACATACAACATTCTATCTCTAATATCCATACATCTGCTTTGGCTAGCCCCCATACTTGGAATATACTTTTTCCTGGTCTCTCTATCATTGAATTCCTCTCTTCTATCAAGATACAGCTCAAGTGCTACTTTTTACATGGATTATTTCTGAATGTCCTTCAACTGCTAGTGCTCTCCCTTCCAATCTGCCATGTTTCATACTACTTTTTATTTATATTTGTTTTCTTTGTTTTTATTTTGTGTACATATATGTATATATATATTTTTATTTTGTATATATATTTTGTATATATATCTGATTTTGTATATATATTTTTATTTTGTATATATGTTTATTTTGTATATATATGTATTTTGTATATATATTTTTATTTTGCGTGTATATATATATAATTGATGGATTGGATAATATAATACTAAAATATTCAATAATTAAATGATGCATATCATAGCCTTTGTGGACATATTCATGACGTGCTGTGGCCAAATACAAATTATAAAACTGGCACAAAGGAGAAAGTGTGATCTTTTAACTATCCCAGAAATTGCTGAAAGTCTCCTTCTGATAATAGTGAAGTATCTGATAAATTCTTGACTTGTTGATAATTTCACTTCTTACTGGGAGCAAGTTAATTATCACCAATGAAGAAGACCTGGCAGGTAAGGTAAAAAATGTAGAAACTTTGGAGAAATATGAATATGAAGGAAGGTCGTTTGCAAATGTGTAACTTAGAAGTAGAAAAGCATTTTTTTTAATCAGGGGAAAAATAACTGTACATAATTTGATAGGTACAACTCAAAAGAGAAGGAAGTTTTTAAGAAATGTTCCAACTCTACAAATGTGAATAATTCCAGCAAAAAAGAGTGGAAAACATTCAAAGAGACTAATTGGACTACGGAAAGAGTTCTCTAATGAGATCAGATGTAAAAAGGATATGTACAAAAGATAGAAAGAGGAGCAAATAACCAAAAATAGTCATAGAACTTTAAAACTAGTGGCAGGAAGAGTAAAACTCAGAATTAGCTGAGTCTTGTATAAAATGTTCCAGGAGATAAATGAAAAACAAACTACAAACAAGAAAGTGATAGGATTACTTTTAGGTCAGATATAATGAATACTACCAGATGAAAGAAAGAAAAATTAATTATCTGTTTTGCTTAGGCCTTTTCCAAAAAAAAAAAAAAGTAGTGCAATCTTAGATGGTACTATGTGTTCAGATTGCAGAAAAGAACATTATCTTTCCTCGTAAAAATATTCATTTTTAAAACCTCATCAGGGGTTCCACTAGTGAGGTAATCTTTCACATTAGAAACCATGGCGTTTACTATTACTTGCTGTTCTTCCTCATTGCTCTCATAAATAAGTAACCAAGTCCTAGAGAGTCTAGTGCCCTGATTTCTTTAAAATCTTTGCCTTTCTATTACCATTGCTACCATCCTAGAACAAAATTTCCTTCCCATGTGCCAAGAGATGGCAATAATCACTAATAGGGCTTTTTGTTTCCATCATCTCTTCATGTCAATCTGTCTTAGAATATTAATTTTAGGTTAAATTTCCATGCCCATATAGATTTCATCATGTCATTTCTCTACTCATTGATATTTGGTGACTTCCTATTATCCATTGACTACAAGTCTGTGCTTTCTAGAATCTAATGACACTTAAACTTTTTGTTCTGTTGACTTATACCCTGCCACATCCTTTAGGTATAGCCAAATTGACCTGCTCTTGCATCCAAAACATGCCTTGTAATTTCCTCTTCTCATGTCATTGCAAATTTCTTGTGCCCAGAATTTCTTCCCAAACCTTCTTCATTTGTTGAAGTACCACCATCCTTTAAGATACCTAAAATACCACTTTCTCCAGGGAGACTTTCCTGATCCCCTAGTTGGTAGCAATACTATGTACACCATTCAGATATCAAAAAGTACTTTGTTCTGCAACAAGTTAATGTACTTATAAATTATTGTGTATTATGGTTATCTGTGTAGAGAGTATATCTGTCTGGTATCTGTCTAGTAACTTCCAAAAGTACAGGGACTGTGTCTTTTCTTAATATCATGCTTCTTCCCATGCCTCGCCTAATATTTTGCATAGCATAGGTAATTAATACCAGTTGAATTGAATTGTTGAATAATTCTACTATGCTTTATACTGGTCAGAAGACATATGATTTACTGTATGTGTGTATACATGTATATATGTTCACATATACATATATTTGTATGTATACATACACTAACATAAAGCAATGCATAAAGCATGTACTATGTGCCAGGTACTGTCTTAAATGCTTTACAGTTATCTCATTTAAACCTCACAACAACCCTGGGAAATAGGTGATATTATCACTATTTTAACAGGACTTATCCTTTTTCAAGATGTGGTTATTAAATCTCCACTTAGGTCTATGTCTTTTGCTTGTGCTTCTTACATTAATTAGTATTTTAAAATTTTTTAATGGCCTAAACAGATGTGGTTAGTGTTTCTGTTTTTTTAAACATTTATCGTCTCTCTTTGACATGGTACATGGTATAATTTTATAAGTGTGCCATACAATCCTAAGAAATGTGTACATTTGCTAATGTTTTCTTTCATAGGTCACCCTAGCCTTTCCAGGTTCTGCAATCTTCCACTTAGATTTTTCCCCAGCTTTTAAGAGAATAACATTAAAATACACTATTGTGGGGCAGCTAGGCAACACAGTGGATAGAGAGGAACTGAGTTCAAATCTTCCCTCAGACACTTGCTAGATATATGACTGTGAATACGTCCCTTAACCCTGATTGCCTTAAAAAATAAAATCTATTATTATTTAGTTACAATCTATATCTTCTTACAGCTCAGTTAATTTTTCATTAATAAATCTAGATGTCATGACATAAAGTAAGTATGTTTAGTATTTATATTGGTTCATTGTTCATAGTTACTTTAAGCTTAACAGTATTTCTTTCTTTATGGCTATTGATATTATGAATTTTATTTGTATTCTCTCTGATATCATGATTGAAACTCCTGCTTTTTAAAATTCACCTGATGTATTGTAAATTTTGCTACAGCTTCTTATTTTTATTCTGTTTATTTCTTTTCTTTTAAAATTTGCTTCTTATTGCCAACAGATTGTGGAGTTTTGTTGACTTATAAATTACTTGTTCTTTTCTTGATTATACTTAATGATCTCTCATGTGTTTTTGTTATCTGTGCCATTTTGAAATTCAATATTCTTTTGATGTCAATTTTATTTTTTATTTTTCAAGAATAGCTACAATGCCTCTCTTTGTTCTAGTGTTTTTTTTTTTTTTGTTGATGATTAGTCTCAGGTTTGTGTGCTTGCATTTTGTGTCCCTCTGCTTTTTGAAATTTATCTACCATTTTCTTCTGTGATTTCTGGTGGATTCCAAATTCCTATGCAATGCAAGTTTTCTTCCCTTTATAGTTTTAGGTCTTTCTCCTGGCTGTTTGAAAAAAAAGTATTTTTATTTTCAGTGAAACTGTTAAATTTGGCAAAAGCATGTTTTGTGCATTGAAGTGTGGGTTTTACCCCATAGAAGCAAACTGTGAATTTTCTTTATTGATATTTTGTTTTTAGTATTCATGAGTTCTGGGCAATTTTCTTGTTTATTTCCTTCATTATCTTATTTAGGGTTTTTTGATTAGTCAGATTCTTAAAACTTATGATCCTTAAGTTGTCCCTGGGTATACTCTTTTCAAGGTTAATCTCTTCAATTTTTTTTTTGGAAAACTGATGTATCTTTTATTAGTATTAACTTAGATATTGCTAGGTTTTTCATCTTTTTAGTATTTTTGTGTCCCCAAACTCCCCCTTTCCATTTGTGATTCCATTTGATATTTTTCTTTGTGAGTATTTTTTCCTCAAACTTCTAATTGCTTTTTAAAGTTCTGCATTAAAAGTTCTAAGTTGTGACCTATATTCACTTCTTCTGTATGGCTTTCATTGCTATTTTGAATTATGGAATTATTGTTGCATTTCATGTTGTCTTTAGAATCCATGGGATACTGTATTTCATCAAATATCCATTTCTCTTTGTCTTATTTTGTTATATTTATTAAAAGACTTTTGTATTTACTTTGACGGTTTGCTACTCATCCTTCTTTTTGGTTTTAGGATGCTTTATTTGATTTTCACATTCTTACTTTATTTTGAAGATTTGTCTATCAAAAATTTTGGTGTCTCAGAGTTTTTCTTTAATCCCCCACCACTACTTACTTTCTGGCACCTTTCTTTTTGCCCAAAATCTGGCTGCAAGGATGCCACAGCTTCTGGTGTTGGAGGATGTAGTTCATGGATTGAATCCCTGTCCTGAGTATACTCTGGCCAGACAAGATTGGTTCCAGTGTGTATCAGCTCCTTTTCCTTTTGGGCCAGTGAGTAATATATTCTGGCAGCCTGCCCCAAATTCTTCCTTTCAGCCTCTTCTTTTCCTAGTAGCTGGGATTAATCAGCATCTGCCACTTTTAAGGAAGGGCGTGGGGTGGGGGGTTCTTGTAAGGTCTTAGAGGAAAAATCTCTTCAGTTTGGGGGATCCATAACCTAGGACCAAGCCTCAGGTAAAAGGCAGCATCCTTTTAGTTCCCATTTTCTAATTTCACCATTTACTTTAGCTGTAGATTGCTAGGAAGAGTCAGTATCTATGTCTCTTTGAAGGGTAGAAGAAAAACAGGAAATATTCTGTCAGAAATTCTCTAACAGTAGAGAAATTCCAAGACAGGGTCCTGTACAAACCTGAGAGTTAGCTTATGCTCTTTTTTAATTATGAATTTTTTTTATTTTTAGTTTGCACCACTCAGTTCCACAAGTTTTTGGGTTCCATATTTTCTCCCTCCCTCTACTCTCCCCTCCCTACCAAGATGGCATGTAATCCAATGTAGATGGTACATATACCTTCACATTGAACTTATTTACAAAGTAGTCCAGCTGTGAAGAAGAATTATAACCAATAGAATGAATCATGAGAAAGATGAAATGAAACCAAAAAATAAGGGGAAAAGGGAGCAAAGAGTTTGCCTCAATCTGCATGCAGATTCCATAATTCTTTCTCTGAATGTGCATAGCTTTTTTCCATCATGAGTCTTTTGGAGTTGTCTTTCAACCTTGCATTGATGAGAGGAGCCAAGTTTATCAAAGTTAGTCCTTACAAATACTGTGGGTCTGTAGTTGTGTACAATGTTCTCCTGGTTCTGCTCCCTTCACTTATTATCAGATCATATATGACTCTCCAGGTTCTATAAAGTCCATCTGCTCTTCTGCTTTCTATTGTTTTAATAGGAATAGGTGTTGTATTTTGTCAAAAGGTTTTTCTGCATCTTTTGAGATAATCATATAGCTTCTGTTAGTTTTGTTGTTTATATGATCAGTTATGCTGATAGCTTTCCTAATGTTGAACCAGCTTTGCATTCCTGGAATTTTTTTCTCTCTCTAATTTGGATTTTAAAATCTTCCTTGAGCTCTTCCAGGAAGGCTTTTTGGTCATGACACCAGTTGACATTCCTTTTCCAGGTTTTAGATGTGGGTATAGGGTCAGTGCTGTCTTGTTCTGAATTGGTGTTTTGATCTTCCCTGTCTCCATAAGAAGAATCAATAGTCCTTTGTTTTCTGGATTGTTTCTTCATGGTGTTTGTCTTTTTTCTGGCTTTGAAAGTGGATCTATGCTTCTCGGCCCCAGGGGGTGCTGTCCTACACTTCTTGTGGTGGGAACAAGGGCCTGGTTACTGACTTTGTGTGGTGTGGCCTCTGGTTTTGTGAGGTATGGGGGACGGGTGGTCTGGGTGTTGGAAGTCTCCTCTTTCCCGAGGGCTGTGCTACAGCATGGGTGGTCTCACCAGTTGTCTGTGCTGGTGTCTGCCACTTCTCCTGGCTGTGTGAAGGCACCTCTAGGTTCCTGGTGTTGATGTTTACTGGCTCCACCCCCCTGGGACTCTGGAATTCCCGTTGTTCAGCTACTGAAGCCTCACTTCTGGCTCCTCTATTTCAGGGTTTCTCTCAAGGGAGTATTCTCTGGGTGAGGAAAGGAGGGATGAGAGCCATTTTACCTGATCATCATGGCCCCTGGAAGTTCAAGAAGGTGAGTTTCAAACTTTTAGACAGTGGGCTGCAAGCCTCAGGAGTAGCCGCTCTCTCATCCTCAGGTGCTGCACTGCGGTCTCCCATAGCTCCAACACACTCTCTTCCTGGCTGAGAGGCCTGAGGATCATCACCAGTTTCATGTGCTCAGTTCTCTCTCTGTCCAGTGCACTGGCTGGGTTCTGCTGCTGCTCCCATTCTGGTATGGTATGGTGAAGTTTCACATTTTGGGCACTCTCCTAGCCCACAGATCCATCGTGTTGACGCTGTGGACTCTCCTGGCTTGGAAATTTGCCCCACTCAGTCTACTAGTCACTTCTAACTCCAGCTTATGCTCTTTTTAACAGGCATGTGGAAGTTGATGGGGATTAGGTGCTAAGTGAACATTTTAAAAGTTAGAGGTATTCAGTGCTAATTATAAGGGTTTTCTCTTATTGGGGTATTATCCCCTTTGACTTGTGGATTTTGACATAATTTTTACAGTGTTTGGCATATGATTCCTTTATTTGGAGGGTAGGACCATTGAAGTCGTTTGGAGAAATGAAATCCTTGACCATCTCTCTTGTCACTTGACCCCTGTGCATGTATCTATTTTTAAGATTTCCTTTTTGTCACAATCATGGAGCAAGCTGGAGAATAAGATACTTTTCTCCACTCCAACCCCCACACTCATTATCATCAGGGCAAGTGCAGTGCTATTCTGTGTATGATACACAACAGATTAAGTCATGAGTGGCCATCGCTACAACCAGTTAAGCCTTTCATTTTCTCCTGGCTCAAATGCATGAAGAACAAATGCCCTCTTCAGTTCTACATTTACTTTTCAATTGCACTTAGGCTTCACACAGTGACATTCTATCAAGGGTTGTGGGGCCCAGACATATCACATTCCAAAATGGGACCAAATTATATTGTACCTTCAATCTACCACTTCCACATCAAAATTTTTGTACAGATAAAATGAGGTTAAAATTAGGATTAAGGAAACCTTGAAGCAAAATTGAAAATCATGGGGTGTGTGTGTACATGTGTGGTAAGGAGAGAGACCTACCCTTCTGAAGCTTACAGTATAATGGAAAGGCTTCAGTTCAACTGAAAAAATATATTTTGAGTACTTACTGTAAGCAAGACATCCCAAAGCAGAGCCCACCAATTACCATATCTAGATTGGCCATGGCTAGAGCATGTTTGGGTATTTATGGCTCCAACTATTTTGAGAGATAAGATATATTTTAAGCATGGCTTAAAGGATTCAGTTTAACTCAAGAGACATTGATTAGGCACTTACTCTATACTGGGCAAGATACATAAGCACAGCCTACTATAATGCTTAAGCTTCTGTGCTTATACAATTAGATTGTAAGCTCCTTGAGGGTAGGGATTATCTTTTGCCTCTTTTTGTATTCCCAGCACATAGAAGTACCTGGAAAACAGTAGACACTTTAAAATAGTGATTTATTATACAACTACAGATTACTGTAATATTTAAAAGTCAAACTACAAATTAGTTTACATATATTAGGTACCTTAGATAGTTTTAGTTGTTAAGGGTTTATGTTAAATTTATTTTTTACATACTTTCTCTTATTTAAAAAAACAAAACTGTTCAAATGAACAGTTCTTCTTTTTCCATTCTTATAGTCTGTGTTCTTTTGAAAACTTTTCTTTGGGACCATCATATTTTCTTGCTTCAGACAATCTTTCAAAGTACAAGAACTGCATCTTTTCTATTTCCTTTACAGCCTCAAGCTCACCATGGGGTCTTAATAAATCTTCCCTCTAATCAGCTTTGGAAAATGGAGCCTCCTGCTTTATAGCAGTCAGTTATGCAGATGGCTGTCACCAGCACCCTCCTCTTCAACTATCCAATCTTTGTCGGCTTGCCATTCATTCTCTAGCTTTATTCAAGAGCAGGGCCACTTTCAACAACCATATGTTACAACAGAATTCTTTCTTCCCATCAAGAACAGGAAATAAAATTCTTTAATACAGTCTTATTTATTAGTCCCTTGGTTGTACAAGAAAACTAGGAAACTCACATGTGTTAGTAATGGCAGCTCCAATAGCAACAAAAAAATATGTTAAATTTCAGAGAACCGTAAGTTTCCAACATGATCTTCTGGATCTGTGTAGCCCCTGTCTTTAGGGTAGTATATTAATACTGTATTTGAATCTGGAGTTTGAGTGTATTTCATATTTAGACATATTTTCCTTTTGATGTAGATGTGGATGTATGTCAGTCAGTTGAGTATGAAAGGCGACCATGTGTTTAAGGCTGTTAACCATTTTATGTGAGGCAATGACAAAATGTTCCTGGCAAATTTGCCTTCCTTTCCAACTCCAGTTATGAAATGTGTACGCTAGAAGATGAGGCTAATGGAGAGTCAGAGCAATTATCTGCAGGTGTAAAAATGTTATGATTGAAAAGAGAAGGCACATTTAAGTAGGAGTGATTAGAAGTGAATCCTTAATTGTAAAGTTACATAAGTGCTTATGCTTTGCTTAGAGATCCTGAGCCTTTAAAAGGTGCTATATAAATGCAAATTACATGTCGTACCATTCACTTCATGTATTCACATAATTGAAAATGGGCATCTGTACTGCACTAGCTTAATAATAAAATACTAAATATAAAATATCTATTAAATTCAGCTATACTTACATCAGCTAAAAAAAAGGAAAATTACATTTCTTTTTTTCCTTCTAAATATGTACATGTGCTGATGAGATGCCAAATACTGTCTTTAGAGTTGATTGAGAGAAGGAAGTATAAAAATATAGCTCTTCAGGCTGATTAAACTAAAAAACTGTAAATGGATTAGAATGCTATTATTGCAAGTTGTACAGTATTTTAAATAGTTACTGAATGGGAACAATGCACCAATTTCAGTGTACTCCTCAACTACTCCTCCCCCATTCAGTGCTTTGCTTTTAGTTTAAATAACACCTTCATCCAAGGTCTGAAGAGATATTAATTTATAAATTATCAAAATATCTTATTGTTATAAACACTTCTACCTTGTGTCTGACCTCTCCAAACATATTCCATATTGACTAGCTGAGTTGTAGTCCATGAAACATTACCTGTGTAAATAGGTTTTCATATCCACATTGAAAAGAAAAGAGACTCAGAGGAAAAGTTAAGATTTAGAAGGAAGGAAACTATTCCCTCTGCCTTGCTTTATCTCCCCTGCCCCTGACACACTTGTATAAAATGAATGCAATCAACTCTCAATCAATAAACATTTATTATATTCCAGGTCACTTACATGGAGGTCAGAAGAAGCAATACAAGGTCACTCTCAAGGTCTCTTTGGAGAACTTTGGAATCAATTGTGAGGCATGTGAAGCATGGTGTGCCCACATCAAAGATGGCACTGTGCTCTATGAGCAAAGCAGAATTGCAGTAGCTCACAAGAAACAGCAGATGTACCAATTTATAGGCATCTCCCCTCCAAATGTTCATATGGACTATTTGTTCCTGACCTGTAATAGAGCCTTCTAAGCTTGTTTTGGTTTGATCAGGCACAGTTGGACACATTGTACATAGAGCCTGACCTAATGAAGGCATTTTGGTCATCTTCGAGTATGAAGGATAGCAACTACTATGTTCCGGGTACTGTGCTAGACACTAAGGATACAAGTAAAAAGAATGCTACCATTACTGTTGCCATGCTGCTGCTATTGCTGATAGTACTTATATAGTGCCTACTATGTGGGAGGCACACATAGCACCTAATACGATTTAGGTGCTAGGTGCTAAAGATATAAGTACAAAGAATGATAAGGATGATGACAGCTAGTATTTATGTAGTGCCTACTACGTACCTCTAAATACAAAGAATGATGATGATGACAGCTAGGATTTATATAGTGCCTACTATGTACCTATAAATACAAAGAATGATGATGATGATAGCTAGGATTTATATAGTGCCTACTATGTACCTATAAATACAAAGAAGGATGATGATGACAGCTAGGATTTATATAGTGCCTACTATGCACCTATAAATACAAAGAATGATGATGATGACAGCTAGGATTTATATAGTGCCTACTATGTACCTATAAGTACAAAGAATGATGATGATGATAGCTAGATTTATATAATGCCAACTATGTGCCAGGTACTGTGCTAAGCTCCCTATAAATCTTATCTCTTTTGATCCTTGCAACAATCCGGGGACACAAGTGCTATTATTAGCCTCATTTTACAGAGGATGATAGAATCTCTACTTATAATAATCTTACATTTTAATGGAGGAGACACAAAAACGCATGCAGCATAAATATAAAATAAGTAAATAGGAATATATGCAAAGTAATTCAATACAAGAGGATTTAGGAAGGAGGGCACTAGTAGTTTGGGGTGGGTGGGAAATCAGGAAATTTGTTTAAGGAAATGTGTCTATATTTTTCCTCAGGCAAGTCATTTACCCACTGAAAAAGTTTTAGGATCATGTTAAAATAATATATGTTAGGCCAACTTTTCAGCTAGTCTTATTAAATTCTATTTGGGCAACATATTTGTCACAAGGCTCACCTACACTTACCTGTTCCCCCTCCTTTTAGCAACTCCACTTCTTTTAATTAATTCTGGCATCTAACTTCAATAAATAGACTCAAAATTTTGCCTTTGGAGTGGAGTAGAGTGGAAAGAACCCTGCATTTGGAGTCAGAGGACCCAGGTTCGAATCCAACTCTGTAATTTCCAACCTGTGTAACCTTGCCCCATTAACTTGACCTGGCTGAGCTCTGTCAGCCTCTTATATAAAATGAAGGCTTTTGGACTATATGGACAGCTAGGTGGTACAATAGATTGACTACTAGGCTTGGAGTCAGTTAAGACCTGAGTTCAGATCCTGTCTCAGATGATTATCAGCTGTGTGAACCTAGGCAAGTCACTAAGCCTCTCTCATCCTCAATTTTATTGTCTATAAAATGATGGTGACAACAGCCTACTTCACCAGGTTGTTGTGAAGACAACAAAAATGACTAATAATGATAAGGCTTTTATCATTATTAGTTGTTTTCATGACAACCTTATGAAGAGTTGTGTTGTTGTTCCTACCTTCTGTGATCCTATTGTCTGAAACACAGCTGCCTGTGGGAAAAAAAAAAAATATGATGCTACTGAGTACCAGGCTTCATTTTTTCAGTAGCTGACCTTCAGCCTCCTCATTCTATATCACTTCAAACATTCCAGATTCCCCCAAACATCATCATCAGAATCTGGGGTGACTTGTTGCCCTAGCTAAATCTAATTCCATATCCTTCATGTCCCCCAAATCATTCACTGTCTTCTGATCAATTTACATCACTACATTCCTTCTTTTTTTCCTTCCCAATGACTCAGATATCCGAAACTTATTGTATTGGTCATTAAGTCAATCATTAAAATGTTTGTTTGGGTAACCCATCGTAATAGTAATTAAGGTGGGACTTTTTGCTGTTCTTCTCTTATGTGCCTTTAAGGATTCTGGCCTTTGTTTGAATGGGTCAGATAAAGTGGGATCTTTTTGTCTTGGAGCATTTCTCAGCACTGAGACAATTGGGAGTCGTTGATTTGTATATGATGTGATACGGGGGATGGGGAACTTTCGCACACCCAGCCTGGGTGAGGTCAGAACCCTCAGGGCTCTGAACAGGATATCATTGAGGAGAGCTTGGCATTTGACTTTTGGGGGACACTCATGGAAGGAGTGTTGAGACTCTAGGCAAGCTACAAGTACCCCCCAGCTTTACAACCCAGATGTTGGTTCTTCTCTGGTAACTATGAATTGTGATTTGAATCTGACAAGGTCTGTCTGTTGATGTTTGTAATTTCTGTTTGTATTTGCTCTGAAGTTCAGGGTGCTTGCTTTCCCCCCTGAACTAAGTGAATGATATTTGTATGTTTGATTAAACTGAGATGGTAAACCCCTTAAAGTTGCCTTCCTTAGAAAGGCAGGTCAAAGAACCTGTGTTGGCAGCTTTCTGTGTGCCGGTTGTTGGTGGGTCTTACAGCCCTACAGCAGCAGCTGCCAGCAGATTGTTGTTACACCCATTGCTCCCCAAAAGTCTCTCTGCCTCTCTAGTCTCACCTTCCATTATACAGGCCACTCCACACCAAAACAACCAACACAACATTTAAAAAATATATAGGATTTTATTACAAGTATTTAAAAATGACAAGGCGGTTTGGTGTAGTGATTAGGGAACTAGTCTCAGAATCAAAACAATGTGATTTTTGAGTCTGGTCTCTACTTATTGGCTATGTGAATTTGGGCAACTCACTAAATCTCTCAATGCCCCAGACATTTTTAAAGCTTACAAATTGAAGAATAATTACTAACCTGCACTGGAAAAGAGTTTCTTCACTTTTGAGAGCTCACGGTACTATTTAAGTTACAAATCCAAATTTCTTAGCCTCCCACCACATTTTGAAATGGCATAGGGATTAAACAGTTACTTACAAAAACCCCCATGTTTTCAAAGAGATGAAATATTAAATAGACAGGGACTTTTGAAAGCATGTTTTTTTCATCTTCAAACAGAAGTTTTTGGATGCACATTTGTTTAGTTTGAATATAGCATCAAAGTGTTGGATGCCATAATGATCTTCCTCAACACTACATTCAACTTGTGGCATTAAAAATATTTGGTCACTACTAAGTGATCAGAAAGTTGGAAATGAAATATGAATGAGCTGGCTTAATGGGACAGGGAGGTGGTAGATTGCTTTCCTCTGATTGGAAGTACATGTCAAGAAAGATTTTCTCTAGCAGCATTTTCAAGATAGGTTTTCCCCCACTCTTTAGAACTAGGCCATCTTTTGCCTAATTCTTAACTAGCTTTTAAGTAATTAATGGGTGTTGCCTCAGACAAACAGAGATCTGGGAAAGACCTTAGCTTAAAAAGGCCAAGGTTCCCCACTGCATCCAGGCCATCACCACTCATCCTCACATATGTCATGCCATGCCCCTGGACTCCGATGACTCTTGAGGAGAAAATAGGGTTGATGGCATTACACAACCTGTCTCAGTCAACTCTAGTTCACTTGCAAGTCAAGATATCACCTTCCTGATGTCATTGGTACTCTTAGAGAATGAAGGACGAATAACAACGGTGGCAAAATTCAATCATCTTGAGTAGTCATTCAATTTTATGTTTAGTTCTACCAAATTATTGTATTCATTATGTATAAACATTGTATTCAGTTAAATGTGATGTCATTTCTTTCCTCCCCTATCTCCCAGAATATAAAATCCTCAAGAGCAGTGATTGTTCCTTTTTTGTCTTTGTATACACCTAGCCATTGTCTCCTACGTAGTGCGTCCTTAATAAATGCTATTAAATTGTTATATTCATGATTTATCAGACTAAATGTGAATTGCTAATTTAAGGGGAACTTGGGCTAAATTTAGAGGTCCATAATAAAAACTGTGAGTGAGGGGCAAGTCTTGTTTTCAGTTCAGTACGGTCAGTGCCTGAGGGAGTGTGAAGCACAGAGGGAAGCAATCATGTAGAAGTTGAATCCAAATAGAGTGGAGGTGATTCAGGGAAGCCAAGGGGATGATTTCTGCTCACTACATTAAGATTTTAATTGGTCTGAAGATATTCATAAGACTTGGAAGGTGGCTGGGCCAAGAAAACATTCTCTTTACTTCTGGAGAACTGGGAGACTATGGTTGCTCCTTTTTCTTGCCAACTTCAATATAAGTAGTCTATAACTTGGTGACCTTCAAAGTGGATAACCTTTAATTGTATCCAAATAAATGCCTCTAACACACACACATGCACACACACACACACACACACACACACACACACACACACTCAGGCATAAAGCACTGACCCAGTCCTAAACAGTCAATCTACTAGCTTCTTTCCCCCATTTTACCCCCATGCGCACTCAACCTTCAAGAAATTTAACTGGCAAAGAAAATGGCAAATCAAGTCCAGAAACCACAGGAGCCTGTGGTAGTCCATCCTGAAGCAGATGATTTCTTTGCTTTTGAATCCATCAACAATTTGGCTTTTATCGATTCAAGTCTTGGAGATGGTGGATTCTGATTGCTTTTTCTCATTCTTTGTATTTCATTCTTGCAGTTAAAATCCACTAGATACTAACTGCCACTTAAAAGTCCTGTGGATGGAAGACTGAGGAAATTGGAGCCAGGGTGCTTTGAATGCAATTGCCTTTCTTGGGTCAACCCTGCTCCACAATTGCCCTTCATGCTGGTCTGTTTACACAGACCTTTGCCTGAATGATTGGAGAGGGTCTCTTGACTGGATAATTGGGCATTCACTTGGAAGCTTTATTTTGACAGTAGGTTAATAGGTTAATTCAGAATCCAAAAAGGCATTCAGAGGTATAGAGAGTGGAAGCATCTTTTAAAATGAATAATGTGCTGTCAAGCAAATTTGTTTGGTTTCTCTGGAAGGTGAACAACTTTTATTCATGGATCTCATTTAATTATATTTTCAATTCTTCCTCTTTCCCAATCAAGACCTTGTTTTTCTGACAGTGAAACAAATACAACATTCATAATTTAGAGTTAGGCTATGAGAATAATACAATGTAGTAGTA